>NC_058080.1:524253984-524585395 GCF_014858855.1 Bufo gargarizans | reverse complement strand
TTGTACCAGAGTGATGGGAAGAGAAGAGTATGGAGAAGGAAAGGAACTGCTCATGATCCTAAGCATACCACCTCATCAGTGAAACATGGTGGTGGTAGTGTCATGGCGTAGGCCTGTATGGCTGCCAATGGAACTGGTTCTCTTGTATTTATTGATGATGTGACTCCTGACAAAAGGAGCAGGATGAATTCCGAAGTGTTTCGGGCAATATTATCTGCTAATATTCAGCCAAATGCTTCAGAACTCATTGGATGGCGCTTCACAGTGCAGATGGACAATGACCCAAAGCAACTTGGGAGGCACATATGCAAACTGTTGTCATTCCTACACCGTTCACTTGATTTGGATGTAAATACCCTCAAATTAAAGCTGACAGTCTGCAGGTAAAGCACATCTTGTCTGTTTCATTTCAAATCCATTGTGGTTGTGTATAGAGCCAAAAAATTTAGAATTCTGTCCATGTCCCGATATTTATGGACCTCACTGTATACTGTCCTGCATCCAGAAACTGTGTCTATATTGCAAATTCCAATAATATGGGCCTAATATAGTGTCCATAATCTGTGTGTTTCTATGACATATACTGTCCTGCATAAAAAAAACGGTGTCTTTAGCGGACTGTAAAAAAATCGACACCGCATCTAGTGACAAAAACATTAATATGAAGAAGGCAATCACTAAGGGACGGGGAAGTGGGAGTGATGCTGATGGTGCACGCAGAGGCCATGGTCCTAGGGCAATGAAACTGTGCCCTGCTGCCAGTGCACCAGAAAGAAAAAAATCCACCGTACCCAGCTTCATGTGCAACTTAGCTGGGCGGCGCAGGACAACACTGTCCAAGTCGGACCAGTGCGAACAGTTGGTCGGTTGGATTGCTGAAGATAATGCTTCCAGTCGGATAAGCTCCACCCTCTCTTCCACCAAGTCGTCTCTGTAGCCAGAAGTCTGGTCAACCGAATCCTCTCTTTGATCATCCTTCCTCCCACCATGGAGAGGCTTGCAAAATGAGTGATCCCACACTCGGATATTCCGAGGAGCTCTTTCCAGCACCACTATTACATTTGGCCCTTGCGCCCAGCATGCTTGAAGAGGGAACTGAGATATGTTACCCTGATTCCCAGCCTCTTGAGCCTTCACAGTCTCAAGAAGATGACGATGGTGAGCGGCAATAATTCATTCACGAGGTGGATGATGATGAGACACAGTTGTGAATCACTGAGGTTGTGGTTAGGTCAAGTCAGGAGGATGAGCAGAGTGAGGAAGTGGAAGAGGATGTGGTGGACGATGAGGTCACTGACCCAACATGGGAAGATGAAAATCCGAGCGAGGACATCAGTAAAGAGCGGGAGGGATCGGTAGCATCGCAACAGGCTGGAAAAGACAGTGGGGTTGCAAAAGGGAGAAGTTGATCCACACCACACAGGCCCGCAACAGTTACACTGAGCACCCCATTTGTAAATCTACCTTGCTAAGGGGTAGGTGTTCCGCAGAAAAGCGCTTTTTTGAGGAAAGTGCAGACGACAAAAGAGTGGTAGTTTGCAACCTGTGCCAAAATGAGCCGGGGCGTGAACACTAGCAACCTCACCACTACCAGCATGATCCACCACATGGCATCCAAGCACCCTAATAAGTGGGCCAAATGCCTAGGTCTACAATCAGGGTCTGCGGGTCATACCACTGCCTCTTCTTCCCCTGTGTTACGCACTGCTGGACAATCCCCTGTCGAAGACGCAGGCCCAGATGCCCCTCGCCCTGCACCTGGACCTTCGCATGAACAATCAGCAACAACATCCTGACCATCGCAGTTACTTGGAAGATCCACTTAACCATGGACACATGGACAAGTGCTGGTGGCCAAGGACGCTACATTTCCCTTACTGCATACTGGTGAATGTTGTGGAGGCCGGGATTGAGTCGTACCCTGAGATGGCACAGGTGTAACTTGTGCCATCTCGAGGATTGCGGGCCCTACGTCCATCAGGGTCTCTGCCAGCAGCTATGTTACTGGTTCAAGCCCCCACTTCTCCTCCTCTGCCACCTCCTCCTCCACTTTCACCTCCAGCAGCAGTCAGCCATCAGTCGCTAGCAGTAGTCAGCCATCAGTCGCTAGCTGGAAGCAGTGCAGCACTGCTGTGGGTAAGCATTAACAGGCCGTGCTGAAGTTGATCTGTTTAGGGGACAAACAGCACACCGCCGCAGAGCTGTGACAGGGTATAAGGGATCAAACCGAGCTGTGGCTCTCGCCACTTAACCTACAACCAGGCATGGTTGTGTCTGACAATGGCCTTAACTTGGTGGTGGCTTTGGAGTTCGGCAACCTGACACACATCCCATGCCTAGCCCACGTCTTAAACTTAGTGGTTCAGCGGTTTATCAAAACCTACTCCAATTTGCCAGAGCTACTAGTGAAGGCATGCCGTGTCTGTGCCTATTTCCGCAAGTTGTTCACAGCTTCAGATGGTCTGTCAATGCTGCAGCAGCGCTTTTGGCTTCCAGCTCAATGACTGTTGTGCGACGTGAGCATGCGCTGGAATTCTACGTTCCACATATTGGCTAGGCTTTGTGAGCAGCAGAGGGCAGTTGTGGGATTCCAGCTGCAACAGGGCTGTCACCTTTTGAGTCAAATGCCACTATTCACAAGCGAGGAGTGGGCATTGATGTCATACCTCTGTGAGGTTTTAAAAAAACTTTGATGAATCCACACAGATGGTTAGTGGCGATAACGCTATTATCAGCATAACCATCCCACTACTCTGTCTACTTAAACGATCACTGCTCACAATTAAGGATGACACTCTGAATGTGGCAGACTAGGAAATGGGGAGGACATTACACAGGGTGATAGCCAGACCACCCACAGTTTGTCTTCTCAGCGCAAATTGGACAATGCAGAGGAGGAGGTAGAAGAGGAGGAGCTGGAGACAGTTGCCTCTGCTACAGAGGGTAGTACACATGGAACTTGAATACCATCTGTTCAGCATGGATGGGCAGAAGAGGAGGAGGATGAGGAGATGGAGAGTCATCCTGATGTCGACATTGACGTCTTGCCTGTGAGAGGGACAAACGACACTGGAACAACTAATTGCAACTTGTGTCATATACCAGTTGCCCCCCCAAAAAATCTTATTAAGACAAGGGTGTGATATACCTATAGTATAATTTCTATATAGTGCATTTGTATAGTGCAGCATTTGTGTGCAGTTCTGCTGAGATACAGCAGTTATACAGAGGGACAAATGTCATTGGATCAACTAATTGAAACTGGTGCGCCCCCAAAAAAATCTGATCGAGGCAGTGGTGTAATATACCTATAATATATTTTCTTTATAGTGCATTAGTATTTTGCAGCATTTGTGTGCGATTCTACTGAGATACTGCAGCTATACAGAGGGACAAACGCCATTGGAACAACTAATTGCAACTGATGTCATAAAACAGTTGCCCCCCAAAAAATATGATTGATGCAGGGGTATGATATACCTAGAATATCATTTCTATATATTATTATTAGTAGTACCCTGAAAGATTATCAAAATTAGGGTTATTCACTTTACAAAAAAATATGACTGAGGGGGAGAGTTGAGCGGACACCTGGATGTTCGGGTTCGAGAAGTTCGGCCGAACTTCCCGGAAATGTTCGGGTTCGGGATCCGAACCCGATCCGAACTTCGTCCCGTACCCGAACCCCATTGAAGTCAATGGGGACCCAAACTTTTCGGCACTAAAAAGGCAGTAAAACAGCCCAGGAAAGAGCTAGAAGGCTGCAAAAGGCAGCAACATGTAGGTAAATCCCCTGCAAACAAATGTGGATAGGGAAATGAATAAAAATAAAAATAAAATAAATAAAAATTAACCAATATCAATTGGAGAGAGGTCCCATAGCAGAGAATCAGGCTTCACGTCAGCCACCACTGCAACAGTCCATTGGCATATATTTAGGCCCAGCACCCAGGCAGAGGAGAGAGGTCCCGTAACAGAGAATCTGGCTTCATGTCAGCAGAGAATCAGTCTGCATGTCATAGCAGAGAATCAGGCTTCACGTCAGCCACCACTGCAACAGTCCATTGGCATATATTTAGGCCCAGGCACCCAGGCAGAGGAGAGAGGTCCCGTAACAGAGAATCTGGCTTCATGTCAGCAGAGAATCAGTCTGCATGTCATAGCAGAGAATCAGGCTTCACGTCAGCCACCACTGTAACAGTCCATTGTCATATATTTAGGCCCAGCACCCAGGCAGAGGAGAGAGGTCCCGTAACAGAGAATCTGGCTTCATGTCAGCAGAGAATCAGTCTGCATGTCATAGCAGAGAATCAGGCTTCACATCAGCCACCACTGCAACAGTCCATTGTCATATATTTAGGCCCAGCACCCAGGCAGAGGAGAGAGGTCCCGTAACAGAGAATCTGGCTTCATGTCACAGATAATCAGTCTGCATGTCATAGCAGAGAATCAGGCTTCACGTCAGCCACCACTGCAACAGTCCATTGTCATATATTTAGGCCCAGCACCCAGGCAGAGGAGAGAGGTCCATTAACAGAGAATCTGGCTTCATGTCAGCAGAGAATCAGTCTGCATGTCATAGCAGAGAATCAGGCTTCACATCAGCCACCACTGCAACAGTCCATTGTCATATATTTAGGCCCAGCACCCAGGCAGAGGAGAGAGGTCCCGTAACAGAGAATCTGGCTTCATGTCACAGAGAATCAGTCTGCATGTCATAGCAGAGAATCAGGCTTCACGTCAGCCACCACTGTAACAGTCCATTGTCATATATTTAGGCCCAGCACCCAGGCAGAGGAGAGAGGTCCCGTAACAGAGAATCTGGCTTCATGTCAGCAGAGAATCAGTCTGCATGTCATAGCAGAGAATCAGACTTCACATCAGCCACCACTGCAACAGTCCATTGGCATATATTTAGGCCCAGCACCCAGGCAGAGGAGAGAGGTCCCGTAAAACAGAGAATCTGGCTTCATGTCACAGAGAATCAGTCTGCATGTCATAGCAGAGAATCAGGCTTCATGTCAGCCACCACTGCAACAGTCTATTGTCATGTATTTAGGCCCAGCACCCATGCAGAGGAGAGAGGTCCCGTAACAGAGAATCTGGCTTCATGTCAGCAGAGAATCAGTCTGCATGTCATAGCAGAGAATCAGGCTTCACATCAGCCACCACTGCAACAGTCCATTGTCATATATTTAGGCCCAGCACCCAGGCAGAGGAGAGAGGTCCTGTAACAGAGAATCTGGCTTCATGTCATAGAGAATTAGTCTGCATGTCATAGCAGAGAATCAGGCTTCACGTCACCCAACATTGACAGAGGAGAGGTTCATTCAACTTTGGGTAGCCTCGCAATATAATGGTAAAATGAAAATAAAAATAGGATTGAATGAGGAAGTGCCCTGGAGTACAATAATATATGGTTAAAGGGAGGTAGTTAATGTCTAATCTGCACAAGGGATGGACAGGTCCTGTGGGATCCATGCCTGGTTCATTTTTATGAACGTCAGCTTGTCCACATTGGCTGTAGACAGGCGGCTGCGTTTGTCTGTAATGACGCCCCCTGCTGTGCTGAATACACGTTCAGACAAAACGCTGGCCGCCGGGCAGGCCAGCACCTCCAAGGCATAAAAGGTTAGCTCTGGCCACGTGGACAATTTAGAGACACAGAAGTTGAATGGGGCCGAACCATCAGTCAGTACGTGGAGGGGTGTGCACATGTACTGTTCCACCATGTTAGTGAAATGTTGCCTCCTGCTAACACGTTGCGTATTAGGTGGTGGTGCAGTTAGCTGTGGCGTGTTGACAAAACTTTTCCACATCTCTGCCATGCTAACCCTGCCCTCAGAGGAGCTGGCCGTGACACAGCTGCCTTGGCGACCTCTTGCTCCTCCTCTGCCTTGGCCTTGGGCTTCCACTTGTTCCCCTGTGACATTTGGGAATGCTCTCAGTAGCGCGTCAACCAACGTACACTTGTACTCGCGCATCTTCCTATCATGCTCCAGTGCAGGAAGTAAGGTGGGCACATTGTCTTTGTACCGTGGATCCAGCAGGGTGGAAAGCCAGTGGTCCACACACGTTAAAATTTGGGCAACTCTGCTGTCGTTGCGCAGGCACTGCAGCGTGTAGTCATTCATGTGTGCCAGGCTGCCCAGGGGTAAGGACAAGCTGTCCTCTGTGGGAGGCGTATCGTCATTGTCCTGCCTTTCCCCCCAGCCACGCACCAGTGATGGGCCCGAGCTGCGTTGGGTGCCACCCCGCTGTGACCATGCTTCATCCTCATCATCCTCACCTCCTCCTCGTCCTCCTCATCCTCCAGGAGTGGGCCCTGGCTGGCCACATTTGTACCTGGCCTCTGCTGTTGCAAAAAACCTCCCTCTGAGTCACTTCGAAGAGACTGGCCTGAAAGTGCTAAAAATTACCCCTCTTCCTCCTCATCCTGGGCCACCTCCTCTTCCATCATCGCCCTAAGTGTTTTCTCAAGGAGACATAGAAGTGGTATTGTAACGCTGATAACGGCGTCATCGCCACTGGCCATGTTGGTGGAGTACTCGAAACAGCGCAACAGGGCACACAGGTCTCGCATGGAGGCCCCGTCATTGGTGGTGAAGTGGTGTTGTTCCGTAGTGCGACTGACCCGTGCGTGCTGCAGCTGAAACTCCACTATGGCCTGCTGCTGCTCGCACAGTCTGTCCAGCATGTGCAAGGTGGAGTTCCACCTGGTGGGCACGTCGCATATGAGGCGGTGAGCGGGAAGGCTGAAGTTACGCTGTAGCGCAGACAGGTGAGCAGCGTCAGGATGTGAACGCCGGAAGCGCGAACAGACGGCCCGCACTTTATGCAGCAGCTCTGACATGTCGGGGTAGTTGTGAATGAACTTCTGCACCAACAAATACAGCACATGCGCCAAGCAAAGGATGTGCGTCAAACCGGCTAGTCCCAGAGCTGCAAGGAGATTTCGCCCATTATTGCACACCACCAGGCCGGGCTTGAGGCTCACCGGCAGCAACCACTCGTCGGTCTGTTGTTCTATACCCCGCCACAACTCCTGTGCGGTGTGGGGCCTGTCCCCCAAACATATGAGTTTCAGAATGGCCTGCTGACGTTTACCCCGGGCTGTGCTGAAGTTGGTGGTGAAGGTGTGTGGCTGACTGGATAAGCAGGTGGAAGAAGAGAAGGAGGAAGCTGAGTAGGAGGAGGTGGCAACAGGAGGCAAAGAATCTTGCCCTGCGATCCTTGGCGGTGGAAGGACGTGCGCCAAACAGCTCTCCGCCTGGGGCCCAGCTGCCACAACATTTACCCAGTATGCAGTTAGGGAGATATAGCGTCCCTGGCAGTGCTTACTGGTTCACGTATCTGTGGTTAGGTGGACCTTGCCACAGTTGGCGTTGCGCAGTGCACACTTGATTTTATCGGATACTTGGTTGTGCAGGGAAGGCACGGCTCTCTTGGAGAAGTAGTGCCGGCTAGGAACAACATACTGTGGGACAGCAAGCGACATGAGCTGTTTGAAGCTGTCTGTGTCCACCAGCCTAAATGACAGCATTTCATAGGCCAGTAGTTTAGAAATGCTGGCATTCAGGGCCAAGGATCGAGGGTGGCTAGGTGGGAATTTACGCTTTCTCTCAAATGTTTGTGAGATGGAGAGCTGAACGCTGCCGTGTGACATGGTTGAGATGCTTGGTGACGGAGGTGGTGGTGTTGGTGGTACATCCCCTGTTTGCTGGGCGGCAGGTGCCAACGTTCCTCTAGAGGCGGAGGAAGAGGCCGAGGCGGCAGCAGCAGAAGAGGCCGAGGCGGCAGCAGCAGAAGAGGCCGAGACGGCAGCAGCAGAAGAGGTAGCAGGGGGAGTCTGAGTGACTTCCTTGTTTTTAAGGTGTTTACTCCACTGCAGTTCATGCTTTGCATGCAGGTGCCTGGTCATGCAGGTTGTGCTAAGGTTCAGAACGTTAATGCCTCGCTTCAGGCTCTGATGGCACAGCATGCAAACCACTCGGGTCTTGTCATCAACACATTGTTTGAAGTAGTGCCATGCCAGGGAACTCCTTGAAGCTACCTTTGGGGTGCTCGGTCCCAGTAGCGGCGGTCAGTAGCAGGCGGAGTCTCTTGGCGGCGGGTGTTCTGCTTTTGCCCACTGCTCCTTCTATTACTACGCTGTTGGCTCGGTCTCACCACTGCCTCTTCCTCCGAACTGTGAATGTCAGTGGCACGACCTTTATTCCATGTGGGGTCTAGGACCTCATCGTCCCCTGCATCGTCTTCCACCCAGTCTTGATCCCTGACCTCCTGTTCAGTCTGCACACTGCAGAAAGACGCAGCAGTTGGCACCTGTGTTTCGTCATCATCAGAGACATGCTGAGGTGGTATTCCCATGTCCTCATCATCAGTAAACATAAGTGGTAGTGCGTCAGTGCATTCTATGTCTTCCACCTCTGGGGAAGGGCTAGGTGGATGCCCTTGGGAAACCCTGCCAGCAGAGTCTTCAAACAGCATAAGAGACTGCTGCATAACTTGCGGCTCAGACAGTTTCCCTGGTATGCATGGGGGTGATGTGACAGACTGATGGGCTTGGTTTTCAGGCGCCATCTGTGCGCTTTCTGCAGAATACTGGGTGGGAGATAATGTGAACGTGCTAGATCCACTGTCGGCCACCCAATTGACTAATGCCTGTACCTGCTCAGGCCTTACCATCCTTAGAACGGCATTGGGCCCTTACCAAATATCACTATAAATGATGGCGGCTACTGGGACCTGAGGTAGTTGGTACACTAGGACGTGTGGCTGTGGCAGAACGGCCACGTCCTCTCCCAGCACCAGAGGGTCCACTAACACCACCACGACCATGTCCGCTTCCGCGTCCCTTACTAGATGTTTTTCTCATTGTTACCGTTCACCACAATAAGAAAAATATTATTTGGCCCAATGTATTGAATTAAAATTCAGGCCTATTTTTACAGACACCTAACACTATCTGGCTATCTATTTAGGTACCGTATTACACTAATACATGCACAGCAGTAACGACAGATTTAGCTGGAGATAAATTTGAGGCCTATTATTTAGACGCTGGGTGACAGGTATAGGTTTACTGACAGAATTAGACTTGGAAATGCACAGTAGCGTGTGTGTGAGGTTATTCAGAATGACCCTATGTGCACCTTGAATCTTATATACCCTTTTAGGGATAGATTTAAAATAGCTCTGATACAGCAGAAACCACTAAATTAGGAAATTGCTAAATTGGGAATTGTATTTCAACCCAGAACAAAAAATGTGCTTTGACGGACACTAAATAACTTGACCAGCCACAGCAGTACAGCGGTAACGACAGATTTAGCTGGATATAAATTTGAGGCCTAGTATTTAGGCGCTGGGTGACAGGTATAGGTTTACTGACAGAATTAGACTTGGAAATGCACAGTAGCGTGTGTGTGAAGTTATTCAGAATGACCCTATGTGCAGCTTGAATGTTATACAGGGAGTGCAGAATTATTAGGCAAATGAGTATTTTGACCACATCATCCTCTTTATGCATGTTGTCTTACTCCAAGCTGTATAGGCTCGAAAGCCTACTACCAATTAAGCATATTAGGTGATGTGCATCTCTGTAATGAGAAGGGGTGTGGTCTAATGACATCAACACCCTATATCAGGTGTGCATAATTATTAGGCAACTTCCTTTCCTTTGGCAAAATGGGTCAAAAGAAGGACTTGACAGGCTCAGAAAAGTCAGAAATAGTGAGATATCTTGCAGAGGGATGCAGCACTCTTAAAATTGCAAAGCTTCTGAAGCGTGATCATCGAACAATCAAGCGTTTCATTCAAAATAGTCAACAGGGTCGCAAGAAGCGTGTGGAAAAACCAAGGCGCAAAATAACTGCCCATGAACTGAGAAAAGTCAAGCGTGCAGCTGCCAAGATGCCATTTGCCACCAGTTTGGCCATATTTCAGAGCTGCAACATCACTGGAGTGCCCAAAAGCACAAGGTGTGCAATACTCAGAGACATGGCCAAGGTAAGAAAGGCTGAAAGACGACCACCACTGAACAAGACACACAAGCTGAAACGTCAAGACTGGGCCAAGAAATATCTCAAGACTGATTTTTCTAAGGTTTTATGGACTGATGAAATGAGAGTGAGTCTTGATGGGCCAGATGGATGGGCCCGTGGCTGGATTGGTAAAGGGCAGGGAGCTCCAGTCCGACTCAGACGCCAGCAAGGTGGAGGTGGAGTACTGGTTTGGGCTGGTATCATCAAAGATGAGCTTGAGGGGCCTTTTCGGGTTGAGGATGGAGTCAAGCTCAACTCCCAGTCCTACTGCCAGTTTCTGGAAAACACCTTCTTCAAGCAGTGGTACAGGAAGGAGTCTGCATCCTTCAAGAAAAACATGATTTTCATGCAGGACAATGCTCCATCACACGCGTCCAAGTACTCCACAGCGTGGCTGGCAAGAAAGGGTATAAAAGAAGAAAATCTAATGACATGGCTTCCTTGTTCACCTGATCTGAACCCCATTGAGAACCTGTGGTCCATCATCAAATGTGAGATTTACAAGGAGGGAAAACAGTACACCTCTCTGAACAGTGTCTGGGAGGCTGTGGTTGCTGCTGCACGCAATGTTGATGGTGAACAGATCAAAACACTGACAGAATCCATGGATGGCAGGCTTTTGAGTGTCCTTGCAAAGAAAGGTGGCTATATTGGTCACTGATTTGTTTTTGTTTTGTTTTTGAATGTCAGAAATGTATATTTGTGAATGTTGAGATGTTATATTGGTTTCACTGGTAAAAATAAATAATTAAAATGGGTATATATTTGTTTTTTGTTAAGTTGCCTAATAATTATGCACAGTAATAGTCACCTGCACACACAGATATCCCCCTAAAATAGCTAAAACTAAAAACAAACTAAAAACTACTTCCAAAAATATTCAGCTTTGATATTAATGAGTTTTTTGGGTTCATTGAGAACATGGTTGTTGTTCAATAATAAAATGAATCCTCAAAAATACAACTTGCCTAATAATTCTGCACTCCCTGTACACGATCTGTACCGCACACACGCTGTCCTGTGCCTGTATGAGCACAGAAGGCATTGATGAGCCAGCTTGCCTCGGCCAGGGTGTGGAAGTGTCCCCTGCTCAGCCGCCGGGATTAGTTAAGTTTACCTTTCCATCTTTGAAGACTCAGCCGCGGTCCCCCGGCTGCGTGGTCCTCAGAGGATGCCTCCAGTTGGCAGCCAGGATCATCAATCGCAGGTCAGGTTGCATAATACGACTTTAGATGGGAGGCTTGTCTACACCGGGGGGGGGGGGGGGGGGGGGGGAGTGTCATACAGCCTGGGGCAGACCTTCCCAGAACAACCCCTTTAATACTTCATCCTTTCTTCTTTCCACAATGTTAAAGAAATAGCATAATATATATATATATATATACACACATATATATATATATATATATATATATATATACAGTCATACCTAATTTTTCAGCCTATAAGAGTTTTAGCTTGTGGGCAAATATGTATAAAATAGTCTACATATTCGCCCACAAGCTACAAGTAGGGAATGGATCAGTGTCCTGCGCTATATTACTATATATATATATATATATATATATATATATATATATATATTTGTTTTTTACAATATTCCTAATCTTTTTAAACAAAAAAAGAAACCAATATAGCGAATATTATAAAATCTAAGTATATAGAGCTATCTAGCTAATATACAGTCATGTGAAAAGATTAGGACACCCTTTGAAAGCATGTGGTTTTTTGTAACATTTTTAATAAAAGGTTATTTCATCTCCGTTTCAACAATACAGAGAGATTAAAGTAATCCAACTAAACAAAGAAAACTGAAGAAAAGTCTTTTCAAGATCTTCTGTAAATGTCATTCTACAAAAATGCCTATTCTAACTGAGGAAAAAGATAGGACACCCTCACATGTATTCCCTCTTAAATTGGCTCAGATCTCACACAGGTATATCACACCAGGTGCACATAATTAGTAGATCGTTACTCTGCATGTTGAATGAGGCTTGCCCTATTTAAACCTTAGACATTTAGTTTGGTGTGCTCCTGACTGTTGAAGTGAGAGTGAGCACCATGGTGAGAGCAAAAGAGCTGTCAGAGGACTTCAGAAAAAAGATTGTAGCAGCCTATGAGTCTGGGAAGGGATTTAAAAAGATCTCAAAAGATTTTGAAATCAGCCATTCCACTGTCCGGAAGATAGTCTACAAGTGGAGGGCTTTCAAAACAACTGCCAACATGCCCAGGACTGGTCGCCCCAGCAAGTTCACCCCAAGAGCAGACCGCAAGATGCTAAAAGAGGTCTCCAAAAACCCTAAAGTGTCATCTCGAGAACTACAGCAGGCTCTGGCTACTGTTGATGTAGAAGTACATGCCTCTACAATCAGAAAGAGACTGTACAAGTTTAACTTGCATGGGAGGTGTGCAAGGAGGAAACCTTTGCTTTCCAAGAGAAACATCGAGGCCAGACTGACATTTTCCAGAGATAAAGTTGACAAAGATCAGGACTTCTGGAATAATGTTCTTTGGACAGATGAGTCCAAAATTGAATTATTTGGACACAACAGCAGAGGACATGTTTGGCGTAAACCAAACACAGCATTCCAAGAAAAGAACCTCATACCAACTGTGAAGCATGGAGGTGGAAGTGTCATGGTTTGGGGCTGCTTTGCTGCAGCAGGACCTGGTCAGCTCACCATCATAGAATCCACGATGAATTCTACTGTGTATCAGAAGGTGCTTGAAGAACATGTGAGACCATCAGTTAGAAAATTAAAGCTGAAGCGGAACTGGACCATGCAACATGACAATGACCCAAAACATACTAGTAAATCAACCAAAGATTGGCTGAAAAAGAAGAAATGGAGAGTCCTGGAATGGCCAAGTCAAAGTCCAGATTTGAATCCCATTGAGATGCTGTGGGGTGACTTGAAAAGGGCTGTACGTGCAAGAAACCCCTCAAACATCTCACAGCTGAAAAAGTTCTGCATTGAGGAGTGGGGTAAAATTTCCTCAGACCGATGTCGAAGACTGGTAGATGGCTACAAGAACCGTCTCACTGCAGTTATTTCAGCCAAAGGAGGTAACACTCGCTATTAGGGGCAAGGGTGTCCTATCTTTTTCCTCAGTTAGAATAGGCATTTTTGTAGAATGACATTTACAGAAGATCTTGAAAAGACTTTTCTTCAGTTTTCTTTGTTTAGTTGGATTACTTTAATCTCTCTGTATTGTTGAAACGGAGATGAAATAACCTTTTATTAAAAATGTTACAAAAAACCACATGCTTTCAAAGGGTGTCCTAATTTTTTCACATGACTGTAGTGCTATATTTGTTTTTTTCAGAATATTCGTAATATTATAAAACAAGAATATATAGCAATATAGCAAATATATATAAAAAAATTATTATAGAGCTTTTTAGCTAATATGGTGCTCTAATCTTTTTTTGTAATAGTCGTCATTTTTTTCACATCGAGTCTGTGGCAGAACTCGTGCCAGCCTCACCGTGTGCTGATTCCTCCAAGCCAGAGGGCAGTAAGAGTGGTGGTGTTTTACAGAGGCTCTCTCATCCTCCTTTTGTCTGTGAGGAGGAATGGGTAATGCCGCTCTCCCCACCCATACACGATCTGCACCGCACACACGCTGTGCTTCGGCCAACAGCTGGACCCATCTGTCCTGTGCCTGTCTGAGCACAGAAGGCTTTGATGAGCCAGCTTGCCTCGGCCAGGGTGTGGAAGTGTCCCCTGCTCAGCCACCAGGATTATTTAAGTTTACCTTCCCATCGTTGAAGACTCAGCCACGGTCCGCGGCTGCGTGGTCCTCAGAGGCACCCAGGATCATCAATCGTAGGTGAGGTTACATAATAAGACTTTAGATGTGAGGCTTGTCTACACCCGGAGGGGGGGTGGGGGGGAGTGTCATACAGTCTGGGTCAGACCTCACCAGGAAGAATTGAAAAAACAAAAAAGACCCAGGGTGTCCCAGAGGAGGGTGAAGGACAGTGCCCACCCAATATGACCACAAGGGACACCCGTGATTTGTAACTCGGTACAAGCTCCCGAGTGAAATAGAAAAAGAACAAGAAAATGGATCTCATAGTACCAAAAAGTAAAAATATGCTTTATTTAAACATAATTAAAGGATATACATAAATAGGAAGACAAATAAATGTTATGCCATTTAAAAAGTGAATAGGAACAGAGAAAGAACGCCACCCTGGGATAGCACACATGTCAGTTGTAAAATATCAATGTATGGGTCAAGGAAAAATACTGGTACAGTGACCAACCTATGACCTGATAGTAAGGTAAAAACCAAAATGCATAGGTGAGTCAGTAGTCAACAGACAAACCTGCACGGCAGTAAACCAAGGTTTGCTTAGCAAATGCAATATGAGGAGTGAACAACAAACCACAGTGGAGACCAGGTGTGGTAAAACACCAAGGTCAAAATGCCGTGCAGACGAGCAGAGACTCACCTAAAGAGGACCATGTGCTAAGTCACCCAGGATGGCGCCAATTGAATTTTTATTTTTATTTTTTTTAATAAAATTTTGGAAAAAATCTCTACATTGTGAATGGGATTTTTGTTTAGTGTTTAAAAAAGGGATAGTCGTCAATACAAATATATTGCACTATTTTCAATTAATGTAGCGCCAAAATATTCGTAATGACAATGTTTTATAGGTGCATGTGTGTCAAAGTCAACAATCAAGAGAAGACTTCACCAGAGTGAATACAGAGGGTTCACCAGAAGATGGAAACCATTGGTGAGCCTCAAAAACAGGAAGGCCAGATTTGAGTTTGCCAAACAACATCTAAAAAAGCATTCACAGTTCTGGAACTATATCCTATGGACAGATGAGACCAAGATCAACTTGTACCAGAGTGATGGGAAGAGAAGAGTATGGAGAAGGAAAGGAACTGCTCATAATCCTAAGCATACCACCTCATCAATGAAGCATGGTGGTGGTAGTGTCATGGCCCTGGGCATGTATGGTTGCCAATGGAACTGGTTTTCCATGGTCTTCCAGGTCTTTTGGTGTTGCTGAGCTCACCAGTGCATAACTTCTTTTTAAGAATGTTCCAAACAGTTTTTTTGGCCACACCTAATGTTTTTGCTATCTCTCTGATGGGTTTGTTTTGTTTTTTCAGCCTAATGATGGCTTGCTTCACTGATAGTGACAGTTTTTGGGATCTCATCTTGAGAGTTAATAGCAACAGATTTCAAATGCAAATAGCACACTTGAACTGAACTCTTGACCTTTTATCTGCTCATTGTAATTGGGATAATGAGGGAATAACACACATTTTATGTAATTACACATTTATTTTGTGCAATACAATTTTTACAATTACTAAAAAATATATAAAATGTATAGATTTAATCTCTATTTCTGAAATGTGTATGCCAGGATTCAAACTCCCAACCTTGTACAACATTGGGAGTTAAAATCCCGGCAGAAAATTTTCAGAAATTAGATTTAAATACACTGGGATGTCCCCAAGCACTAACTCCATATATGGATATAGCTATATATTGAGTCAGAGCAGGGACTCCTAAGCTGAACAATAGCCCCGACACCCTCCCCTCTTGCTGAGCTCACCGATGAATTCCTTCTTTTTAAGAATGTTCCAAACAGTTTTTTTTGGCCACACCTAATGTTTTTGCTAATGATGGCTTGCTTCACTGATAATGACAGCTCTTTGGATCTAATCTTGAGAGTTGACAGCAACAGATTCCAAATGCAAATAGCACATTTGAAATGAACTCTGGACCTTTTATCTGCTCATTGTAATTGGGATAATGAGGGAATAACACACACCTGGCCATGGAACAGCTGATAATCCAATTGTCCCATTACTTTTGGTCCCTTAACAAGTTGGAGGCACATATGCAAACTGTTAATTCCTACACCGTTCACCTGATTTGGATGTAAATACCATCAAATTAAAGCTGACGGTCTACAGTTAAAGCACATCTTGTTTGTTTCATTTCAAATTCATTGTGGTGGTGTATAGAGCCAAAAATGTTAGAATTGTGTTGATGTTCCAATATTTATGGACCTGACTGTATATGGATATTTGATGGTGTAAGAAGAAGGTCTGATGATTTTATGTATTTTAAAGTTAATGAGTTATTTTATATGTTTTTTTTTTTATATTGACAATTTTTTTTGTTTTTTCCATTTTCATATTCATAGTTATAATAAAGAGCATTGACTGATATACAATGTGGAAATGTATACATATGCAATATCTATGCTTAACAGTCATAAGTACAGTTTACATTTGTAAACGCAGAGAGAGGCCTGTAAGGCCACATAAAGGCAAGTGTCAAATAAAGGTGAACAGTAACACTAAGTTAATTTAACTTTGTGACAGGGTACTAAGATAGAACCGACATGGTGTATGTATGAGAACCGTTAGAGTAGAATTAAGGTATTGGCCCAGGAACAGTGGGGTGGGGGAGGAGAGCTAAGAGAAGTTCCTATAGGCTCTCCAAGGGGACCAAATCTGGAGAAAAGTGTGTCTAGTGCGAGATTCCCAATGGGAGATCTCCTCCATTCTGTAGATCTGGTCTACCCTGCTAATCCAGTGTTCCAAGTTAGGAACTTCAGGAGACAGCCAACAAGTCGGTAGTAGTAGTCTGGCAGCAGCTATCAAAAGTGAGAAGAGTGAGGACTTAAATGGGTTGACTCCCCCTATTCCTAGAGAAAACAGAGCTATATCTGGTGAGCAGGAGAAGGAAGTCTGGCAGATCTGGTTGCTTAGTTTGATTATGTTAAGCCACCACAGATTAATTAGCTCGCATGACCACCAGATGTGCAAGAACAAACCTTTGGCTTTGGAACAACGCCAGCACCTATCTGTAGCATTAGGTTTATATAAGCATGTCTTGTCTGGAGTTCTGTACCATCTCATAAGGACCTTATAGCTATTTTCCTGGATACGCACGCATCTGGAGATCTTATGAGGGGCAATTAATGCTTTGGCTATTTCGGGAGGTGTCAGAGTTCGTTGGAGGTCCTTTTCCCATAAACCAATTACTGCGGGTTTGGGTGCTGTAGGGGGGGACATCAGGTTTTTATATATTGTGGAGATGATTCTAGGGGGATATTTCTTGTTACTTATCAATTCTTCAAACCAGCAGATAGTGTTAGAAGAGGGGGTCTTTTTTGTGAGGAGAAGAGATTCGGTTCTAATGAAGCGCATGAGGACAGGGTTGTGAATCTGTGTATCTAGCACTCTACAAATTTTTAAGTCCGAGAGTACACATCCGTTTGGGTCTCGGCGCCTAGAGACAGGAATTTCAAGAGACCTTAAAGCCAAGGGACAGCTATCTCTCAGATCTTTAGGGGCCAAATTAATAACATCTCTTATCTGGAGAAGAGGGGAAGGCAGATTCAAGACCTTGGAGCAGAGTGAGAAACCTCTCCAGACCTTTAATGTATTACGAATGAGGGGGTTTGAAATGGAGCCAGGTGAGGGAGGTGGTTTATCAGCTAGTAGGAGGGCCCTGATGGGGGAGGATAGGAAGGCATTCTCTATTATGGGCCAAGATTTATGGGGTGGGTTTCTGTTCCAGTCAACTACCCGAGAAAGTTGTATGGACTTCATATATGTCTCTGGGTCGGGGAGTCCAATACCGCCTTTAGCTTTAGATCTAGTTAGTGTAAGGAATGAGATGCGGGAGTTTTTACCACTCCAAATAAATTTTTGTATGAGCTTATTTAGGGAAGCAAAGAAGGATTTAGGGATTTCTATAGGGAGTACCTGCATTAAGTAAGTGAGTCTGGGTATAATTAAGGACATTAGAATGTTTTTCCTACCAAACCTAGAGAGGTATGGGAAATCCAGTGAGTTTATTTGGGTTTGTATAGATGCTAAAAGTGGTTTAAAATTCAAACTAAATAATTCTGACAAATGGGGGGAAATCCTGATTCCTAGATATGTTAATAGTTGGGTTTGCCAATTGAATGGGGAGTTTGCCTGAAGGGATGAGAGACTCAGGGGAGAAAGACCCATATGGAGAATTTGAGATTTCGAAGGATTGACTTTAAAGTTGGATAGTGAGCCGAATAGGGAGAGCTTTGACAATATTCTGGGCATGGAAGTATGGGGGTTGGTGGTTAGGATCAGTAAGTCATCTGCGAAGACCGCCAATTTAAATTCATGACGCCCAACCATCAAACCCTTGATCTCCCTGTCTTGCCTAAGAATGCCTGTAGGAGAGATTCCATTACCAGGACGAATATGAGGGGAGATAGTGGGCAGCCTTGCCTCGTGCCATTTCTTATTGGGAATTGAGAGGACATAAGTCCATTGACCGACATGGATGCTGAAGAATGTATATACATAGAAAACACAGCATTTATGTATTGTACAGGCAGCTGAAATTTTGAGAGGATCAGCTTAATGTATGTCCAATCGACTCTATCAAATGCTTTTTCAGCATCCGTGCCGATCATGACCAGGGGGATGGCTTTATGGGAAGCGTAAAATAGGGCATTGAGTATTTTAGTAGTGTTATCCTTCCCTTCACGACCTTTAACAAACCCCACCTGGTCAGGATGGATCAAGTGAGGGAGTAGGTTTTGCAGTCTTGTGGCAAGCATTTTAGCTATGAACTTGAGGTCCACATTAAGCAGGGATATGGGGCGGTAATTGGAGCAAGATGTGAGATCTTTACCCTCTTTAGGGATTATTGTGATCGTGGCATTCGTCATGTCTGAAGAAAGTGGGTGGCCGGCTAGTGTACGGTTACAGATGGGGAGCATGAAAGGGAGTAATAATTCTCCAAAGGCCGAATAGTACGATATAGGGAGGCCATCGGGACCAGGGCTTTTCCCTTTGGGGGTAGACTTGATGGCCGCTGTTAGTTCTAGGGGGGTAAATGGCTTGGACAGGGATTTTTGCTGTGTAGTAGTTAGGGACGGGAGATTGAGGGTGTCTAAAAAGGATTTGATGTTGGCTTCTCTATCTAGGGAGGTGTTTGGGAGAGCAGGAGGAGGGAGGTTATATAGAGCTTCGTAAAACAGTTTAAACTGATCAGCAATTTCTTCAGCTTTAAAAAGCTGAGTACCTTGGGGGGATTTGATGCTTTGCACATAACGGGAGTCTCTTCTCTGTTTTATTCTACGCATCATGTATTTCGATGCTTTATTTCCGTGAGCGAAAGTTTTTTGCTGAGCCGACAAGAAGAACTTAGCTGAATGCTAATTTATTAAGTTCTTCAATTGTGTTCTAAGAGAAGAGAGTTCCGCTAATTGATGGGCAAGCAAGGACTGTTTATGCACTTTTTCCACTATGTGGATTTTGGACAATAAAGTATTGAGCTTCCTTTCAGACTCTTTCTTTAAAAAAGAGCAGAGGCTGATCAGCCTGCCTCTGATATGAGGCTTGTGGGTGTCCCAGAGGACCTGGGGGGATATTTCAGAGGTGTTGTTTAGTCTAAAATATTCCTCAAGGAAGGACGATATTTGTAATTTATGCTTGGAGTTACCCAACAGTGATTCATTAAACCTCCAGTTTATATATCTACTGTTTTTGACTTCAGGGCATATAATACAATATATAGGAGAGTGGTCAGATAGTGTGATATCCCCTATTCGGGCTGAAGAGCAAAGCTGTAGTTTCTCTTTTGGAGTTAGAATATAATCTATCCTGCTGTATGAGGAGTTAGCTGAGGAATAAAAGGAGAAATCTACTGATTCAGGGTTGAGGCAGCGCCATATATCAACCATATCCATGTTGTATAATTTAGTATGCAGCAATCTGAGGGCTTTTGCAGAAATTGATGACTTCTTTGATGAAGTGTCAATGAGAGGGTTAAAGGCCAAGTTTAAGTCTCCTGCTATGATCAAGAATCCTTCCCTTTGTGAGTCTGCTAAGGCCAGGGTACTAGAAAGCCAACTAATCTGATCTGAATTGGGGGCATAAATATTGACAAATGTGAACATGGCTTGCCCTACCTTACCCTTGAGGATGAGGTATCTGCCATCTGGGTCCTGCACATGGGACTTATACTGGAAAGGAAGCCCTCTACAAAAACCTATACTAACTCCCCTCGAGGCAGCACCTCCGGCCCCACAATGGTACCAGCAAGAAAACTTGGAGTGCGAGAAATTCGGGTATCTGCCATGCTTAAAATGAGTTTCCTGGAGGAAAACCACTGAGCATTTCTCTTTATGCAACAAGGAGAAGATTTGGCTTCTCTTAGAGGGAGATCTCAGACCTTTGACATTGTAAGATACCAATTTAAGGTCAGACATTTTTGAGTATGGAGAAAGGTGTGATGCAGGATCTAATTGGCATAACAGCTAGGAGGTTACCAACCGACCATAGGAGGGGGAGGAGGGTGCCACCTCGAGAGAAGCATATCGGAAACCATTGTCCCAAACCGTCCCGGGACCACGTCTTCTCAATCAACACCATGTCAGGATCGCACATGAGAAAAGCAATTGAGGAAGATTTTGAGTACCTGTCAGAATAACAGAGATTAAACATAAAGAACAGAACCAGTAAAAGTAATCGTAAATGATTAGGTAGATGTCTAGAAAGTGGGAACATGACAACTATAGTTCCCTGAGTAGATGGTATGATGTGGGGGGAGGAAGGTATGAGTAAATACCAAGGAGCAGCAACTACCTCTAAGGGATTGGTATAACTGGAAGGTTAAACTGGGATGCCCTTGAAGCTGTATCAAACCTGGGGACAATCAGTATTTCAGGGCTATTGTCTCCGCAGATATAGGTGGGAGGGGGGGGGAAGGGTGGGAGGGGGGTATGGATGAGGAAGAGGGAGAGGAGGAGAAAAAGGGGACACAATATATGGGTTAGCATATATGACTCAAAAACTACTACTCATATATAAAGCTGTAATAGCCTTCAAACAGATGGAATGGAGGTCCCTACTGTTTCTTCCTCTTACACTGAGTGGAGATAAGGCACAAGCAAGGGCAATAATAGTATGAACTCCTAATTCACCAGAGCCAAATTCTTTAGAGAGCACCATTATAGTAGTAATAATACAAAAATCTATGGATTGAGTCCTATGAATCCCTATTTACAGGGAAGAGAGAGAAAAAAGGAAGGAAAAGAGGGGTTAGAGGAATATTACTTATCAGCTAAAGTTAAGCGCTTAGGGGTAGGTGGAACATTTCCCCTTCTGGATCTTTGGGATTTAGGGGTGCGGAGAGGTTCCCATGGAGTTGTCGTAGGTAGGTTTGGCAAGGCGGTCAAGTTTTGAGCCATGTCCCAATTTTCAATAGGCAACGGTGATATCTGAAGAAGATCGTAGGCTTTATTCAGGTCACTAAAGGAGGCAATATGAATGCGGCGCTCATCGTGGAGAAAGGAGAGTCCAAATGGGAATGTCCATCTGTATAAAATCTTTTGGTGACGCAGCAGGTCAGTGAGTGGTTTCATCATTTTCCGTTTCTTCAGGGTGGTTTGGGCTAAATCTTGATATATAGTAATGGGATTGCCCTCCCATTCCACGGAATCGGAGTTCCTAGAGCCAGCCAGAATTTCTCTTTCACCGGAAAATGTAGAAATCTGCAGATCACGTCTCTGGGGTGTTCACTGGCTTGTGGCTTGGGGCGAAGTGCTCTGTGAGCTCTTTCTATTAAAACCTCATGCGCAGAATCTGGGCCCAGAAGTTTAAGACAGATCTGGATAACAGTTTCAGGGATATCCATTGCAGAAATAGATTCCGGAATGCCTCTAAAGCGGAGATTATTCCGCCTGCCCCTGTTTTCCTGGTCTTCCATAGCGGTATACAAGGTGTTAATATGGCTCTGGGCAAGGGACAGGCTGGAGGCCATTTCACTCTGGTGCTGCAAAACTGCGGCCTGGTTGTCTTCTAATACTTCCACTCTGCGACCTATGTGGCGTACGTCCTCTTTAATAGAGGAGAGGTCCAGGCTGAGGGGTCCCAAGGCGTCAGCCAGGGCTTCTTTAAGGAAAGCCCTGGAGATGGGCAGACATTCTGTGTCACCGGGATCCTCCCCTACCTTTTCGGCGCTTGCAGCGGCTGCTTGCTTGTGGCTGGAGCGAGGTGTCCCGGGCGCCATCTTGGATTCTTTGCTCACTGCTGCAGCCGCCGCTTTCTTAATGAATTTCTCCATTTCACCAGTTTGGCTCAGCGATCTGTTGTGACCTGTTTGGTCAGCAGTCTTTTGGCCACCGATCTTGACCATCCTGGAGTCCAGTTCGCTAATAATAAAGGGCTATGAGGGATCTGCTAGCCGGCAGCACCTCACACAATCTTTCGCCCCCCGGGCGAGTTATTTTATATGTTAAACTGAAGTTTTTTTTTATAAGTAGCAGCTTTTAATTGCTGTATGTGAACTAAGTGAGAGGAGGAGCTTACATTGTGTATAAAAACATGCCCATCTTGTGTGGGATATGCACCCCTGATGAAGCAAAGGTGAAACCCAGGTTGGGTGATAGACGGGAAGCCGTCTCAATTGTTTTATATGCCTATATTCCTTGCATGTTTGTGAGTATAATAAAAACTGGTGTGTGATTAAATCTTATTGTGGTGCTTCACTATCTTCTGCCTATCTGGCCTTGTCTGTTATAGGACACGTGAATGGATGTGTAGCAAGGAACCATTGATTGGCGTATTGATTAATGTCAATGCAAGCTGAAGTGGTCTGAGTAGATTCTCTGTTTAGCAGTGCGGTTTTAATATTATAAGGATACTGCATCTTTCCTGACCCTGTATTGTGCAATTACACATCAGCACTTATGCAGTAAAGCTTGTAGACTTTGCTGTAATGAAAGCAAGTCCAATGTGCATGTAGTGACATGTAATCACACTGCACTTGCACAGTAAGATGTACTGTAGCCAAGCAAGTTAACGTATCTATGTATTATGCATGTAGAAGGCAAAGAGAAGACACAAGAATGCTCTCTGTAAGCGCAGAGATCTCACAAACACACAGAGACCAGATAGTATGTGCAATAACTGACAAAAATCAGTAGGGTTTAAATAGAGCACAAATCTGTCTCTTAAGACAAGCATCCTTCTGTTTCTGTGCTTTTCAGGCTATGAACTTTCCTACCTGTTTTTCTAACTTCTGGAGCAGAGACTGTTACACAAATTCTTATGTTAGAAATAACTTACAGTTATTAATTAAATAGTGTGGTTGACTGATCCGTGTAATATTTTAAAAGTGAAGAATGTTAATAAAGAAAAATATACGATCAGAAAAAGGATGTTAATAACCCAAAAGTCAAATTATTAGATATGGTGGATGTATATGCAGCACTTAACTGGTTAACAGTACATCTAAACATGAATAGATATAAACATTTGTGTTGTTTTTTGGGGGGTTTTCCTTATATTTTATTGTCAGTTACATTCATACTGTTGCAATGGAAGTGAGGATTTCAAGTAATATTTTTAGAAAGAACAAACTCATTAAATAGGCATCATTATTTTGGGGCAGAATTTGAAAATGCCTAATGTAAATAATTAGATTTTCATTTTTTGGAAAGATTTTCACACTTGAAATCTTGTAAAATTCACATGTCAGATGTGTCAAGTACTATATGTATCTGTTAATTAAGTGGGCTACAGCAAGCTGTGATGGAGCTGGAATATCTACATTTCAATCTGCTTTAAAATAAATGGTGAGGAGTCTCCAGAATAACATAAGCATTATAAAGAAGCCATGACAAGTTATATCACTGAAGATCAGGCCATTTTAAACATTAGGACTAAAATAATTTTGGGGGTTTTTTGTTTTATGGTCTCAGCTAGAGATGAGCAAAGTTCTAAAAAATTTGATTTGGCTGCTACAGTGAATTTCACAAAGAAATGCACTTTGCGATGAATTAGTTTATCACAAAGCACATTTCTTTGTGAGAGCTGGGCGCAACGACGAAGGACAGCTATTGCGCCACCCCCGTCAATGAACCACTCAGATGCCGCATTCATCGTTGATCGTTGCATCTAAGATGACCATTAAGGACTGTAAGGGGTTAAAAAAATGTTAAATATTCAGCTTATCCATTTGATTGTGAAGAATCTGCAACAGAAATCTTTACTGAAGATCCAGCATGGTGCATGATAACTTCATCACACTGCCCGGCGTGTTGATGTCATATGTCAACGTGCACAAGATTTTGGGCAGGATCTTCAATCAAGATGACTGTGGCAGACTCTTTTCTTGTAAATGGATATGGTGAGTATTATTTTTTTTTACTGCCAATTTAGGGGAAGTTGATTCGTTACCACAAAGCACGAGCACATTCGGCTTCATGGTAAATCAAATTTTTCCTAAAATTCGGATCGAAGTCCACTTTGTCAACTTCTATTTGCTCAACACTATTGAGTAAATGAATTAATATTTGGATTTTGGATTACATTACTGATATATTTATTATATAATCATGAGGTTCTTAGAGTACATTTTGAACGTGTGGCAGATCATGGGTCCCAGCAAGACAATCTCAATATCTTCCATTTTTGTCTAGCAGATGGCTTAGGGGTGGGGTTCAAAGAAATAGCTAGGGCATAGTTTTTGTCTTTTACTATAGAAAAAGCAGAAGGGAAGGTCCCTCCTGCAGCCAGTTTCCTCAGTCAGTCACAGGTGTATGAGGAGCAGAAGAAAAAATAGGTGGTTTTCTGAGAAACATATATTAATTTAAGAAGAAAGATAATAAATCTATATAGTGGCTTTACCCTTGGTATTATCGGAACCAGGTGCACTGTCAAAGGTCTAACCTCTGCCTATAATAAATAGAATATACAGTATATAATACATTTGGCAGGCACACTGTTATCTGGAAATGACACCTTCTTTGTATACAATATGCAATAAATTATACAGTATTAAAATTTTACATAAAACATTAAATAAAATGTGAACAAAAAGCAAATAAAATTCCCTATTACTCAGGTATTAGTATATCTGTTATCTACAATTGTTCCTGTTGATCTCTATACAGGTATGTCCATATAATGTATTTATTTTATCCAAATGGTCTCAGTATAATTGTAGATAATCATGTCCACGTGGCCTCCGTATGTTATCCGCAATATAATATAGATAAAATTCAGAAGTCTCTATATTGAGACTTCAGCAGAGTAATGTAAAGTTATTTGTTAATAATCTGTTATTGCACTGCCCAGGATTCAATTCATATATAATTATACTTGTTATTAATTGTTAGATATACCAACTTTATGGTTATAGATGTTATTGTTACCGCTCCTGAAGAGCATTCCGTTCCCCACAGATATGTTGGGGCTTGCTTGCTCGCGCTGTATCTGTTCAGCATCCCACTTGTGTGGTGGTTTCCAGCTACACGTGTTCCTTGTATCCGGCTGTTTCGCCATAATGCAGGGATGCAACCTCTGGTGGGCATCCTATATAACTTGACGTCCCACGTGGTACACGTACTCTCTGCGTACAAGCCTAGGAATGGTAATCAGATTAGATACTGCAAGTTAACTACTTTAATCCGATGTTTGGGAGTACAATATATTTATAACCTTGTGGGACAATTAAGTGGTTAAAAAAGTAAAAATAAATAAATAAAATGTCAATGACAGAAATGCCAAAAATAAAATCTCCCCCATATGTTTGATATCACCGTGTCTGTAATGACCTGCACTACACAAATATCATGTAAAATATCCCCTATGGTGAACGCCGTGAAAAAAACAATGGCAGAATTGCTCATTTATTTTTAGTCCCCAACTTAATAACAATTCACGGACGGTATAAGTAATCAAGGTACTGTGTCTCTAGGATAGGAAAAATCACGGATTGAAAAATGGAGGTGCTAAAACTAAGACATTTATTGGTATACACTAAAAAAAGGGGAAGGGAATTCAGGAACCCTTTAAAAATTTCCATATGTGGTGAACACACAGAGACCGCATTCAGAGGACTTTAATACATAGGTCTTGAGTGTCTCGGGTGAGCTATATGTGCCTATTATGTCACCACCCTCCCCCACAGGGGGATATATATTTTAGGCTTTTGACATTTCCAAACACTAAGCCTGGAGTGTATCATCATGGCAAACCACTCCACATAGGGGCTCCAGTGAATGAAAGAATAGACAGCCAGATGCCACACCTCACTACCAAAACCAATTACATTATGTGCAGGGGAGAGAAGGAAAAAAGTGTTGTGTCAATGTTAACACATACCTATGGTTACAGTGAAAGGAGACACAAGCCAATTACTATAGATCCACAAGGGTATCCACTAGGGATTTCGTACAGACCACATATGTGGAAACTACAGAGAAGACCCCAGTTCATCTGTATGGTATCTGATTTGAATAGCAGATGAAGGGACTACTCCTCTATACTAGTAAGGCTGAAAACTACTTCATCAGCTCCGCTTCAACTGAATACAGCAGTGTGTCCTAGCTCGATGCATTTCCTCTGACTAATATTTATCAGGAGCTACATTAGCTGCTTGTAAGTATGAAGAGCATCAGCTGTCCCACCAGCATGGTGACAGCATCGGCACCAGCGTGGTGACAGCATATGGGAATTTTTAAAGGGTTCAAGAATTCCCTTCCCCTTTCTTAGTGTATACCAATAAATGTCTTAGTTTTAGCGCCTCCATTTTCCAATCCGTGATTTTCCACAACTTAATAACAATCAATTAAAAAGTGTTATTTACCCCAAAATGATACCAATGAAAAAAAAGTTATCCTGCAAAAATCAATCCCTCACTCATACATCGATGCAAAAAGGTTTTCTGCTTTTTTTTAAAAAAAAGGGTTTTATTGCACAAAAGTAGTAAAACATAAAAAAAAACTATATGTATTCGGCATGGTTGTCGTACTGACCCAGAAAATAAAGATAAATATGTTATTTATGCTGTAAAATGAATAAAATATATAATGTGAAAATGATCCCTCTCAGAAAAGTTCTGTGTACCCCAAAATGGCACCATTAAAAACCACAACTTGTTCCGCAAAAAACCCTCATACAGCTACATAGATGGAAAAATAGAAAAGTTATAGCTCTTGGAGGGCAGCAATGAAAAAATGAAGAAAAATGCTTGGTCAGTAAGGCCCAAAACAGGCTGGTCACTAAGGGGTTAAAATATCTTGGCATTTTGATAAAATTGGCATTGACATATTTGTTTTACTTACAGCTGGCCTATACACATTCAGGTTTTGATCAGGTTTTCTAATGCCGCTTATGATGCCAAAACCAGATGTGGATCATAAACGGATCATTAAGGTAGAGAGAGTACTGTATAACAAACAGAATCTACTTCTCCTCTTTTATGAATCCACACCTGGTTTTAACTTGAGAACTGAATCAGAAAGGTGATCAAAACCTGTACACATACTGTATGGGCAGCCTAAAAGTGTTGATGAGCTTTTAAAAGCTCATATGAAATGTTTTGATCTGTGGGGGTCTGAGTGCTGAGCCTGAGACCCTCACAGTTTGCAAGAACAAGTAGACAGTAGCACTGGCATATAGTACTGTCTTGCCTCACTGTAGAATATGGAATTGAGATGACTTATAGACTTTCTATCAAGCCCATCTCCAGCAGTAAGGAGAGACAACTTGCTATGTGAGCACTTCATGCTCCTCATTCTAGCGATCGGTCAGGTTCTCAACACTCGGACCCCTACTTATCAAAACCTTTGATATTTCGCTGTGAAATACGGTATCAAATGTCTTTTGAAAGTTCAATTTTAGGCCATGTTCATATCTATTTGTTGGTACGCCTTCACCAGTAGAAGGCTTTAATTGATGCAACTTTAGCTGAAATGTATCAGGATAACTTTTTTGTACAGCATTGAGAAGGGTATTCCATAGTGTTGATCGAGCATGCTTGGCGGAACACCGGTTCGGCTCGAGCATCGCTATGCTTGGCACATTGCAGAGTTCGGTCGAACACCGCGTGTGCTCAAGCCAGTGTATTTAAATGTAATTTAGCATATATTTCTGAAAAGTTTCTGCTGGGATTTGGACTCCCAACCCCTTGCTCATTAGAGGCAAGGACCTTATTCACTTAGCTTTAAAGCTGAATGCTAAACTGTGTCAGAAAAACCTCATAGAAGTTTCTGATGTAGTGAGTATTCCTATTCAGCAGAAGACTTATTTTATATTTCTGTGCAATTTAACATGTAGATGTATAGTGTAGTGGCTAACATCCTTGCATCTAATGTACAAGGTTGGGAGTTTGAATCCTGGTAGAAACATTACAGAAACAAATAAATATATATATATATATATATATATATATATATATACAGTCAGGTTCATAAATATTGGGACATATACACAATTCTAACATTTTTGGCTCTATACACCACCACAATGGATTTGAGATTTAAACAAACAAGATGTGCTCTAACTGCAGACTATCAGCTTTAATTTGATAGTATTTACATCCAAATCAGGTGAATGGTGTAGGAATTACAACAGTTTGCACATGCAGTTCCTGCTTGTCCTTGGGGCATTTTCCCTTCAGTTTTGTCTTCAGCAAGTGAAATACATGCGCAATCTGATTCAGGTGAAACAGTTCCATTGGCAGCCATACATGCCAAAGCCATGACGCCTACCTCCTGGAGAGTGTTTTTGATCTGGCCAACTGTTGTGAAGGGTGTTTTCTTCACCAGGGAAAGAATTCTTCAGTCATCCACCACAGTTGTTTTCCATGGTCTTCCAGGTCTTTTGGTGTTGCTGAGCTCACTGGTGCATTCCTTCTTTTTAAGAATGTTCCAAACAGTTGTTTTGGCCACACCTAATGTTTTTGCTATCTCTCTGATGGGTTTGTTGTGTTGTTTCAGCCTAATGATGGCTTGCTTCACTGATAGTGACAGCTCTTTGGATCTCATCTTGAGAGTTGACAGCAACAGATTCCAAATGCAAATATCACACTTGAAATGAACTCTGGACCTTTCATCTGTTCATTGTAATTGGAATAATGAGGGAATAACACACATCTGGCCATGGAAAAGCTGAGAAGCCAAGTGTCCCATTACTTTTGGTCCCTTAACAAGTGGGAGGCACATATGCAAACTACTGTAATTCCTACACCTGTTTTGGATGTAAATACCCTCAAATTAAAGCTGACAGTCTGCAGTTAAAGCACATCTTGTTTGTTTCATTTCAAATCCATTGTGGTGGTGTATAGAGCCAAAAATGTTAGAATTGTGTCAATGTCCCAATATTTATGGACCTGGCTGTATATGGGAAACTTGAACCCTTTACAAACTTAAACAATTACGAAGAATTATCCCAGATTTGTCAAAAAATGGTTTTAAAAACTGAAACAGAGGTGAAGCTAAAAAAACATAAAAAATATGTTAAGGTTATGGAGGATTACCGCACCAAACGGGTTTATAAATGCAGGGTTAAGAAGAGTGAATGCACAAATGGCCATCACAGCAATACAGCCTTATCCAATAAGGAAAAATACACTGGAGGCAAACCTAACCAGCAGATGTATACATCACAGCAAAGGAGGTATTATGGTGACACGCAATACAATCGTGCCCCATATTTTAACAGACCACAAACTTACAATAGGAATTATAGTGCTTGGCGTCCGTGGAACAATGGCCAACATTATAACCAATCGAATTGCCAATGGAGATCTAATTATGTGCTCTATTCCAAATATAATAAAGGGAGGAATATGAATGCAGGCAGAGGACAATATGGGTATGCAAGGAACCATATGAATTATGAAGATAGACAGGACAGACCAATTCAACCCTGCAATAACTATGCGAATAGCACTAAGGTAGAGATTCAAAGTTTTCCAAATCAGTTGAAAAAGGGAACACAGAGGGTAGAAAATGCAGGGAATTAAGAACAGGTAGACAGGTGCAGAACTCCATTAAAAATAAATTAGTACTAGTACAGTATGTAGGGGGAACAGAAAAAAAAAAATCAGCCCCAGAACCAAAAGAATGAATTAGAAATAAAAGGTATTTATAATTTAAGTTCATATCAACTCACGCATAATTTAAAACAACTGTCTTAGTAAAAGGTCTGAAATTTGCACCAACTAAAATAATGGATACATTTGAAACATTTTTGGATTTGCACAAATATATCAGAAGATTAAATTTAGCAAAGTATGCAATCTTGAACCCCAGAATAGAAACGAATGTAGAAAAAGATGATAGTGTCATTCACTCGGAGTTGCAGGAAGAGTCAAAATTTTGTCCGGTAATTAAAGGAAATCAATGTGTAGAGGCTTTTAGGAGAGGCATTTTGAAGGAACTAGAAACCATCAATACTAAACCTGTATACCACTATTTAAAATATGAGGAAAGACAAGCATTATTAACCCTGGAATCTAAAACTGAGATAATGATAAAACCCGCTGACAAACGGGGTGGAGTTGTAATAATGGATAGGACGAAATATGAGGCAGAAATACTGAGATTATTAGAGGATAAAATTACGTATGAAATGTTAAAAGGAGACCCCACTATCGAGTAAAAAAAAAAAAATGGAGGATCTGTTGGAAAAAGAGCATAAAAAGGGTATATTGAGTGGAAAAGAACATGAATACCTAAGGGTTAGACATCTAGTCATACCGGTAATATATCAACTCCCTAAAATACATAAGAGCCTTGTAGATCCACCGGGAAGACCCATACTCTCAGAGATAAACTCAGTAATTAGTAGACTGACGGAATATGTAGATTTTTACCTACAGAAATAAGTGACAGCAATGACCTCATATTTACGGGATATGGGTGATGTATTGAAAATAATAAAAGAGTTTGAATCATTTTCTGAGAATATGTATCTAGCTAAAGTTGATGTTATGTCTTTGTACACAGTAATCCCTAAGGTTAAAGGACTAAGAGTGGTTCAGAAGCATTTTGAGAATGATCAGAATATGTCTAAAGCAGAAGAGGAATTTTTAGTCGAATGTATTGATTTTTGTTTAAGTCACAAATATTTTAGTTTTTTGGATAATTTTTATTTACAGTTAATTGATGGGGGCAAAATTTGCCCTGTCTCGCAAATGTATTTATGGACGCTCGTGAAAGTGAATTTATAGACTCTATACTAAATTTGTTACAAGAAAAAAGTATATTGTGACTATGGAAGCCATTCATCGATGACTGTTTGTTAATTTGGGAAGGTAATCTATTGGGGTTTGAGGAATTTTTGCAGCACATTAATAATAATCATTGGAATTTAAAATTCACAAACATCATAAGTTCAGTTAGTGTAAATTTTTTAGATCTCACTATTTTTGTTGAGGATAATGCACTAAAAACAAAAACATATTTTAAACCTATGGATGTAAACACATACATTGATACTATCAGTTGTCACTATGGCCCTAGATTGAAAACAAATGAATTTTCCGGAATTGTACAGAGAAAAAACCTATAGAGAACAGAGCGATATGATATAAGAGCGGTTCCTGGAAAAAGGATATAAAAAGAAAGATGTAGGTTAGAAATAGAGAGTAAAAGACTGGAAAACTATACCCAAAAAATGGAAAACAAGATAAGAAGGATTATAATTTTTTATTCATTACCCAATATAACTGCAAAGCTGGTTTAATTTAAAACACCATAAGAAAAAACTGGTCAGTTCTTAAAAATGATCACGTATTAGGTGAGATGATCCCTGCTAATCCAGAATTTGTATTCAGAAATACACCTAATTTAAAAGACTGCTTAGTGCATAGTTGTCTACCTTTAAAAAATGAGGGTGTAAAAAAGCATGTGTTCACATGGTGCGGTTTCTGCTTGCCGTGCAAAAACCATCAAAAGAAAGATAGAAAACTAAGGGCAAATGAAGTGGTGTCTATGAGTAATGATGGTACCTGTAAGATTAGAGGTGAATTGTCCTGTGAGACTATAGTGGTCGTCTACATGCTGGAATGCCCTTGTGGACTCCAGTATGTGCTATAAACTCTGAAAAAAATAAAAACTTGTATACAGGAACATATCAGAAATATAAAGAAAGGCGTGTAAACACATAGTGTTTCGGCCCACTTTAAAAGAGTACATAATAAAAATCCATTCGGGCTAAAATTTGTTGGAGTTGAACGTGTGACCAACAAATGGTGCCAAGCTTAATCGCCGCGAGGTGGAATGGATTCATAAATTGGATACTCTGCAACCTACAGGGCTGAATGTGGAGTTTGATTTAAAACCTTGTTTGATAGAAAAGGGATGTGTGGCTCCCTGCTAATAAGAAACGGGAACTTGAGTATGAATGGGTGCCTTGGGGAGAGGGCCAATATATTCATGAATGAGATTTGATAGTATTCTATGATTGGCTATACACAGACATGTAAGGCTGGAATGAAATATATATGGATATTTGATGGTGTAAGAAGAAGGTTTGATGATTTTATGTATTTTAAAGTTAATGAGTTATTTTATATGTTAAACTGGAGTTTTTATTTGATAAGTAGCGGCTTTTAATTGCTGTATGTGAACTAAGTGAGAGGAGGAGCTTATATTTTGTATAAAAAAAAACATCTTGGGTGAAACATCTTGGGTGGGATATGCACCCTTGACGAAGCAAAGGTGAAACCCAGGTTGGGTGATAGACGGGAAGCCGCCTGAATTGTTTTATATGCCTATATTCTTTGCATGTTTGAGTATAATAAAAACTGGTGTGTGAATAAATCTCATTGTGGTGCTTCACCATCTTCTGCCTATCTGGCCTTGGCAGTTATAGGACTGGTGAATAGATTTGTAGCAAGGAACCAGTGATTGGCGTATTGATTAATGTCAACGCAAGTTGAAGTGGTCTGAGTGGATTCTCTGTTGAGCAGCGCGGTTCTAGTATTATGAAGATTGGAATTTGGTGTGAAAAGAACCCACCACGCCTGAAACCTGCAGCGCTCAAAGTAGAACTGAACATTTGGAACTGACTGTCTAATTTTAAGATGCAGTATCTATTGCCTGGCTCTGTCAATCAATGCTCAGTGAGAGGGGCTAAATAAATGGCTCTTCTGCGTACTGAGGGTTGTGGGAACACTTTCAGTGTACAAAAGTATTAAATTGCATAAAGTTTGAAACTGTTATTTCTGCATAGCAAAGGCACTAGTTTGGAAATAAAAGATTGTTTTCTTTAGGGGAGCTTAGCATATACAGTATGTCATTGTTCCTGACTCCCTTTAATAGTTGCATTCTACTACATGGCAAAGAAGATAATATGGACAATCACATTAGTAAGTGCTATATATTAACCTTGTCGATAAATGCCGTTTACTGAAGTGGAACAGCCCATTTAATATATACTGATTATAAAAATTGTCTTTTGGGTACTGTATCACTCTAAGGCCTCATGCACACGACCGTTTTGGGTCTGCATTCGAGCCGCCGTTTTGGCGGCTCGGATGCGGACCCATTCACTTCAATGGGGCTGCAAAAGATGCGGACAGCACTCCGTGTGCTGTCCGCATCTGTGGCTCCATTCCGCGGCCCCGTTAAAAAAATATAACATGTCCTATTCTTGTCCGCGCTTCGCGGACAAGACTAGGCATTTATATTGCTAGTGGTTTGGGGACTGCAAAAAATGGCACGGCCGTGTGCATGAGGCCTAAGGCAGCATAAAATCTCAACACAACATCACACAATAATACTGGATGTGGTCACATTGTGACCCATTAGTTGCTGCAACTCAATAGTCATCAAAAATCGAAACCTGTTGGATTTCTGTGTGAGCACATTAACGATAATTTCCGACTTACATTCACTATTGCTTGTGAATTCCATATGAACTCATTTACTCACAATCAGTACTACTATTATAATTTCATAATTTATTTTTTGTGGTGTAGTTACAATCATTTTAATTGACATTTCTGATAATCAGTGTATAAACTCAATGATACAAAAAATATATATATAATGCACCCAGCTATAAAGGTCGGATTGCTGCAACACTCGGTATGTATCTCAGGCCGATTTCTAAATGATTACAGTTGTAGTATTATTAGACACTTCTTCTTGCCACAAGAAGGCATAAAGGCGCTTCCCCTGCTGCCCTATAAAAAGCTCTCAGATCGCTACTTTTGAGTAGTCTATTTCTTGATGAGAGATCATTGACTGTTAGAAATGCCTCTACGATGCACTCAAAGACATTTTGCTCCATTGACAGACTTTGAGAAGGGGTGCATAACTGAACCGAGACATGCAGGATGTTCATGTTAAAACATTCCTGCCTAGCAGGCCACTCAGACCTAGGTGTTTGGAGCATTGGTTATGTAAGGGTGCACAGGCGGCAAACTGTCTCTGGAAATCTGATACAAACCACCAGTAGAGCAGATCATTTGATTCACTGACAAGCATAAGCAGCTCCCACCAGTTTTATTGTCCACCATATAGACACAGATGGCACCTTCATTACACACCGAATTGTCTGCCAAGACCATTTCCAGGTACTTATCAGAAAAAACTTTGTGCCCTGCTATTGACAGCTAGCCATTGTCACCATTTGCAATGGGGCCATGAATGTGAAACCTGGACTGCTATGGGCTTGAACTGTGTTGTCTTTAGAGGCAAATCCAGGTTCTGTGTGGGATCTCATGATGGGTTCCAGTATAGAGGTCTCATAGTGAGCCATTCAATCCTGCCTTTGATGTGGAGCAACGCACTGCCTTAACTTCTGGTGTGATTATCTGGGGACCCATCACTTATGACAGTCGGTCACTCCTATTAGTGATATGAGAGACACTTTCCCTGCTGCCTATTCACACTGTGAACTCATTTAAAAGCTGTCTGATATCAGAACACCTATATCCTTGCTAATACAGAGCTGCCAATACAACATTCAAACTGAGGGTTTCTTCTCCCCAAGTGCATTATTTTATATTTGGAAACATTGAACTGCAGTTCCCATTGTTTGGTAGTGATGAGCGGCATCACTAGACAAAGAAGATTATAGCACTATATTAGCTAAATTGCTCTATATTCTTTTTTTTTTTTTTTTTTAATATTCGCAATATTGCTATATATTCTTGTTTTAGAATATTACGAATATTCGAAAAAACAAATATATTCAATATAGTGCTATATATTTGTTTTCAACGAATATTCGTCATTTTTCCCACCTAAAGTCATGATTCCTCCCTGCTTAAGTTGCTTGTGGGCCAATGACAATGTGCTCTGTGTTTTCATCTGGGTCCTATTCCTTATCCAATTACATTAGATATTTAGCTCATATATATATAATACAGATAGTTAGTGGGAGATAGTCAGTGTAGGTTAGATAGTGATATAGTGTAGCTGATAGGTTTCTCTGCTGTCCATACATACATGCTACATACATTTTGCTGTGATGTCACAACAAAACTTAGTGCACCAATCAGTAATATCTACTCAGACTTGATAAAATGTGCAATAGCGAAAATAATGACTGGAGATCACAAATTCTAGAATTTGCAAATTAATGATAATATTATGCAAAAATGTACAAAATATTGCAAAAACGAATATTGCCTATGCCACTAATCACTAGTCATTAGCAAACAAGCCTTGGCACTGTATTAAAGGCTTTGCTAAAATCTAGGTAGGCAATATCCATGCCACCTCCTTCATCCAACACTTTTGTGACATAGTCAAAGAATTCAATAAGATCAGTTTGCCATAATTGGCACTCAGTAAAGCCATGCTCTTTTGGGTCCAATAAGCTGTTTTTAGGTGGTCAATCTTCTTTAGGAGGGTTTACATTATTTTGACTACTACATACTTTCAGTTTACTGGCTTTTTGTTTCCAGCTTCCTCTCCGCTACCCTTCTTGTGAATGGGTATAACCCTGGCCATTCTCCAGTCCTCAGGAACATCACCTGTTAAGAGGGACTGGTAAAATAAATCCTTTAGAGTAGCAGCAAAGTTCTTTAAGGATTATGGGGTGGTTGCCATCTGGACCAATGACCTTGTTTGACTTTAAAGGGACACTGACAGGCAAATTCAGCATATTGTGTTATATATCTGACATTACAGGTCTTATACAGTCTATTAAAAGCATGTAAGTATCCCCCCTGTCCACCTTCTAAATACCGAAATATAAAGTTTTATAACTCGCCTGTCTCCTCACCAATCTGCCCAAGGGGCGGCGTTTCATCTGAAAATGCGCCCAGCCAGCTGCTCCCAACTGCCGTTCTGTAGCCCCGCCCAGCTCATCAATATTCACTTCGCTGGGCGGGGCTACAACTCTCCGCACTATCATTAACCCCTTTGGAGATGTGAGTGAGCAGCGCTCTGAAGCGCTGCTTTGAACAGTGCCTGGGGAATGCGCATGAGGCAGAGGCTGCAGCTGCCTCTGGGAACGCAGGCAGGGTGTGTACAGCAGGCGCGATCTAACCACGGCGGGGCGCAGGCGCAGAGGATTAGACGGACGCTGCCAAGAGGATTCTATCAACCATACGCAGGATCGTGACTGGGGAGAGTTGTAGCCCCGCCCAGCGAAGTGAATATTGATGAGCTGGGCGGGGCTACAGAACGGCAGTTGGGAGCAGCTGGCTGGGTGCATTTTCAGATGAAACGCCGCCCCTTGGGCAGATTGGTGAGGAGACAGGCAAGTTATAGAACTTTATATTTCGGTATTTAGAAGGTGGACATGCTTTTAATAGACTGTATAAGACCTGTAATGTCAGATATATAACACAATATGCTGAATTTGCCTGTCAGTGTCCCTTTAAGCATGTGAGTTTTCCTATAAAATCAGCCTCCAAAAACAAAGTAGCTCCTCTCTTACAACTACTGGGACTGCCATGCCCATACAAGTAACAATTCTAAGGGCTGCCAAATGAAAATACTGAACAAAAATAACAATTCCAATGGTCAATTACAGCCTTATCCTCATAAACATATATATTGGTTCCATTTCTAATTGTAGTAATCCCATGTTTTTTTTTTTCTTTCCATCACTAATAAACCTGAAGAAGTTTTATCTCCTTTAATATACCTGAAGAAGTTTTTATATCAATGGAACTACAATGTCTCCATACCCAACCGTATCCAGGCTATAGGAGGTCCAACTGGGTAGTAGAGCCCTTTTTGTCCAGTTTTACCCAATAAACCTATCCTTTTTCTCTGATATTGTAATCACTTAGTGTACATACACTATATCATCATTACATTCACACATATAAAGTTTCATTCAATTCCAGCAACTCCTTCTACGTTTTTTCATATAATCATATCATAGTTAAATTTTGCAGAGGTTTTTTGAGATATCCATTGACATACCCATCAGTAGCATGGATACGAAGACTGACAAGTGCCGCTCACACAGTACATTCCTCTGAATGCTGATGGTGCTGACAGGTGTTGCAGCCACCCCATGGCCATCAGTTATGCATCATTTAAGCATATGTGACCACTGAGACTTGTGCTTCACCCCAACAGTCATGGAGCTAAGGTACTTCCTGGTCTTCCAGGGACCAGAAGTTGCCAGAAACAGGGCAGTGGTATGGGCACAGCTGAACCAAGGACAAGTAAGTGTGTTTTTGTTTTATGGGAGACAGGTCAGGCCTATGGATGCTGTCAGCTCCTGGGCCTGACATTCGTTTTCAGTTGTGTAGCCCTACTCCAAAAAGTTAGAAAAAAAATAACAATGATTTATAAACCAACTATAATGGGGGGAGGTATTCCATACATTTCATTAAGACCCAGCATGACAAAAATCCATGGTATTTTCAAGAAGCATCATTATTTTATTTAGAATGTCTATCAATGCAGTATGCAGTCAATCTGGGAAAAAATCCTTGGTGCTATGAAAAATAGTAATTCATCTAGACCAAGGGTTTTCCACTTCATTTCACATAATCACAATCTCTGTGTCTCTCGATCACTTTCTCATCTAGTTTTTCTTATTGCTGTCCTTATCCCCTGCAAGTGCATCTTAACCTATTTACTTACTAATAAACTACATTTACCTGCCTAAGCCACAGCAGTCCTAATTTTCCACTTTATTCATGTCAATAAGACCCTTCATTCAACATCAACAAAAATAAATTACTTTTAACATCCTTCTTGTGAAACCGTGGCATTTTATACTAAAACTCAATATACAATTTACTAGGGTTACTGTTATTATCCTGTTACAGCATGGGTGTCAAACATGCGGCCCGCGGGCCGCATGCGGCCCGCAATGAATATCTTTGCGGCCCGGCAAGTATTTCTGAACATGAGCGCGCTGCTATCGGCGCGCTCATGTTCTCTCAGCAGCACGGGGAGAAGGAAGCTGTCCTCCCTCCCCCTGTGCTGCTGCCGCTGCTGCCACCAATGAGAAGAGAGGGGGGGGTGGTGGGGCGGGCGCACTGCGCCACCAATGAGAATAGAGGGGGGGAGGAGGGGCGGGCGCACTGCGCCACCAATGAGAATAAAGGGGGGGGGAGGAGGGGGGGGCGCACTGCGCCACCAATGATTGGACTATTTCCACACAGAGCGGCGCCCAGCACTCACCATTAGTCCTGGGCGCCGCTCCGTTCGCCCGCAGTGCCCCATTACTGTCTCCTCTCCTGCTCCACATGCTGCTTACTATCGGAGCGATGGGGGGAGACATCAGCTTCACTAGTGGGCGTTCCTTCTCCCTGCGCTGCGATTGGACAGCGCCACAGCCAGGAAGAAGGAACGCCCTCTAGTGAAGCTGATGTCTCCTCCCATCGCTCCGATAGTAATCAGCAGCATGTGGAGCAGGAGACAGTAATGGAGCACTGCAGTCGAACGAGCGGCGCCCAGGACTAATGGTGAGTGCTGAGACATCGCTGGGTGCCGCTCTGTGTGGCCTGATAGTGAAAGAAGTTTAACACAATACAGGAGGCGGGTGCCGGCAGCAGAATCGCATTGCCGGCACCCTGCCCCTGACAGGGAGCTGCGATCAGAGGCAGTTAACCCCTTAGGTGCCGCACCTAAGGGGTTAACTGCTGATCTGCCAGTACCCGCCTCCTGTATAAAGGGGTAATTTATCATTGGTGGTGCAGTGTGCCCCCCCCCCCCTCAACCCCCCCATCCCATTAAAATCATTGGTGGCACAGTGCGCCAGCCCCTCTCAACCCCCCCAGTATTGAAATCATTGGTGGCAGTGGCCACAGGGACCTCTCCCCTCCCCCTCATTGGTGGTGCAGTGGCAGCTTCTGATCGGAGCCCCAGCTGTGTAAGCCTGGGGGCTCCGATCAGTTACCATGGCAGCCAGGACGCTACAGAAGCCCTGGTTGCCATGGTAACATCCCTGATGCTGTGTGCACAAGGCACAGAGCAGCAGGGACAGTGTGAAGTCCTATTCACCCTGATAGAGCTGAATAGGACAAGGGATGAAAGATCCCAGGTTCTCGCCCCTAAGGCTACTTTCACACTTGCGTTCAGAGCGGATCCGTCTGAGACGGATCCGCTCATATAATGCAGACGGTGGATCCGTTCAGAACGGATCCGTCTGCATTATATTGTAAAAAAAATTCTAACTGTGAAAGTAGCCTGAACGGATCCGTCCAGACTTTTACATTGAAAGTCAATGGGGGACGGATCCGTTTGAAGATTGAGCCATATTGTGTCATCTTCAAACGGATCCGTCCCCATTGACTTCCATTGTAAGTCTGGACGGATCCGCACGCCTCCGCACGGCCAGGCGTTTTTTTTTTATGCGGCCCACATAAACTTAAATTTTGTTTTTTTGGCCCATGTTAGCCTTTGAGTTTGACATGCTTGTGTTACAGTATTAAATATATGACCATTGCAATGAATGCCTAGTCAATAGTATTTCATATAATTGGAATATACTTTTTAAAAACATCTATATGAAACTTATGTGTGGTCCCTTTCTGCATAATACAGGACATTGCAACTATATTGCAGAAAAAAGTTATATTAACTTGAGCAAATGAGCAATCATTTCATACTCATAGTACAGTGTTCATTTTAGGACATGGTCAGATATCATAGTCAAGTATTAGAATAATGCCAGTGTGACACCTGACCCTGATACCTGACACCTGACCCTGACACCTGATCCTGAAACCTGACACCTGACACTGACACCTGACTTTGACACCTGACTCTGACACTGACAACTGAGCCCGACACCTGACCCTGATTTTAATATTCTCACTAGTCAGCGTCACAATGACTTTTAGGTTCATTGAACTTTTAATATGCTCAATCACATAGAAAAAGAAAATTCTTCAGCTTGCTGTCTGAAGCCATAGCTCAGTGGTTTAGACGCTTGCCTCACATACAGTGTTCTTGGGTTCAAAACCCCTATCATTCTTTTTTTTTTATTATTACATTTTATTGAGCCATAGAAAAGAGACAAATTCAAGTGGTGTGTGACTCTGATGTCTGACTCTTCTCTTCGCACTAGTCAGCGTCAGCATTGCAATGACTTTTAGGTTCATTGTACTTTTAATATGCTCAATCACATAGATGAAAAAAAATCCTTTAGGTTGCTTGCTAAAGCTGTAGCTCAGAGGTTTAGATACTTGACTCAAAAGCAGGTTTCTTGGGTTTTACCCCTTAAAGGGACACTGACAGGGCCAATAAGCATATTGAGGTCTATATATGTCACTACAGGTCTTATAATGGGTATTACAATCATATAAGTATCTCCCCTGTCCACATTATACAAACAGTAAACTTTAAGTTTTATAACCTGCTCCAATGGTCTGCAATCTGCCCAAGGGGCGGCGTTTCACTTCTCTTGCGCCCAGCCAGCCTCCCCAACTGCCGATTTGAAGCACCGCCCAGCTCATGAATATTCAGTTTGCTGGGCGGCTTCTGCGGTCCCCACTCTGAAGCGCTTCGCTTAACAGTGCCCTGCGCATGCGCCCGGATCTTGTGAAGTCCGGTACAGTAAGCGCCGCCCAGCTCATCAATATTCACTTCGCTGGGCGGCGCTTACTGTCCCCGACTTCACAAGATCCGGCGCATGAGCAGGGCACCGTTCAGCGCAGCGCTTCAGAGCGGGGACCGCAGAAGCCGCCCAGCAAACTGAATATTCATGAGCTGGGCGGCGCTTCAAATCGGCAGTTGGGGAGGCTGGCTGGGTGCAAGAGAAGTGAAACGCCGCCCCTTGGGCGGATTGCAGACCGTTGGAGCAGGTTATAAAACTTAAAGTTTACTGTTTGTATAATGTGGACAGGGGGGATACTTATATGATTGTAATACCCATTATAAGACCTGTAGTGACATATATAGACCTCAATATGCTTATTGGCCCTGTCAATGTCCCTTTAAGGACCGGGCTATTTTTTGCAAATCTGACCAGTGTCACTTTATGTTGAGATAACTTTTAAACGCTTTTACTTATCCATGCCATTCTGAGATAGTTTTCTCGTCACATATTGTACTTCATGACAGTGGTGAAATTAATTCAAAAATTTTCATTTCTATTTATTAAAAAATACCAAATTTACCAAGCATTTAGAAAAATTAAAAATTTATATTTCTCTACTTTTATAATAGATAGTAATACTTTCAAAAATAGTTACCCCATTCTGGAAAGGTGACAGTTTTGTTGGAACTATTTTAGGGTACATATGATTTTTGGTTGCTCTATATTACACTTTTTTGAGGCAAAGTAACACAAAGTAGAAATTCTGAAATTTCATCTCCATTTGCCATTAACTCTTGAACACCTAAAGGGTAAAAAAAAAGTTTGGAAAATCAGTTTTGAATACCTTGAGGGGTGTAGTTTCTTAAATGGGGTCACTTTTTTTGGAGTTTCTACTCTAGGGGTGCATCATGGGGGGCTTCAAATGGGACATGGTGTAAAAAAAACAGTCCATCAAAATCTGCCTTCCAAAAACCATATGGCGTTCATTTCCTTCTGCGCCATGCCGTGTGGCCATACAGCAGTTTACAACCACATATGGGGCGTTTCTGTAAACTACAGAATCAGGGCAATAAATATTGAGTTTTGTTTGGCTGTTAACCCTTGCTTTGTTTTTATTTTTTATTATTTACAACGTTCATCTGACAGGTTAGATCATGTGCTATTTTTATAGAGCAGGTTCTTACTGACGCAGGGATACCTAATATGTTTACTTTTTTAAATTTATTTAAGTTTTACGCAATAATATCATTTTTGAAACAAAAATAATCATTTTATTGTCTCCATAGTCTGAGAGCCATAGTTTATTTTTTTATTTTTTGGGCAATTGTCTTAGGTAGGTGCTCATTATTTGCGGGATGAGATGACGGTTAGATTGGTACTATTTTGGGGGACATATGCCTTTTTGATCGCTTGGTGTTGCACTTTTAGTGATGTAAGGTGACAAAACATTTTTTTTTTTAGCACAGTTTATTTTTTTGTTTTTTGACAGTGTTCACCTGAGGGGTTAGGTCAAATGATATTTTTATAGGGCCGGTCATTACGGACGTGACGATACCTAATATGTATACTTTCTTTGATTTATTTAAGTTTTAATATAATTTTAGAAACCCCAAAAAATCATTTTTTAGTGTCTCCATATTCTGAGAGTCATAGTTTTTTTCAGTTTTATGGTGATTGTCTTAGGTAGAGTATCATTTTTTGTGTGATGAGATGCCGGTTTAATTAGTACTATTTTAGGAAGGTGCAAGGGTCCCTCATTGATGGACGGTACGTGTCACCGAGGTTCCTGGCCTCGGTGAGATAGGAACTGGTTGTTTTGTGTGTCAGCTGCAGCTTGTGCTTGCTGACACAGTTTTCTTAGTGTGGCTGAAAAGCCGATCCGGGCCGGTCCTTATTGGGAGCAGCCAAAGAGCAGGGTGGGTGGCTGTTCCCCATGTCCAAGCCAGGTTTTGGGCTGGGGTTTAAAAACCCAGCCAGCAGCTCAGCTGTTTGTGTAATGAACCTCCATGTGATAGTGGAGCTCTGTGTTTTGGGCGCTGAAGAGTTCTATCATACTACAAGGCTGAGAGCTGCATAAGAGCTGCCAGCTGGAAGCCAGGCGCCCTAAAGCCTGCTGTGGACTCCCAGGTGACGTGTTTCTTTTACTTCTGTGGACTTTTGCTGTGTGAATTAACACGAGGATTCCTGCAGTGTGAATCAACACCAGGGCCCTGCCTAGTATTGTGTTTTTTGTTCCTGCTTTTTTGTGTGTGAATAAACACTGACTTTTGTTTATCAACCGTGGTTTTGCCTCTGTATTGCGTCCGCTTACCCTGCCTACCAGAGCATATCCCTACAGTGCATACGCATTTTTGATCGCTTGCTATTACACTTTTTGTGATGTAAGGTGAAAAAAAATTGCTTTTTGACACTGTTTTTATTTAATTTTTTTAACGGTGTTCACCGGAGAGGTTAGGTCATGTGGTATTTTTATAGAGCAGGTTCTTATGGATTTTTTTTTTTTTTTTAACGTTCAACATAAAGCATTTTTTAAACCAAAACAATCATGTTTTTGTCTGAGAGCCATAGTGTTTTTATTTTTTGGGCGATTGTCTTAGGAAGGGTCTCATTTTTTGTGGGATGAGGTGACGGTTAGATCGGCACTATGTTGTGGGGCATACGCCTTTTTAATCACTTGGTGTTGAACTTTTAGTGATGTAAGGTGACAAAAAAATTGTTTATTTAGCACTGTTTTTTTTTTTGTTTGTTTTTTGACGGTGTTCATCTGAGGGGTTAGGTTATGTGATATGTTTATAGAGCCGGTCGATACGGATGCAGTGATACCTAATATGTCAAAAAAAAATTTTTCTCTATTTTTTACAATATTTTTTTTTTTTTTTTTTTTTTGGGGGTGTGACACTTTTTTTCTTTTACTTTCATTTTTTTTGTAAAACTTTTATTTATTTAACTTTTTTTACACTTTATTTTTTTTTGTCCCACTCTGGGACTTCATCTTTTGGGGTCTGATCCCCTTTACAATGCATTCCAATATTTCTGTATTGGCTGTATGAGTAATAGTGTTTCTGCCTGTATGAGTAATACAGCTTCCTGCCTGTGAGATTCAGGGTGCTGGATCTCACAGGCTCTCCACCAGAAGGCAGCCACGATGCCTAAGGAAGGCATCGCGCTGCCTTCCATGCCATCGGGTCCCCATTACAGCAGCACAGGGACCCAATGGCTTCCACAATCGCCACCAGAATGACCGATCAACGATACGGGGGGGGGGAAACAGAATGTATTGGCTCCGATGAGTTGAAGTTATTACTTCGCAAAGTCTAGCGAGACTTTGTGTAATAACTTCGGGAAATTATTTTTACTGTAAAAAACCTTGATATAAAACTCGGGTTTGGTCCCAATGTACCACTTGGAAACAAACCAGAGTTCTGTATCAAGGTTTTTTATATATCATAGGCCCTGATTTATCAAGACTGGCATGTGCCAGTTTCTGGTCTTGATAAGGCCTGTGTGGATGGAGCTTGCATTTATTTTAAGAGCATGCTCAGGCTTAGTCATAAATTAAATGTCTCCTCCTGTCCGTCGCCAGACAAAGGTTATATATTCGACATCCCTGCCCATGTTTTTGTTTAACATGGGTGGAGACTGGGTGTCCTTTTTTTAAGTATGTCACCTACAGGTTCTTGAATCCTCTTTCAGAATTCCAGCATTGTCTTGCCCACGTAATCCCATGGGCAGAAATATTTACGAGATATACCACACCAGTGGATCTGCACTTCATAAAATTAGACATAGTAAAGGTTTGACCTGTCATGGATTACATCACTCTAGAACATGGGTGTCAAACATGCGGCCCGCGGGCCGCATGCGGCCCGCAATGAATATCTTTGCGGCCCGACAAGTATTTCTGAACATGAGCGCGCTGCTATCGGCGCGCTCATGTTCTCTCAGCAGCACGGGGAGAAGGAAGCTGTCCTCCCTCCCCCTGTGCTGCTGCCGCTGCTGCCACCAATGAGAAGAGTGGGGGGGGTGGCGGGGCGGGCGCACTGCGCCACCAATGAGAATAGAGGGGGGGAGGAGGGGCGGGCGCACTGCGCCACCAATGAGAATAAAGGGGGGGGGGAGGAGGGGGGGGCGCACTGCGCCACCAATGATTGGACTATTTCCACACAGAGCGGCGCCCAGCACTCACCATTAGTCCTGGGCGCCGCTCCGTTCGCCCGCAGTGCCCCATTACTGTCTCCTCTCCTGCTCCACATGCTGCTTACTATCGGAGCGATGGGGGGAGACATCAGCTTCACTAGTGGGCGTTCCTTCTCCCTGCGCTGCGATTGGACAGCGCCACAGCCAGGAAGAAGGAACGCCCTCTAGTGAAGCTGATGTCTCCTCCCATCGCTCCGATAGTAATCAGCAGCATGTGGAGCAGGAGACAGTAATGGAGCACTGCAGTCGAACGAGCGGCGCCCAGGACTAATGGTGAGTGCTGAGACATCGCTGGGTGCCGCTCTGTGTGGCCTGATAGTGAAAGAAGTTTAACACAATACAGGAGGCGGGTGCCGGCAGCAGAATCGCATTGCCGGCACCCTGCCCCTGACAGGGAGCTGCGATCAGAGGCAGTTAACCCCTTAGGTGCCGCACCTAAGGGGTTAACTGCTGATCTGCCAGTACCCGCCTCCTGTATAAAGGGGTAATTTATCATTGGTGGTGCAGTGTGCCCCCCCCCCCCCTCAACCCCCCCATCCCATTAAAATCATTGGTGGCACAGTGCGCCAGCCCCTCTCAACCCCCCCAGTATTGAAATCATTGGTGGCAGTGGCCACAGGGACCTCTCCCCTCCCCCTCATTGGTGGTGCAGTGGCAGCTTCTGATCGGAGCCCCAGCTGTGTAAGCCTGGGGGCTCCGATCAGTTACCATGGCAGCCAGGACGCTACAGAAGCCCTGGTTGCCATGGTAACATCCCTGATGCTGTGTGCACAAGGCACAGAGCAGCAGGGACAGTGTGAAGTCCTATTCACCCTGATAGAGCTGAATAGGACAAGGGATGAAAGATCCCAGGTTCTCGCCCCTAAGGCTACTTTCACACTTGCGTTCAGAGCGGATCCGTCTGAGACGGATCCGCTCATATAATGCAGACGGTGGATCCGTTCAGAACGGATCCGTCTGCATTATATTGTAAAAAAAAATCTAACTGTGAAAGTAGCCTGAACGGATCCGTCCAGACTTTTACATTGAAAGTCAATGGGGGACGGATCCGTTTGAAGATTGAGCCATATTGTGTCATCTTCAAACGGATCCGTCCCCATTGACTTCCATTGTAAGTCTGGACGGATCCGCACGCCTCCGCACGGCCAGGCGTTTTTTTTTTATGCGGCCCACATAAACTTAAATTTTGTTTTTTTGGCCCATGTTAGCCTTTGAGTTTGACATGCTTGCTCTAGAAGAAAAGTACCTGAAGGTGTCATGTTCTAGAGTAGGTCCTACAGACCACTAGAACATCTCAGGTAAATACACCAAAGCAAGAAGAGACAAATACATGACAGTGAACAAAACTGAATACTTTATTGACAAGATAAAGACATGGCAGGAAACCGGATAATCGGATAAGGGACCAGTGGCAGGAAAATACCACTGGACCAAGTGCACCGATTTTACTTGGGGCCAAACCCAGAGGGCAGAGACTCAGTAAGCCCTGTTCTTCACAGTGCCCCAGATGGAGAGGTTGAACTTAGCTGAGGCTCACTGGTTGCACCTCCAGGATGGTTCCAGTGCACTTGGCCACCTAACTGCAGTGGGTAGGGCTAAGTTCACACCTCAGTTATTTGATCAGTTATTTCCATCAGTTATTGTGAGCCAAAAACAGGTGTGGGTCAAAAACCCAGAACAGGAGCAGATCTTTCCCTTATACCAGTGGTGGCGAACCTATGGCACGGGTGCCAGAGGCGGCACTCGGAGCCCTCTACCTGGAAAAAGTCTAAGGTGTACCAATATGCCTTAGACTTTTCCACCATTAGTTGCCGGGTTGGCACTTTGTGACAAATAAGTGGGTTTTGGATTGCAGTTTTGGCACTCAGTCTCTAAAAGGTTCACCATCAGTGTTTTATACCTTATGTCTAAGTAGGCTTGACTACTGGTTTTGGCTCACAATGACTGACCAAATAACTGAAGTGTGAACTCAGCCTAAGGGCTCATGAACACGACCATATGTATTTTGCGGTCTGCAAAACATGGATCCGCAAAAAAAAAGAATGACGTCCGTGCGCATTCCATATTTTGCGTAATGGAACAGCTGGCCCCTAACAGAACAGTACTATCCTTGTCTGTAATGCGGACAATAATAGGAAATTATCTTTTTTTTGCGGAAAGGACCTACAGAAACGGAATGTACAGGGAGTAACTTCAGGTTTTTTTTTTGGGGGGGGGGGGGACCTATAGAAATGAATGGTTCCGCATATGATCCACAACAAAAAAAAAAAAAACAGAAGGGACACAGAAAGAAAATACGTTTGTGTGCATGAGGTCTAAGACACACTGGCCTAATGCTAAAATTACTCCTTTCACAATTCCCAGTGACTGTGGCAAATGTCATCCATCCCTTTGGCCCTGTTCTGCATTGATGTTTATGGCATCCCATAGGATCTGATATGCTTTCTCCTTGGAGCTTGTAAAACGGAAGCCTTAGTGTGAACAGAGTTTATGTTGTCAGTGGGTAATCACGCAGGCTATTAAAGCCCCAGTCAGATATATTTAGGGCCACCTTGCTTAGCAGCGAAATGCGACGTATGACAGGATTGAAATCCCGGGGACAGTCTGCTCTTGTGACCCGTCTGTGACAGGCCTGATTCATGAAGTCACTTTAAACGTTTAATGCAAGCATGATGCAGCGTGTACGAGACTCTGCTACATAACACACAAACATACAGCGCAGCCGATTCCTACAGCCCTGACACAGCCGGGCTCATCAAGACCTTGTCAGCCTCCTACCTGACAGCCCTGAACAGTCAGGTGACAGCTCCGCACAAGCAGCAGCTACTGGGCTAAAGGACCTTCTGTGATGTCATGATCATGTGATCAGTCACATGTGTGGGAGGAATCAGGCTCCAGGCAATGTCCGTGTCAGAGCCTGCTGTTGGGGGGGATGGGCTCCTCTGCGTAATATACTACACCAGCCAAGGAGCCTCCTCGCTGTCGCCTGCGGCCGGCCGTGCGGCAGTCAGGGCTACCGGCCTAACGGGAATTTTCCTGGCATCTTGGTAGGCCAGTCTGGCCCTGATGTATACAAATGTGCAGCACTCTACATTTTTGTATCCTGCAGTGTCCATTAAAAAATGCATACATTAACGTAAATAATTTTTCTAACATGGAACTGTATGGTGAATGGATGCCACTGTATGGCATCAGTCTGAGGCATCTGTTAACGCATACATTTTTGGTATGCATTAAATGGATGGCAAAAATAGGATGTGAACCCAGCCCTAGTGTCAGAATAAGCACCAGTACACCTCAGAGCAGCGTGGCGAAGAGGCGAGGCCGCCATGTACTGACAGAGCGCTACCTGGTCCTGTTGGTAAGGACTGTGTTTCCCAAGGATCATTTTCTACTGGGAAATACAGGGCACAGTATAATACACTAGAATCTATATAATATAAAGATATTATCCCTACCCCCGAATAATAATACAATTAGGTGGTCATTTATTATATAGAAATACGTCTATGTTAGGCGTATTTCTGACACAGATTATGGCGCAAAGGTCCTTAGCACCGCAATCTGCATATTTTTCCTGCTAATGCCAGGTCTAAAAAAGGATGGTGTGGGCAGGGAAAGGCATACAATTATGGCCATCCAGTTATTGGATACCACCGCCATACAGTACCTTGACCGGATAACACCTCTGTACAGTGACCGGATAACACCGCCATACCGTGACCAGATAAAAGGGTATAAGAGGGCACGGTACAGGGAATGACTAGGGGCACGGCACAGTACGGGGGTGAGGGGCACAGTACGGGGTGGGTGGCACAGTCACATGACCCTGTGACATTAGAATAGAAGGTCCTTATGGTGAATGCGATTCATATGCCACCATGATGAGAGGCACAGGAGTGAGACAGGGGTGTGATTATGTGGCTAGAGATAACAAATGTAACTGTCGGCCAGTACAGGCCCCAAAAAGTACACAATAGGCATTCACCTGAAACCACAGAACTTTGGATTCTGTGGCTGGAGGTACATTAGGCAGTCACAGGATAAAAATGTTACTTTCAGCCAGTATAGGCCCCAAAAATTAGCCAATAGGCATTCACTTGACATCAAAGAACTTTGGATTCTGTGGCTAGAGGCACAAAAGGAGTTCATAGGATAAAAATGTAACTGTCGGCTAGTGCACACCCCAAAAAATAGTCAAAAGGCATTTACCTGACAGCAAAGAACTTTGGATTCTATGACTGGAGATACATTAGGCGGTCACAGGATAAAAATGTAACTGTTGGCCAGTGTAGGCCCCAAAAATTAGGCAATAGGCAGTCATCTGACAGCAAAGAAGTTTGGATTCTCTGGATGGAGGTAAATTAGGCGGTCACAATAAAAATGTAACTGTCGGCAACTATAGGCACCAAAAATTAGGCATTCACCTGACATAAAAGGCCTTTTATGCCGCTGTATATTCTGTACATAAGGCAAGGACCATTGTATGTTCTGGGTGGTGGCGGATATGTGTGGGCTGGCATGAGGAAATCAATTACATGTGGTCATCACAGGTGTTGAATTCCTCTGAAATCCATGTCTCATTTTTAGAAATGTGAGGTCGTCCACACTGTCGTGAGCTAGGCGAGTGCACTTATCGGTCACAATCCCCCCTTGTGCAATGAACGTCCTTTCGGACAGGACACTTGACGAGGGGCAAGCCAAGAATTCCATGGCAAATTGTGCCAGCTCTGGCCATAGGTCGAGCCTGCACACCCAATAGTCAAGAGGTTCCTCGCTTCTCAGAGCATCCACATTGGCCATTAACCCGATGTAGTCAGACACCTGTCGGTCTAGGGGTTCCCTGAGGCTGGATCCGGAGTTCGGCTGTCGATGGGTTGTTTGCAAGAATGATCTCATATCCGATCCAAAGTGACCAACACATCTTCAAACCACCCAATTTTTGCAGGCATGGTAGTATTGGTACCCGCACCTGTTTTGCTTTGGGTGGAAATTCCTCTGCCAATGCCTGCAACAGCAGAATGCAGCATCTCTCGCAGCAAGGCCTGGAAATGCTACATTCTGACAGCCCTCTGTGATGCTAGTAACATGTTCGCCATTTTGTGTTTGTACCGGGGGTCTAAGTACGTTGTTACCCAGTACAGGTCCTTGACCTTTATGCCTTTTATACGGGGGTCCCTCTTCAAACAATGAAGGCCCCCATTTGCACTAAATTGAAAGCGGTGGAGCTCCTGCTTATCACCCAGGAGAATGTCGTCCTTGGTTTCCAGCCATGGACAACACCAGGGATCCCCGAAAAAGCTTAAAGCCTGCTCTTCCTGCTCCTCCTTCTCCCCCCAGCCACCATCCTCCTCATACTCCTTTTAAGACTCCTGCAGACTTGTCTTAGATGGGATAGCCCCCACGGGAATTCATTCAGCATGGCGGATTCCTTATCTTCCAGCTCCTGCTCCTCGACAGCTTGATCAATGACACAACGCAATGCAAGCTCCAGAAAGAAGGTGTAAGGTACGATGTCACTAATGGCACCCTGGCTGCGACTGACCAGTTTGGTGATCTCATTAAATGGCCACAGAAGTCTGCATGCATTGCGCATGAGCAGCCATTGGCGTGGTGAAAAGAAACCAAGCTCCCCAGAACCTGTCCTGCTGAAGAGTTCGTATAGGTAGTCGTTAAATGCACGTTTCTGCTGGAGCAGCCTATAAAGCATATACAAGGTGGAGTTCCAGCACGTCAGGAAGTCACAAATCAGACATCTGATGGGCAGGTGGCATCGCCGCTGAACATCAGCAAGTCGAGCTATGGCAGTGTAAGATCTTCTTAAATGGCCAGAGATTTTCCTGGCCTGGCTCAAGACATCCTGGACCCCGGGGTATATGGCAACTAATCGCTGCATGACAAGTTCAGGACGATTGCCATGCACGGCACATGTGTCATTTTGCCCTATTTCAGCTCGCTCAGCAGATTGGTACTATTGTTGCACACCACTTTACCAACTGTAAACCGTGACCGCAAAGCTGAAAGGAGTGCAGGACCAGTGTGGCTCTTGACTTCCAGGCACAACAGCCGCAGTACAGCATGGCAACGTCTCATCTGACATAGGTTCTGGGGAGTTTTGAGGGCGCAGCGGAAGAGGCAATAGCAGTGGAAAAGTAGGAGTCAGCCAAGGAGTAGACAGAGGATGGAGTAGGAAAATGAGAAGAAGAGGCAGGCCTGCATGCAATCCTTGGTGGTAACACCAAATCCACACGGGTGCCACGGGTTGCATGCTTGACGGCTGTCAGAAGGTTCACCCAGTGGGCAGTAAAAGTTATGTACCTTCCCTTCCTGTGTTTGCTAGACCACGTGTCTGTGGTCAGATGTATCTTGGCACCGACACTGCCATATAGCTCCGGGATGCCCTTCTGGGAGAAATATTTCCTTCCAGGGACCTTCCATTGCGGTGTGCCAATGGCAACAAATTTTATAAAGGGCTCCAAGTTTACCAGTTTATATGGCAGTAGTTTGCGGGCTAGCATTTCTGACAAGCCAGCGGTAAGCCTTTGGGCAAGAGGGTTATCAGGCGTCATCAACGTTTTACACTCGAACATTTGGGCCACGGAAGCCTGCCTTGCGCCAGATAAGTGCAACGACTGCACGTTGGAAGGTGGAGTGGAGGACAAATAGGAGCAGAGAGAAAAAGAGGCAGGACGTGGAGCGCCGGGAGTGTGGCTTTGTGGGTTCTGGCAGTGTTGCTCCCACTGGGCTCGGTGATGGGAGGCCAGGTGCCTTCCTAAAGCAGTCGACCCTAGTTGAGTGTTGGGCTTACGGCGACTTATGCGTTGACAGCACAGGCTGCAGATGGCAACACTATTGTCAGCAGCTGACACATTAAAAAAATCCCACACTGTGGAGCCATGTGCCAGCGTCCTGGGAACGCCAGATGTGACCGTGCATGGTTCATGGCTTGCTCCAGATACATTTACAGTCTGCTTTTTGACTCTTGTGCACTGCGAGTTCTGCCTTTTTCTCCTCCTTCTCCTCCCTATCTGCTGCTCCGTCTCTGCCTCTGAACTCCCCTCCTCTTCCTCTTTTTTTGGTCAACAAAGTGACGTCCATCGACACGTCATCATCGTCACCTTCACCACCACTGATATTAGAGATCTCAGAGTAGGCAGCAACAGCAGGGACCACCCTCCCTGGGCTGATCTGGGTACTGTCGTCAGACTGCTGGGTGGCGGCCGTTGCTACCCCCTCTTCCTCATCCAATGCCAAGAATGGCTGCACATTGGTAAGGTCTGGGAATGGATGGGAAAATAATTCCTCTGACTTGAGTGGAGGGGCTATGGTGGTGGTGGTGGTGTCTTCATGGGTTCATACAGCAGAGAGTGAGGAGGGTGCAGATACAGAAGATGAGGACGGTGCAGAAGCAGAAGTGATTGAGCCACTCAACCAACTCTGGTGCGTCCTTTGACATAATGGCAGGCACCTTCTCCAACTTCCCACTTAAGCTCCGGCCTGGTGCACATGCCTGATCCCTACCACCCCTGCGGAACGGCCTGCCTCTTCCTCTGCCTGTCATTTTCAAAATGACCCTATGCCAAAGTCCCTAGAGAAGAGCAGTATTTGTGAAAGCAGGTATATTGCAGGCCTCAATCAGTTGTTAGTTGAAGCCAGTATATCACCCTCAAGCAGTAATTTTGTGGGCGCAGGTATATGGAAAACCTCAATCACTATTTTGTGGAAGCTGATATATGGCAGGCCTCAATCAGTTGTCAGCTGAAGCAGGTGTTTCACCCTCAAGCAATAATTTTGTGGAGGCAGGTATATGGAAAACCTCAATCACTATTTTGTGGAAGCTAAGAGATCAAAGCCCTCAATCAGTATTTTCTGGAAGCATACAAATGCACTATATCACACCCCTCTGTGTATCACACCTATCGATAGCACAACGTTACCAGTCCTTAAAAGGACTTTTGTGGCCCTATTAGCTAGCGTTTGGTGTCACTAAGTTCCTAACAGGCTGTCCCTGCTCCAAAATGCAACCTCTCCCTACACTGGCAAAACACATGATGTAAAATTGCCGCCAGATTGGGTTCTGTTATAGGGTTAGGGGTGTGTCCATGTGCTGAAACGTCTCAATTGGCTGTCCTGTCCCACCTGATGGATGTGTCATGGGTCAAAATTCGTCGCAAGGCAAAAGAATATGGCGTCCGCGGACATTGCCATATGTTCGCATGTTCGGCGAATTGCAGACAAGCAAAATGTGCCGCAAAACGACCATCAGGCGGACCACAAGGCCATCTCTATTATTGACATCAAAATTATGGAAACATCGACAGACCCCATTATTTCATACAACGGATTTCAGCAGAGTGTAAACAGAGCCTTATCGTGTACATACAGCTGCACTTAGTTTATCAACAACAGCATATACAGCAAGTGTCACGCTTCGGTTGTTGAGGGAAACACCACACCGAGCATAGGAGAAAAGGAGGAAACAGGGAATCAGGCCTGAGAACTAGGGAAGGAAGATGGACACCTCCTAGTGAAAACCCTAACCAAAATCCTGACTGACTACCAGTATGAACAGACCCCAAAGGTAGGGGAGTTCATATGCAGGAATATCTAGAGTCCTATCTAGCCCTATAGGACCCTGGTAATAATGGTATGGACAAGACTACCTGTTTCTCCAAAAGGAAGGACAAACAGGAGTTTACTTCAGGCCTAATACAAACAATAGGGAAATGCAACACACAGAACCCAAACAAAATACTAAATGGAAAGGAATGACTTAACTACAAAGGGGATATGGAAGCACCAGGAACTCAGCTGAGATCCAACCACAAACTATCCACAGGCACAGAAGCTATAAACCGCACAGCATAGTGGGAGAAGCAACTAATAACTATAAATAAGGAAGATTAAATGACCACATAAGCAACACCTTGAGGCATGGGGTGTGGCCATTACCAGAAACAATACAGACACCTATTGATCCACAAGGAAAACCTATCAGATCAAACCACGTGTTGCCAGTCTCACAGATCTCCTGCCACTCACTGTTGCCGGGACACCCATATGTCTTGTTGTGTCCATGACGGTAAGATGCCTTTGCATCTATTTCAAATATTTGTATTCCTTCCTTCCTTCCTGTGATCTATCAATACAAGGATAGCTTCTTTAGTCATATTTAATGCAATACCAGTTTGTGAAAAATGTGAACTTATACTGTTGTCTTTGTTAAGTGTCACGTTCTCAGTATTTGCAGGTTTAATATTGCCAGTCAGATAGAGTAGAGAGAGGAAAAATTCCAGGCATTAATAAATGTTTTATGCACATTTATATGTGAAGATGAAGCTACTACTACTTGCTATTTACTCACTTGGAATATTAATTGGGATATTTATAAGCTAAGCATGTACAAAATAAATATGGAATGATGATGGTGGTCCTCACTGGGCAAGTGTTTGGCAGTTCTGCTGCTCTTTGAAAACAAGGCACCTTAGAAAATGAAGTACTTGTCTTGTGGCTCATTTGGAATGCAGAAAGCATCCGAGTCACTGTGCAGCACTGCAAGAAAACCCTGAGAAGACAAGAAAAATGAAGGCAGCCACAATCTCATTTTCTGAGGGCTGCAAGTCAGCCAGGAAATGGCTATTATTCCATCGACACTGTCGGTATTAAGTTATTTCCTTCACTAAATACGAGAATGTTCATGAATATCTATTGAGTCCCAGATACTGGTGTCTAGTGGCAGTATGGCTCACTGATTGTAGCTTTATATTCCTCTGACTACACACCTCAATCTCACATTGAAGTGAAAGACAATAGTATTTTAAATTGGTTAATAAATCTCCAGATTGATGCTCTTAGAAGGAGCATGAACTTAGTCTCTATTACAAGTATAAAAGCAATAACATTTTAACCATTAAAATACTTTAACCTTCCAAAAGAGTGATCTGGCCCTGAAAATCTGTAAACCTATATTATACCTGTAATTTGCTTAAATATTGGATATAGTACATGCTAGAATTATAGGTGAACTGAGTATGATATGAACTGAGTATTGATTGACTAGGTGCTTTGAAAAAATGATATCAGTCTGTTTTTATGACCAGTGGGGAATAAGATACACATGGTTCATTCAGATTTTCTGCTTTTATTCTGAGAAATATATATTTTGTTTTATTCAAGTTTTACATATGAATCGATTTGACACTTTTGAAATGCAAAACAGTAGCATGCTTCTTAAATGCAAAACAAGGGTATGGCTACTGTGACATTTGTTGCATGACACTATTGAAATACATCACATGTCGCTGTGTAGCTGTACCCAAAATGCAAAACAGTAGCATGTTCCTAAATGCAGAACAGTAGTACACTTTCTAAATGTAAAACAGTAGCTTGCTTCCTATATAGGAAACCGTATCATGCTTCCTATATGTAAAATAGTAGCATGCTTCCTATATAGGAAACCGTAGCATGCTTCCTATATGTAAAACAGTAACATGTTCCTAATACAAAACAGTAACATGTTCCTAAATACAAAACAGTAACATGTTCCTAAATGCAGAACAGTAGCACACTTTCTAAATGTAAAACAGTAGCATGTTCCCAAATGTAAAATAGTAGCATGATTCCTATATGTAAAACAGTAGCATGCTTCCTATATGTAAAATAGTAACATGTTCCTAATACAAAACAGTAGCATGTTCCCAAATGTAAAAAAGCAGCATGCTTCCTATATGTAAAACAGTAGCATGCTTCCTATATGTAAAACAGTAGCATGCTTCCTATATGTAAAACAGTAGCATGCTTCCTATATGTAAAATAGTAACATGTTCCTAAATGCAAAACAATAGTATGCTCTCAAAACGCATGCACAGCATTGAAATGCTGAAAAGTGCATAAATAGATCATTTAACCTAAAACATTGTTTTGCTCCGATTAAAAATCAGGAGAGAATACTAATGTCATGACCGGTGTGCCGATCACATACGTGACGCAAAGGGAGGTAAATGAGAAGGCCCTGTCCAAGGGAGAGGAAAAGGTGGTGACCCCTAACTCACCTTGAGGCTGACACCTGACTGTCCTGACGTCCCTAGACGGGTTCCTTACCCGTACGCCGATCACGTGCCTAAACCGTGAATCACAGCTACACAGCTCCAGTGGGTCAGTATAGAAGTCCAGGCAGGAAGCTCTATATCTGGCAACCAGAGAAGTGGGAGAGGGGAATATAAGGAGGTTGGGATTGCTGGACAAGAAACAGCTGAGGAGAAGAAGCTACGGATCCCTGAGTGAGCCAAAAAGGATTGTAAGGCAAACCCAGAAAGCTACCATTAAGAAACAGCACTATCTTTAGACATAGAGCGCGCAGCCACCCGCTGCGACTTCCTGACCCCGGGTATAACGGAGTCAAACGTGGCTCTTGACACCCTCGTGACAACTAAACAGTTAAGTGAAAGACCGAACGCAACCTAGATAGGTTTTTTCATGTCATGATGACATATTGCTAGAAAGTACCATCACTGTCTAGAAATCACTGCTAGAACATTATGGCATTGTGCAACTTTTTATTAAGTGCTATAATGAATGTAGGGTGTGGATTTTCCTGATAGAAGAATGTCTTGTGACTATACTTTTTTGACCCATGTCTGTGCCAAAAGTTTACATGTAGGGATCAAAGTGCAGTGAAGACATTGGTGGATCCACGAAGCTCACACCGAGTATCAGGAACAGGAAAGTGTGCTTCCCTTAACAGGCTTCACTGGGTGGGGGGAGTGTCGAATAAAAAAAAAAAAACACCTGGCAGTTGGGCAACTCCTTTATGGTGATTGAGCTTCAGTGTGGAACTCTAAGGCCCCTTGCAGACGAGCGTGTCCAGATAAGGTCCGGATGCGTTGCGGCAAACCCGCGCGAGTAGGTACCCAATTGCAGTCAGTTTTGACTGCAATTGCGTTCCGTTGTTCAGTTTTTATGGCCCGGGTGCAATGTGTTTTGCACGCGCGTGATAAAAAACTGAATCTGGTACCCAGACCCGAACTTCTTCACAGAAGTTCAGGTTTGAGTTCAAGGTTGTGTAGATTGTATTTCCCCTTATAACATGGTTATAAGGGAAAATAATAGCATTCTGAATACAGAATGCATAGTACAATAGGGCTGAAGGGGTTAATAAAAAATAATAATAATTTAACTCACCTTAAAGAGGACCTTTCACTAGTTTAAAAACTAAAAACTAACTATATCCGTAGGCAGAGCGGCGCTCAGGGGTCCCCCTGCACTTACTAGTATGTCGGAGCGGCGCCCAGACATACTAGTAAGTGCAGGGGGACCCCTGGGCGCCCTCTGCCCACTGATATAGTTAGTTTTTAAACTAGTGAAAGGTCCTCTTTAATCCACTTGTTTGCGCAGCTGGCATCTCTTCTGTCTTCTTCTTTGAGGAATTGGACCTTTGATGATATCACTGCGCTCATCACATGGTCCCTCACATGATATTTTGCCATGGTGATGGTTCATGTGACGGACCATGTGATGAGCGCAGTGACATCATCAAAGGTACTTTTCCTGTGCACAGCAAAGAAGAAGACAGAAGAGAAGCCGGGCTGCGCGATCAAGTGCATTAAGGTGAGTTATATATATATTTTTTTTTTAACCCTTCCAGCCCTATTGTACTATGCAGAATGCTATTATTTTCTCTTATAACCACGTTATAAGGGAAAATAATAATGATCGGGTTCCCATCCCAATCGTCTCCGAGCAACCGTGCGTGAAAATCGCACCGCATCCGCACTTGCTTGCGGATGCTTGCGATTTTCACGCAGCCCCATTCACTTCTATGGGGCCTGCGTAGCGTGAAAAACGCAGAATATAGAACATGCTGTGATTTTCATGCGCACAAGTGATGCGTGAAAATCACCGCTCGTGTGCACAGCCCCATTGAAATTAATGGGTCCGGATTCAGTGCGGGTGCAATGCGTTCAACTCACGCATTGCACCCACGCAGGAAACTCGCTCATGTGAAAGGGGCCTTAGTGGTTGCTGACAGCCACATCACAACCAATAGCCATTATCTGGCTCAAACTTCCTGCCTTGCACACATATGACATCCCGGACACCACAGCCACCACCATGCGGGAGAACCCAAAAGTCAAAGTTGTTCCCCAAGAGAGAAATGGTGTGCCCTCCAGCCACCCTCATTAAGGAAAACGTGGACAGATCAGGCACTCAGATAAAAACAAATTCCTTTACTGACTCATAGTAGAAAAATGTTAAAACCACTGTAGCTTAGGCTACTTTCACACTTGCATTTTGTGCGGATCCGTCATGGATCTGCAAAATGGATCTGTTACAATAATACAACTGCATGCATCTGTCATGAACTGATCCGTTTGTATTATCTGTAACATAGCCCAAACGAATCCATCATGAACTCCGTTAAAAGTCAATAGGAGACAGATCCATTTTCTATTGCGCCAGATTATGTCAGAGAAAACTGATCCGTCCCCATTTACTTACATTGAATGTCAGGACGGATCTGTTTGGCTCAGTTTCGACAAGCGGACAGCAAAACGCTGCAGGCAGCGTTTCGGTGTCCGCTTCCAGAGCGGAATGGAGACTGATCGGAGACAAACTAATGCATTCTGGGCGGATCTGTCACCACCAGATCTCTGAGAAGCTCTGACAGACGATCTTTAGTACCTCTTGCTTGAGGTTCTTTTGCTTTGGTTTTGTTTTGTCATCTCATTTCCCTCTCTCAGCTGTCATCTAGTTGCACTGATTGCATCCCTTTATATCCCCTCCCATACTGCATCACTTTGCGGTTCATACAACTTCCTGGATTGTGCTCACTGCTAGATGCTTCAACTGCTGGCTCTTCAGATAAGTCTGTTCCTGTATTAGTTTTTTCCTGTTGGCTTGATCCTAGGTGACCCTGACTCCCTCCGTATTAAGTGTAGGGAGCTAGTGGTCGTGTCTCCTCACTATTATAGGGCATTCAGGTGTCACACAGTCTAGGTACGAGGGCTTGCAATTATCTATCATAAAGATCTTTGCATGGGCTGAGCAGTCAGGGAGAGCTCTAGGGCTTTTATAGGGCTCACTCTTATGTTCCTTAGTTTGGGATCAAGTCAGTCGGATCCTTTATTTGTGTCTTCTAGTTTTCTGCAACACAATTCGTGACATTATAAACCGCCAAAACAGTCTTTAGCATGGATCCAGTTTCACTCTTGACTGAACGTATGCAGGGTCTTTCACTGGAGGTAGCAGATCTTCATAAAACTGTATCTCAGTTTCAGGTGACCGGTTCAGCTTGTGTTCATGGAGTTTGTGCTGAGCCTAAGATCTCGCTCCCGGATACGTAGTGAGAATTTTGTTTGTTTTAGAGAGGCTTGCAAACTCAATTTTCGCCTACTTCCCCATTCCTCTGGTGATGAGGAGCAAAGGGTGGGGATCATCATCTCGCTGCTCAGGGATAACGCTCAGTCTTGGGCCTTTTCGTTGCCGGTAGGGGCATGGCCCCTCCGATTGGTGGATGAATTTTTTGCAGCCCTGGGTCAGATATATGATGACCCGGATTGTATTGCTCTGGCTGAATCTAAACTGTGTCTTTTATGCCAGGGTAAACAGACCGCTGAGATATACTGTTCAGAATTTCGGAGATGGGCAGCTGATACTGGTTGGAATAATGATGCACTCCGAAGTCAATTTTGCTATGGTCTTTCGGAGGGATTGAAAGATGCATTTGCCTTTCATGAGAGACCTGCCTCCTTGCAGTCTGCTATGTCTCATGCTGTTTGTATTGACAGGCGTCTTAGAGAGAGAGGAGAGATCATTCCTTCTTGTCATATTCAGTCCAAGGACAGTGGGGCGGTCTCATTCAGTGTGCAGGGGTCTCAGTCTCTCTCAAACCCCTCTGAGCAGGATACCATACAGATGGGTTTGCTTGCCTCTGATAGTAGAAAATTCAGCTCTCAGGGCAGGGTTTGTTTCTGTTGTGGAGGTATAAATCATTTGGCAAATGTTTGTCCCTCTAGAAGAATCAGGGAGAGTTTTGAGGGTAATAAAGAAGCTAAAAGAAAAAAAATCCTCTAAAAACTTTCCATCTGTTACCATTGGCAAGGTTAATGCGGAAATTGAAGCTTATCCGTTTGCTTGTAGTTCCCGTTTTGTCCTACCTGCCAGGGTGGCGCTAGAGAGCGAGAACATTTTTTGTGAGATTTTTGTTGATAGTGGAGCAGCTGTCAATCTCATAATAAATGATAATGATAATAAATTTGCTATAGCACATGGTTTCCAGGTAGGTACTTTGGGAAAAGATATAACTGTTTTTGCTATCGATTCCGCTCCACTTTCTCAAAAATCATTAAAGGGCATAGTTCACAATATCCGTTTGACTGTGGGTGATGCTCATGTTGAAGATGTCTCATGTTTCGTCCTAAGCGGATTACCTACACCTCTTGTGTTGTGGCTACCCATGCTCACTAAACATAACCTCACCATTGATTGGCAAGCAAGTCAAATAAATGATTGGAGTGACTTTTGCAGAGAGAATTGTCTCTCGGTGTCTCTTTCAGAGGTTTCTACCAAGACTCTACCATCTTTTCTCTCTGAATTTTCGGATGTGTTTTCAGAGAGTGGTGTCCAGGAGCTGCCCCCTCACCGGGAGTACGATTGCCCTATTAATCTCATCCCAGGCGCCAAGCTGCCTAAATATCGTTTATACAATCTCTCCCAACCCGAAAGGGTCGCTATGCGTACGTATATCTCTGAGAGCCTGAGAAAGGGACACATCCGAAGTCACCTGTTGCCGCAGTTTTATTTTTTTTGTTAAGAAAAAAGATGGTTCTTTAAGACCATGTCTGGATTTCATGGAGCTGAACAGTATCACAATTTGTGACCCTTATCCGCTTTCTCTGATCCCGGACATGTTTAACCAGATTGTTGGGGCAAATTTTTTTTTTCTAAGTTAGGTTTGAGAGGGGCATACAACCTGGTCAGGGAAGGGGATGAATGAAAGACGGACTTCAATACTCCTGAGGGCCATTTTGAGAATTTGGTTATGCCCTTTGGTTTGATGAATGCTCCAGCCGTCTTCCAACATTTTGTGAACAACATTTTTTATCATGTAATAGGGAAATTTGTACTAGTGTATCTAGATGACATTTTGATTTTTTCTCCTGATTTCAAAACTCATAGGGACCACCTACGTCAGGTCTTGCTCATTCTGCGGGAGAATAAATTGTGCGCTAAACTGGAAAAATATGTGTTTGTGGCTCCAGAAATTCAATTTCTGGGTTTTCTTCTCTCCACTTCTGGTTTTCGCATGGACCCTGAGAAGGTCCGCGCTGTGCTTGATTGGGAGCTTCCTGAGAATCAGAAGGCGCTGATGCGCTTTTTGGGTTTTGCCAATTATTACAGGAAGTTCATTTTGAATTATTCCTCTGTTGTTAAGCCACTCACTGATATGACTAAAAAGGGGGTAGACTTTTCCTCCTGGTCGGTAGATACGCGTAAGCCCTTTTTTTGTATCAAAGAGAGTTTTGCTTCCGCTCCCATCTTGGTACAACCTGATGTCTCTCTATCTTTCATTGTTGAGGTGGACGCTTCTGAGGTGGGTGTGGGTGCGGTCTTGTCTCAGGGTCACTCTCCTGCCAAATGGCGACCGTGTGCCTTTTTCTCAAAGAAACTCTCCTCCGCAGAGAGAAATTACTATGTGGGAGATAGGGAGTTGTTGGCCATCAAATTAGCTTTTGAGGAATGGTGCCATTGGCTAGAGGGAGCCTGACACCCTATTACCGTGTTTACCGACCATAAGAATCTGGCCTACTTGGAGTCAGCCAAACGTCTGAACCCGAGACAGGCCAGATGGTCTTTATTTTTTTTCCAAGTTTAATTTTCTTGTCACGTTCTGCCTTGGGGCTAAAAATGTGAAGGCCGATACCCTGTCACGTTGTTTTCCGGGAGGGGGGAACTTTGAAGACCCAGGTCCCATTTTGGCTGAAGGGGTGGTCGTCTCTGCTCTTTATCCTGATTTGGAGGCAGAGGTTCCAGCAGCCCAGGCAGAGGCTCCTGATCTTTGTCCTCCTGGGAGGTTGTTTGTGCCTCTCGTTTTACGACACAAGGTTTTTAAGGAGCATCACAATACTGTCCCTTCTGGGCACCCGGGGAGCAGAGCCACTGTGGATCTCATTGCTCAGAGATTCTGGTGGCCGGCTCTTTGTAAGATGGTTGAGGGTTTTGTGGCAGCCTGCGAGACCTGCGCTCGTGCCAAGGTCCCTCATTCATGGCCATCGGGTCCTCTCCTCCCGTTACCCATTCCTTCCCGTCCTTGGACACATCTGTCCATGTACTTCATTACGGACCTGCCTCGTTTCTCGGGGAAGACTGGGATTTTGGTAGTAGTAGACCGTTTTAGTAAAATGGCACATTTTATTCCTTTTCCTGGGTTACCCAATGCTAAAATGCTGCCGCAGGCATTTGTTGATCACATTGTTAAACTGCATGGTACGTGGATATGCAAACTTCCACCATTCGGATCTTTGCATAGGCTGAGCAGCCAGGGAAAGTGCCAGGTCTTCTGCAGGGGTCTCCCTTTGGTTCCTTAGCTTTTGGATCCAGCGAGTCATTTATGCATGTTGCTTTGCCTTGTTTCCTGTACACCGTCCGTGACACAATCAGAATCTGGAGACATATCTGCGCTGTTTTGTGACTGAGAATCAGGAGGATTGGTGTTCTTTTTTATCCCTTGCTGAGTTTGCTTTAACCACTTCAACTCCCCTAGCTGAAACACCCTTAATGACCAGGCTACTTTTTACACTTCTGCACTACACTACTTTCACAGTTTATTGCTCGATCATGCAACTTACCACCCAAATAAATGTAACCTCCTTTTCTTCTCACTAATAGAGCTTTCATTTGGTGGTATTTCATTGCTGTTGACATTTTTACTTTTTTTGTTATTAATCGAAATGTAACGTTTTTTTTGCCAAAAAATGACATTTTTCACTTTCAGTTGTAAAATTTAGCAAAAAAAACGACATCCATAAATAAATTTTTCGCAAAATTTATTGTTCTACATGTCTTTGATAAAAAAAAATGTTTGGGCAAAAAAAAAATGGTTTGGGTAAAAGTTATAGCGTTTACAAACTATGGTACAAAAATGTGAATTTCCGCTTTTTGAAGCAGCTCTGACTTTCTGAGCACCTGTCATGTTTCCTGAGGTTCTACAATGCCCAGACAGTACAAACACCCCACAAATGACCCCATTTCGGAAAGTAGACACCCTAAGGTATTCGCTGATGTGCATAGTGAGTTCATAGAACTTTTTATTTTTTGTCACAAGTTAGCGGAAAATGATGATTTTTTCTTTTTTTTTTCTTACAAAGTCTCATATTCCACTAATTTGTGACAAAAAATAAAAACTTCCATGAACTCACTATGCCCATAATGAAATACCTTGGGGTGTCTTCTTTCCAAAATGGGGTCACTTGTGGGGTAGTTATACTGCCCTGGCATTTTAGGGGCCCAGATGCGTGAGAAGTAGTTTGAAATCAAAATCTGTAAAAAATGACCGGTGAAATCCGAAAGGTGTTCTTTGGAATGTGGGCCCCTTCGCCCACCTAGGCTGCAAAAAAGTGTCACACATGTGGTATCGCCGTACTCAGGAGAAGTTGGGGAATGTGTTTTGGGTGTTATTTTACTTATACCCATGCTGGGTGAGAGAAATATCTTGGCAAAAGACAACATTTCCCATTTTTTTTTATACAAAGTTGGCATTTGACCAAGATATTTATCTCACCCAGCATGGGTATATGTAAAATGAAACCCCAAAACACATTCCCCAACTTCTCCTGAGTATGGCGATACCACATGTGTGACACTTTTTTGCAGCCAAGGTGGGCAAATGGGCTCACATTCCAAAGAGCACCTTTAGGATTTCACAGGGCATTTTTTACAGATTTTGATTTCAAACAACTTCTCACGCATATGGGCCCCTAAAATGCCAGGGCAGCATAACTACCTCACAAGTGACCCCTTTTTGGAAAGAAGACAAGGTATTCCGTGAGGGGCATGGCGAGTTCCTAGAAATTTTTATTTTCTGTCACAAGTTAGTGGAATATGATACTTTGTAAGAAAAAAATAAAAATAAAAAAAAAATCATCATTTTCCGCTAACTTGTAACAAAAAATAAAAAATTTTAGGAACTCGCCATGCCCCTCACGGAATACCTTGGGGTGTCTTCTTTCCAAAATGGGGTCACTTGTGGGGCAGTTATACTGCCCTGGCATTCTAGGGGCCCTAATGTGTGGTAAGTAGTTTGAAATCAAAATGTGTAAAAAATGCCCTGTGAAATCCTAAAGGTGCTTTTTTTGTATGTGTGCCCCTTTGCCCACCTAGGCGGCAAAAAAGTGTCACACATGTGGTATCGCCGTACTCAGGAGAAGTTGGGGAATGTGTTTTGGGGTGTCATTTTACATATACTAATGCTGGGTGAGAGAAATATCTTGGCAAATACAACTTTTCCCATTTTTGTATACAAAGTTGGCACTTGACCAAGATATTTCTCTCACCCAGCATGGGTATATGTAAAATGACACCCCAAAACACATTCCCCAACTTCTCCTGAGTACGGCGATACCACATGTGTGACACTTTTTTGCAGCCTAAATGCGCAAAGCGGCCCAAATTCCTTTTAGGAGGGCATTTTTAGACATTTGGATCCCAGACTTCTTCTCACGCTTTAGGGCCCCTAAAAAGCCAGTGCAGTATAAATACCCCACATGTGACCCCATTTTGGAAAGAAGACACCCCAAGGTATTCAATGAGGGGCATGGCGAGTTCATCCCCAAAAATTTTTGGGGCACAAGTTAGCGGAAATATTATTATTTTTTTCTCACAAAGTCTCCCTTTCCGCTAACTTGGGACAAAAATGTAAATCTTTCATGGACTCAATATGTCCCTCACGGAATACCTTGGGGTGTCTTCTTTCCGAAATGGGGTCACATGTGGTGTATTTAAACTGCCCTGGCATTTTAGGGGCCCTAAAGCGTGAGAAGAAGTCTGGAATATAAATGTCTAAAAAATGTTATGCATTTGGATTCCGTGAGGGGTATGGTAAATTCATGTAAGATTTTATTTTTTGACACAAGTTAGTGGAATATGAGACTTTGTAAGAAAAAAAAAAAAATTCTGCTAACTTGGGCCAAAAAAATGTCTGAATGGAGCCTTACAGGGGGGTGACGTCCGTATGTGTTTTGTGGATCCGATCCATGTATCCGTGGATCCGTAAAAATCATACGGACGTCTGAATGGAGCCTGACAGGGGGGTGATCAATGACAGGGGGGTGATCAATGACAGGGGGGTGATCAATGACAGGGGGGTGATCAATGACAGGGGGGTGATCAGGGAGTCTATATAGGTGATCACCCCCCTGAAATTGATCACCCCCCTGTAAGGCTCCATTCAGACGTCCGTATGTGTTTTGCGGATCCGATCCATGTATCCGTGGATCCGTAAAATTCATACGGATGTCTGAATGGAGCCTTACAGGGGGGGTGATCAATGACAGGGGGGTGATCAGGGAGTCTATATGGATGATCACCCCCCTGTAAGGCTCCATTCAGATGTCCGTATGTGTTTTGCGGATCCGATCCATGTATCCGTGGATCCGCAAAAATCATACGGACGTCTGAATGGAGCCTGACAGGGGGGTGATCAATGACAGGGGGGTGATCAATGACAGGGGGGTGATCAGGGAGTCTATATGGGTGATCACCCCCCTGTCATTGATCACCCCCCTGTAAGGCTCGATTCAGACGTCAGTATGTGTTTTGCGGATCTGATCCATGTATCCGTGGATCCGTAAAAATCATACGGACGTCTGAACGGAGCCTGACAGGGGGGTGATCAATGACAGGGGGGTGATCAATGACAGGGGGTTGATCAGGGAGTCTATATGTGGTGATCATGGGTGTTCAGGGGTTAATAAGTGACAGGGGGGTGTAGTGTAGTGTTGTTTTGTGGTACTTTACTGAGCTACCTGTGTCCTCTGGTGGTCGATCCAAACAAAAGGGACCACCAGAGGACCAGGTAGCAGGTATATTAGACGCTGTTATCAAAACAGCGTCTAATATACCTGTTAGGGGTTAAAAAAATTGCATCTCCAGCCTGCCAGCGAACGATCGCCGCTGGCAGGCTGGAGATCCTGTCTCTTACCTTCTGATCCTGTGAACGCGCGCGCCTGTGTGCGCGCGTTCACAGGAAATATTGCCTCTCGCGAGATGACGCACGGATGCGTCCAGGAGGAATAAATCAACCGCCTCCCGGACGCATCCGTGCCACCACCAGGAGTCCTCGGATAAGTCACCATTTTTTGGTGCATATGGGTTTCATTCTCTGGAGAGGGGTCTTCTGGTTTACCTGATGAGGAGAGATTTTCCTCGTCTTTGTCTTTTATTTGGCAAAAGATTCAGGGTAATCTGAAGAAGATGAGTGCGAGATATAAGCGTGTGGCGGATAAGAGACGTGTGCCTGGTCCGGACCTGAATGTGGGTGATCTGGTGTGGTTGTCTACTAAGAATATCAAATTGAAGGTTCCCTTCTGGAAGTTGGGTCCTAAGTTTATTGGGCCTTACAAGATTCTGTCCGTCATTAATCCCGTTGCCTTTCGTCTTGATCTTCCTCAGACTTGGAAGATCCATAATGTTTTTCACAAGTCCCTGTTAAAACCTTATGTTCAACCCACTGTACCCTCCTCTTTGCCTCCTCCTCCAATTGTGGTTGATGGTAATCTTGAATTTCAGGTCTCTAGGATTGTGGATTCTCGCATTATCCGCGGTTCTCTCCAGTACCTCGTTCATTGGGAGGGTTATGGTCCTGAGAAGAGGATGTGGGTCCCAGTGGCGGACATTAAGGCCACTCGTCTCATCCGGGCTTTCCATAGGTCCCATCCTGAGAAGGTGGGCTCTGAGTGTGTGGAGTCCACTCGTAGAAGGAGGGGTACTGTCACCACCAGATTTCTGAGAAGCTCTGACAGACGTTCTTCAGTACCTCTTGCTTGAGATTCTTTTGTTTTTGTTTTCTCATCTCATTTCCCTCTCTCAGTTGTCATCTAGTTGCACTGATTGCATCCCTTTATATCCCCTCCCATACTGCATCACTTTGCGGTTTATACAACTTCCTGGATTGTGCTCACTGCTAGATGCTGCAACTGCTGGTTCCTCAGATAAGTCTGTTCCTATATTTGTGTTTTCCTGTTGGCTTGATCCTAGGTGACCCTGACTCCCTCCGTATTAAGTGTAGGGAACCGGTGGTCGTGTCCCCTCACTATTATAGGGTTTTCAGGTGTCACACAGTCTAGGTACGAGGGCATGCAATTATCTATCATAAAGATCTTTGCATGGGCTGAGCAGTCAGGGAGAGCTCTAGGGCTTTTATAGGGCTCACCCTTATGTTCCTTAGTTTGGGATCAAATCAGTCGGATCCTTTATTTGTGTCTTCCAGTTTTCTGCAACACAATCCGTGACATTGTAAACCGCCAAAACCGTCTTTAGCATGGATCCGGTTCCGACATCACCATCCGTGACAGGATCCTTTTCCATTCAGAATGCATTAGGGCAAAACTGATCCGTTTGGACCACTTGTGAGAGCACATGACAGATCTCACAAACGGAAAGCCAAAACGCGAGAGCATACAATCCCTTCCTCATAGCATGTTATCATTGCGTGCACCATACCCGCATGGAGCTGAGCTGATCCAAATTTCTTTTTGACTATAGCCACCCTAATTGCTTCTGCCGCCACTCCCCTCCTCTCCAGATGCAGCCACCATGCCTCCCCCCTGCACACACATGATCTGTTTCTTGTACCAATTACCGGTAGAATCTTCATGCTGAACAGATTGTAAATTCAACCTTGGTGTGGGTACCTAGTGGAACTTGCAGGTTTGTTATATGTCACAATTGATGTAGTCCTTCCATTAGTAAACTGTTACTCACTTGTTCAAAGTCCAACATTGAGGACAACATCACTCTTCTCCTCCAGCCAGTTCTGCTCCCTCTCCAGCTTTTTTGGTTGCCACTGCATTTCAGCTTGCACCAATGGCATCACACTACTGGGTCTTTAAATCAGGCTCAGCTGCAAGACAATGGGTCATTATTATTTGATCTGTGGGGGTCCGACACCTGGGACCCCTGTCGATCAGTTGCTTGAGAATGCACCGGCGCTCCTGGTGCTCACTAAGCACAATTTGATACATTATATAATGGCTGTACTTGGTATTGCAGTTCTGTCCTATTCACTTGTATGAGGCTGAGCTGCATCAATTGAATAGAGTCCAAAACCATTATTTAATATATTGCAAAGTTTTTTCATAGACTAGTCTACATAATCTGACATGTTGTTCTGTATCCCTCACTGTTAGGACTCATGCACACGACAGTGTTTTTTCACTGTCAGTGATTTGGCTTCAGTGGTCCGTGTCCGATTTTGCTTCAGTATCATTCCTTGTGTCTTCCTTTTTTTTTTTGTCTGACAGGGGAAAAAAAGGAAGGTTAATGAAAAGCGTAATTTTATTGCACCAAGGTCTTGTAGAAAAAAACGAACGTGGACATGGATGACATACCAGTTGTGCATCCGTTTAATTTTTTACGGACCCATTGACTTGAATGGGTCCATCTTCCGTTTTCCACTGACAAGAATAGAACAGGTTATACGTTTTTGACGGACTGGAATCACGGATCACGGACGCAGAGAAAAAACTGAGGACTATCAGTTTTTTTCACAGCTCCATAGAAATGAATGGGACCTCCGCTAAACTGTGAAAAATGACGGAACAGACGCGGATGCACACAACGGTCGTGTGCATTAGGCCTTATATTGTAATTGACTTTGTACAATCATGTATTTTATTTTAAAAAAGTGTTAACAGTTTTATTTAAAACATGCCACTCATCATAGACTAGTGTACCTGATATGTTGTTCTTTGTCACTCATTGTTACATTGTAGAGGAATCTGTCCAACAATACAGTGTGACTTTTTATTGTCTAAATTGGCTTAAAATAAAGTAATTTATCAAACTGAAATATGCCTAAATTAGGTGTATTTCAGGCGAAGATTGTGGCTTTAATCTGCGACTTCTCCCCGCTCACGCCAGGTCTAAAAAATTGGGAGTGGTAGGCAAGCCTCATTCATAATTTTCTATGTCTGTTTTAGGCCTAGAAAATAGTCTAAATGTAAGACAGCTAGGAAGGTGTCTTACAATAAGAAGTGGCGGAAGATCTGCTGAAGTTATAATAGAGGCCAGTGCCTCTTCATAACTCTGGCGGATCCACTGCCAGGTATAAAACGCCGGTCCTTTTAAATGTGCCCCAAAATGACTGGTAAACAACAGAGTGGCAGTGGGTGGGATAATGAAAAACTAAAGACAAGTCATCCACAATTGAGACTATGGGTGGCTGTAGTGTAAGCAGCACAGTAACCACCACACGTCTGGACAGTAGTAGCAGACCATGGTTCTCCCTCTCTTCCTGTTGGGTGACAGATTATCATTGTGGAGGAAACAGCAGACAATGAGGACTGGATACCGTGCTCATCATCTCAGTTACAACAATATGATGTTGATGCTACTTCTGAGTTTGAAACTGTGCCTTTGTTGAAACAAGAGTCATGTTTTTTTTCACTTTCCCAGAAATTCAGACACACTGTCACCTGTACATGTATTTGAGGAGGTAGAATTGATAGAGATTGAATATATTTATTCATTTTTTTAACATAACACCAGACTAGAGCTAGGTGAATTTCTTAAATGAACTTCTCCCCAAATCAAATATCTTCCAACAGCCCTGAAATTTGTATATAACATTCTGTAGTCAACAAGGACCTATTTTTTCTAAAACAAAAAAAACTCTAGTGAGGGGTAGAGACAGACAGAGAGCATAGTATGCTACTCTGGGATTTGGGCAATACATATGCATTGTCTGGGGGGGGGGGGTAATCTTTCTCATTGCAGAAAAAACGTATTATGCGTAGTATGTGTGTGGAGTTTTGTAGTGCTTATGGAAAGAAAAATAGTTTGCCTCTCTTTTCCAGAGAAGCATTATGTGGGAGCGCAAAAACTGCAAAAAACTAAAGATTTTGTTATGAAATTAACAGATGTCATATATCTTTACTTTTTCAAAGCTTTAGATGCAATGCTTAAAAGGTTAGTATATAAAATGAGAATGTTTGGACTGGGAGAAAATGTATGTATGTGGGTAAGTCATAGGAACGTTGCCTTATACTATCAAAAGAAAAAAAAAATTGCAATACGCGATTAGTTACATTGCATATTATTCGCGATAATTGGAATAATTATGAATATTTGATTTCAACGAATATAACCCGAATATTCAATCGAATATTCGCAAAATATCGCAAAATCAAATATGGCACCTCCCGCTCATCACTAGTAAGTAACTGGGTCAGTGATAGAAAACAGAGGGTGGTTATTAACCCCTTAGTGACGAGTCTGTTTTGGACCTTACTGACCAAGTGTTTTTCTTCCTTTTTTCATTGTTGTGTTCCAAGAGCTATAACGTTTTAATTTTTCCTTCTATATAGCTTTATTTATTAGGGCTTGTTGTTTGCTTAACAAGTTGTAGTTTTAATGGCACTATTTTGGGTACACATAACTTTCTGAATAACTTGTATTAACTCTTTCTGGGAGGTAGATGGAAAAAAACTGCAATACTTCCACTGCGTTTTTACATTATAAATTTTACAGCTTTCATTTTTCGGTATAAATAGCATAATATATTTATTCTCTAGGTCAGTATGATTACAGTGATACCAAATACATATATAGTTTTTTTTTTTTTTTTACGTTTTGCAACTTTTTTGCAATAAAAAACCCTTTTTTTTAAGGAAGGAAATATTTTTGCATTGCCACTTCCCAAGACCCATACCTTTTTTATGTCTCTTTCTATGGAGTTGCGTGGGGGCTTGATTTTTGAGGGACAACTGGCAATGCGGAGTAAATTGCACTTTTTGATCACTTGTTATTACGTTTTTTCAATGGCAACTAAGAATAAATTAGCAATTATGTATTAAAAAAATAAATAAAAATTATGGCGTTTATAGTAATGGATAATTTACATGATATTTGATGTAGTCCGGGTCGTTACAGATGCGGAAATACCAAACATATAGGGGAGATTTATTTATTTTTTGCAATTTTTTTCATTGCAAAGCATATTTTCAATAAAAAAAAGCTAATTTTTTATGGGATTTTTATAAAATAAATGTTTTTTTTTTTTTTACTTTTTGTTTTTACTACTTAATAGTCCCACAATGGTAATATAACAGACAGCTTTTTGATTGATTTTAAAATGCAATGCACTATTCTGACATTGACCAGCAGGCTGTGCCAGAGAGGCTCAGCCTGCTGGAAGTTACTCAAGGCTGGTCTGAGGCCTACATCAGACCCCAGCCAGCCTTCACACAAATCAGAACCACGCAATCACATTTGCGGTGTGCAGATGGAAGACAGAGGGAGTCTGCTCCCTCTGTCAGCACTTTACATGCGCTGGGCGCCATTGCCCACGGCATTTAAAGTGTTAAACAACCCGTATCAGTCTTCCTACCAGTCCGGGCTGTTAGAGCAGGGTCGCGGCTCTCATATGAGAGGCGGGTCCCCGCTCCCAGCTGCATGGGAGACCCGTGCAGCACTTAGACTGGGCCACGTAGGCCCAGCCTAAGTCCCCTTAGTGACCGCTGTAAAAAGGTGTATGGTTGGTCACTAAGGGGTAAATGGTACACACTCAGATTAGGTCACTGTCACTAGTGGGGTTCCACAGCGGTCAGTATTGGGCCCTATTCTCTTCAATATATTTATTTATGATCTTGTAGAACGCTTGCCCAGTAAAATATCAATTTTTGCAAATTACACTAAACTGTGTAAAGTATATAACACGAAAGAGAACAGTATACTCCTACAGAGGGATCTGGATAGATTGGAGGCTTTGGTAGAGAAGTGGCAGATAAGGTTTAACACTGACAAATTTAAGGTTATGCACATGGGAAAGAATAATGCAAGTGATCAGTACATACTAAATGGTAACATTGACACTTCCGTGGCCTTCCGCTCCATATCTTCTGGATACCTGTGATAAGGTTCACACCTTGCTGGTGACTATATATTGCGGACCCGCTGTTTGCGGGACAAATAAAATTGAAAACCATGCATCTCATAACAGAAACACAGCTCTTTCTGGGTAACTACGTTTTAATAGAGTTAAAGTAAAGAAAAGTGGATTGGCTGCTTAAGAAGCCTTTGTTAAGGTACACCTCCTAATGCAGGGTGTTGAATATGCACGGGTAGTATATTAAGCCAGTCAACGCTCCTCTGGGTTTCTGGGGAAAATATATGAAAATCAGCACTTCTTACATCATTTGAATATCTTTCCAATAAATTTTGAGGAATCTTGTATGACCTAAAATAGTAGGTGCTCCCTGTAATGAGAAAGCTTGTTATCACTAGTAACCATGCGTTTATCTATAGCAATCTATGTAATTGTCACCTTTACATTGATAATGCTGTGTTGACATTAGAAAAGCTGGGAAAGCTGGAGATGATTGGATACAGTCCTAAATAAACTCAGAATGTCATAGCTGACTTTTCAGGGCTATCTGAGAACCTTCGATTCAGATCAAATTTATTCTGACCTGAAACAAATCTGCCGACTGACTCCTTTAATATAAATATCAAGAAATTTGCTCTAATCCTCTTTAACCCATTTATGTAATAGGTTTCATGGCACTGAGGAGAAATAATTGGGTGCTTTGGTTAGAGTTCCAACCCATGAAATAATTTAAGAATATGAGCTTCAGCACTTCATGTGGGAAAATAGAATATATGATTACTGTAGTGAAATGTATTTAAGGCTACAAAAATATGCGACATTCGCTCTAAGTGACCTCTATCAAACAGTATTGCCATTGGCGGTATAGTGGAGGCGCTGGAGGATCATTTGGCGCAGTGAAAATGTGAATAATCACCAGGTAGAAGTACTATGACAATGTAAGGTGGGAAGATGTTAAAGAACTGTGCCTACATCACCTCATGCACATTCTAGCTATATTATACAGATGGCACCGTTCTCTTACTGCCAGAATCAGAGATTGCGTGAATCCTTACAGTTTAACCCCTTAGGTGCTGGGGTATATGCTGACAATGACATCTGAGTGTTTAGAGGGAAGAAATCTTCTCTCTTATGCCAATTCCCTCCTCCTGTTGTGGGATGCTGAGGGGTTGACTTGGAAGCCAAAGACCTAAAAAATTGCAATAGGCCTTCCATTAATGGATGTCTATTAGGCACTGAATGCCCAATAGCCAATATATCAGTTTTTACTGTACCTGACATAATGCATTGCAATAAAGAAATAGTGATGTGTATTATATGGGCTAAAGATGAACAAACTGGGCAGGATTCATTTTGTTTGAAGTTTGCAGAATTTTTTTTTAAAATGAGAAAGAGAAAAAAGAGAACTAGCTTGCATGTATTATTGAGAGGTGCAAGCTTTGTGGAATGATGTAATTCTCTTGTCTCACCTTGAGTTGAAGGTGACTGTGGAGGTGTCTCTGTCTGAAGTTGATCCAATATAGTAAAATAAAGTTGCTGATGGTGTTGTCTGTCTTTGCTATACTGATGATGTATCATGAGGTAATCAGGAAGGAGCTATATTTACACCTACTGGCTGCTACACAGACAGTAAGTACACAGTAAGGCAAACATAGCAGCAATATGAGTGCTACATTACTTTCACGCAGAGATTGGCAGAGAAGCCTTCTGGCCTCTTAAACATGCTTAAGTTGAAAAAAGTTGAAAAAAGCTATGCTAAGCCAATCTCACATCTGCAGCTAGTTCTTTCAAGACAAAGGTAAACCGTAAGGAGAACACATTAGCAATATAAGTGCTGCATTATTTACACATAGCAGATTGGAAGAGGTACCTTCCAGTCTTTTATACATAATGATGCAGCAAAGCTAGAAAAATAGCTAAGGGCTTGTTCACATCACCGTTATGTATTCCATTATAGCTTTCAGTTACAACATGGTTATTATGGAAAATAACGGAATACATAAGATGGAAATCAAAACGGAAACTTTTTGCATTCCGTTTTGATCCGTCATAATAGAAGTATAAGGGCAAGCATAACGGATCATTCTGGTTTCCGTTATGCTGGATGGAAAACAAAGTTCTGTCTGCATGTGTCTGACACATTGAAGTTGAAGCAAATAAAGACTTTTTTACTAACCTACAATAGTTTTTTTGTATCATACTGTATCATACTGAATTAATATGTAGTAACATTAATTTAATGCAAAGAAAGGTATAATAAAAATATAAGGTATAAAAATATGTGAGCTATGTGTTAATTAATACATGTGATGCACACTTTTGTTACCATTATGTTAAAGAATAGCTCTGTACTTTAGCTTAATTTCTATAAATCAATATCAACATTAAAGCAATCTGTAAAGCAATATTTAACAAGTTTTTTTGTAATAGTGACCAATAATTAACAATATACTGTCTAAAAGAGTCTGTTTTTATAGTTCATTGCCTTCATTGTTTCATTTATCACAGAAATGCATCTGACAGGCAACTGCTGTAATTTAAAACATTAAAGCCATAGATTTCTTTGCTCACATAGCTTGAGTTTTATAAACCAGAATAATTTAATACAAATTATACTATTTCAAGCACAAAGAAAGATTCTGACAAGACTCAGAAGGTTTTCTAGTGATGTTTAGTGTGTGCTTGATACATCAGGGGAGCGTACAAGTGGAATACTTATGAATTAGGTGCCACTGGTACTGTCTGTATTCTCAACAGAAGCAGACGATCTTCTGATTTATCTTAGAAATATGTGGATAGTATTAAAGAACTATAATTCAAAGGAAGACATTATATTCCGAAGGATATATTCACCATAATTCCCCAAACAGTAGAATTCAAATTAAAGCAACAGAATTTTAATTTCATATTTCCATCTTATAAATATTTCTACTTAACATTTTTCTCAGTAATATCCTTTATGTGTATTTGTTTTTGTCATAAATATACAAACTTATATGAAGGTTTTCATTTGGAAAATAACAGGATGTAAGAATATTTGTCAGACCTAAAGCCGCAGGTACAGTATGATAGATTGTAAGAGGACCTGCAACTAATTTCCTTCCTATGAAAGTCAAGTAGGAACATATAAAGGTCACCTTTAATTTTTTTCATTCACATTTACATTTTTCACAGAGTTTTATTTTTTTCTCCAAGAGTCCTATTCTAGTAGATGTGTAGTGCTCTTATAAGGGCTAATGCTGGGCAATAAAGGATCTATGATGCACAATGTACAGTAGAAGTCATTATAAACTGATTTGAAGGACCTTTCATACCTTTCATACAGTTCAAAAAAGGTTGCATGATCATTATAACATTGACTGCATATTGTCTGTAGCACATCATCTGTTCAACCAGTTCAAGAAAGGGCCATTTCCTGTTTTACGTTTGGTTATGTAAATAATTGTTGTGCCTTTTTAAGTGATAAATTGGGCTTTATTATTATTATGTCATTTTATTTTAGTACTTTTTGTTTTTATAGTTTATACCAAGGATATGTTAAAATGGTGACAAATATATTTTTTCCATTTTTATTTTTTATTTTGGCTAGCACAAAGTGCAACTAAAATCCTTCACACTTTGTGCCCCCCATAAGGTTATACAAGACTATTGGGGGACATTTAAATATTACATTTTTTTTTATTGCTGATGGGGGCAGACATATTAGCTCAGTTAAAGGGGGAATAGCCCTCAGAGGCTTAACAATGTTGTAAAGCTGCACTACAGAACTCGTAAAGCTTGTGCAGACACCTGGTTCCCTGTGATCACATGATCACTGGGACGGGAACATAAAGCAGCTGCGGTAAGACTTCCTAAGCGTTCATTGAGAACCATTGGTTTCTGATCATTAGTGCAATCATTGATTATTATAAAAGGGTTCTTATCACATTATACATAGAATTTTACATTTTGGGTTATCTTTATTTTTTTCTTTATAGTTTTCTTTAATGTGATAGTTTAACCCTCTAAATGACAGTCATTCTGATACCTTCATAGTAGTCTTTATTTCTATAGTGCCAACATATTCCACAGCACTTTGCAATCATAGGATTCATGTACATAAAAAACACAGCAACAAACAAGTCAACAATTAAAACAAGAGGAATGAGGGTCATACTTACAAGAGCTTACAATCTTTGAGGGAATAGAGGTGACACAAAAGGTAACAAGTGCTTATTTTGTACAATGGTCAAGCCATCTTAACTCAGTAAAGAGGAATGCATAAATATGCATGAGCCAGTCACTAGACAATATCTGTAGTGTATTTGAGTGTAGGTGCAGAAGAATGATAGGGGGTAAATGGAGAGGAATTAAATTAGGGATGTAATATGTCAACCTAAAAATATATGTTTTTTTAGGAGAGTCTAAAACTGTGGATGTTGTGAATTAACCTAATTGCTTGTGGTAGAGAAATCCAGAGAACTGGTGCAGCCCAGAGGAAGTCTTATAATTCTGTAGGGGGAGCAACACTGTGGAGAGCATTGTTGGCGGAATGAGCAGTTGAAAATTGAATCCTCTACTGTATGGGCACCCAGTGCCTTGTCTACAGCAGAGCGGAGGCAACGGAGTAGAAGTTACATAAATAGATGAGCCTGGCTTCTGCATTAAGAATATATTTAAATGCTGCAGGGAGATCAAGGAGAATTAGTAGAGAGTAGTCACCATTGCATTAAGCTCTTAGTAGGTCATTTGTCACTTTGGTGAATGCAGTTTTTGTAGAATGTAGTATGGGCAGTTTCTATAGAATGTAGTGTGGAAACCAGATTGTACTGAATCAAGGAGAGAGTTAGCAAAGATATAGCAGATGAGGCGACCAGAATTTAGAAATTAAGGGAAGATTGGAGACAGGTCTGGAGTTAGTTTCACAGGACGGGTAAAATATTTTTTTTTATGATGGGGTTCTAACAGAATGTTTGATAAAAGAGGGGGAGATACCAGAAGAGAGAGACAGATTGAAGATTTTAATTAGGTGTATCGTGACAGCTGGAGAAAGACACTGGAGGAAGTGTCAGGGAATAGGGTCAGCAGTGCATGTGGTATGGCAAGAAAAAGAGTGGAACCTGGAAAATTCTTCTTCTGTGACTTTTTTAAATGTGGATAGAGAACCAGAGGAGATGCGGGGTGGGGGGGGGGATTGATGACACTTAGAGGCTGGGAGCAAATAAAAAAAAAATTGATTCGTCCCACCTCTAGTGATAAGTAGGAGTTTGCCGAGATGGATCAGGGTTTGTGACAGTGAAAGAGAAAAGGTTATATCAGAGGCAGAGGAGAGTTAAGGAGAGACGTGTTTTTTTTTTTTTTTTTCAGAGGAAGAGGAAAGTTAGTAAAATGGAGAAAAGCCAGAAAAGGGCCAGGTCAAGTGTGTTACCTTCTTTATGCATCTGAGAGTTAGAAAGTTGTGAAAGGCCAAGAGAGGACATTAGATATAGAAGCTGGGAGGCAGATGGGGATATAGGATTGTCTATGGGAATGTTAAAGTCAGCCAAAATGAGAGTTGGTAATTCTAAGGACAGGAAGTGTGGCAGCCATGTAGCAAATTGATCCAGGAACTGGGTGCATGAGCCAGGGTTAGGGTAAACAACCACCACTCTGAGGAAGAGAGAATGGAATAGTCTGAGGTTATGCATCTCAAAAGATGGCAATAAGAGTGATGGTACTGGGAGAATTTTGCATTGTGGTGAAAGAAGTATGCCAACTACACCACCATGTCTGTTGTCAGTTTTGGGGGTTTGAGAAAAGGGTAAGCCACCAGAAGAAAGAGCAGCAGGGGGAGTGATTTTTCAAGGAGAGCCTACAGGTTAAGAGAATTAGTATAAAAATGTTATGAATGTAGGGGAGTTTGTTACATACTGATCAGGGGTTCCAGAGCGCATAGTTAAGAGGGTAGAAAGGACACACAACAAATGTTTATGAGATTAGCAGGGTTTCTATGTGAGATAGGGAAGGTGTTAAAAAAAAAGAAAAAAAAAAAAAAAGGTGGACTTGGGTTAGGTGAAATATCCACTAGTGTAAGAAGCAAAAGTATAAAGAGAAAGAGTAAACAGTTCTGTGCCTATTGTACTGCACTATGTGACATGATGGGTTTACACAAATCAGTAAGGTGAATAAAGCATGTGAAATGTACATGGAAGAGGGATGGAGAGATGGGCTAAGGGGTAAAGAAAGCAATGGAGGGGTAATAGGGCAGTGAGTGTAGAGGAGAAGAGCACATAATAAGAGTACCAGAGAGTCAATGAACATAATTAATGAAGATGTGAAAATGCGTATATGTATCTGTTATAGCCTACCTGTCTCCTGTCCTTATCTAACTGCCATAATTAACTGCTAGACACTTGTTGACGATGACACTTTGTGTAAGATGACTTGTGCCCAAATTCTACACCTGTGCACCCTTATACTCTATCTAAATTTACAGTATAGTTCAGTGTGTGCTGGGATTTATGGGTAATCAAGCTTGTTTTTTTCTAATTAACTAGTTGTCAACAACAACACCAGAGTGGGAAGTGATATGTAAAGGAAAATAAATTGCCCACATTGCCCTGTCTATCTCTGGAAAGACACTTAAAGCCTTTTTACATGGGCCAAGAATACACCAGATAATCACTTTCATAGGAACACTCGTTAGTGATTATCTGGCCGTGTAAAGGTGCCACCAATTACCCAATGAATGAGCGAAATGCCTGTTCATTAGGTAATAGATATTTTGTGCGGACACAAAAATCGTCATCTGCCAGCAGCAGATTGTGCCATCTAATCATGCTCTGTTGCTGGCAAACAATGATTCTGTATGATGGCATTAGCGATCACTCCTCCCCCTACTGTGGAGGAGATCACTGCATGTATATGCTGCAATCACCTTTACTGACAAATGCTTCCTTCCCGACAATCACCTGCTATATTGTCCCTTCTAAAGGGACCTTAAGGATCAAAGAGTATGCCAAAAGTTAATATTATTTCAGATTAACACAGTTATATGTACCATGTAGAGCAAGCATGTCAAACTCAAAGGCTAACATGGGCCAAAAAAACAAAATTTAAGTTTATGTGGGCCGCATAAAAAAAAAACGCCTGGCCGTGCGGAGGCGTGCGGATCCGTCCAGACTTACAATGGAAGTCAATGGGGACGGATCCGTTTGAAGATGACACAATATGGCTCAATCTTCAAACGGATCCGTCCCCCATTGACTTTCAATGTAAAAGTCTGGACGGATCCGTTCAGGCTACTTTCACAGTTAGAATTTTTTTTACAATATAATGCAGACGGATCCGTTCTGAACGGATCCACCGTCTGCATTATATGAGCGGATCCGTCTCAGACGGATCCGCTCTGAACGCAAGTGTGAAAGTAGCCTTAGGGGCGAGAACCTGGGATCTTTCATCCCTTGTCCTATTCAGCTCTATCAGGGTGAATAGGACTTCACACTGTCCCTGCTGCTCTGTGCCTTGTGCACACAGCATCAGGGATGTTACCATGGCAACCAGGGCTTCTGTAGCGTCCTGGCTGCCATGGTAACTGATCGGAGCCCCCAGGCTTACACAGCTGGGGCTCCGATCAGAAGCTGCCACTGCACCACCAATGAGGGGGAGGGGAGAGGTCCCTGTGGCCACTGCCACCAATGATTTCAATACTGGGGGGGTTGAGAGGGGCTGGCGCACTGTGCCACCAATGATTTTAATGGGATGGGGGGGTTGAGGGGGGGGGGGGCACACTGCACCACCAATGATAAATTACCCCTTTATACAGGAGGCGGGTACTGGCAGATCAGCAGTTAACCCCTTAGGTGCGGCACCTAAGGGGTTAACTGCCTCTGATCGCAGCTCCCTGTCAGGGGCAGGGTGCCGGCAATGCGATTCTGCTGCCGGCACCCGCCTCCTGTATTGTGTTAAACTTCTTTCACTATCAGGCCACACAGAGCGGCACCCAGCGATGTCTCAGCACTCACCATTAGTCCTGGGCGCCGCTCGTTCGACTGCAGTGCTCCATTACTGTCTCCTGCTCCACATGCTGCTGATTACTATCGGAGCGATGGGAGGAGACATCAGCTTCACTAGAGGGCGTTCCTTCTTCCTGGTTGTGGCGCTGTCCAATCGCAGCGCAGGGAGAAGGAACGCCCACTAGTGAAGCTGATGTCTCCCCCCATCACTCCGATAGTAAGCAGCATGTGGAGCAGGAGAGGAGACAGTAATGGGGCACTGCGGGCGAACGGAGCGGCGCCCAGGACTAATGGTGAGTGCTGGGCGCCGCTCTGTGTGGAAATAGTCCAATCATTGGTGGCGCAGTGCGCCCCCCCCTCCTCCCCCCCCCCCTTTATTCTCATTGGTGGCGCAGTGCGCCCGCCCCTCCTCCCCCCCTCTATTCTCATTGGTGGCGCAGTGCGCCCGCCCCTCCTCCCCCCCCTCTCTTCTCATTGGTGGCAGCAGCGGCAGCAGCACAGGGGGAGGGAGGACAGCTTCCTTCTCCCCGTGCTGCTGAGAGAACATGAGCGCGCCGATAGCAGCACGCTCATGTTCAGAAATACTTGCCGGGCCGCAAAGATATTCATTGCGGGCCGCATGCGGCCCGCGGGCCGCATGTTTGACACCCATGATGTAGAGGTATTAGATTAAGCAGGGATAAAGCTGGAAAGGTGAGTAGAGCAAGCAGAGTTACTAGCGGGATTCAAGCTGCATGTATACAATTAAGAAGTATTTAATTATGCAGGGATAAAGCTAGAAACGTGTGTAGATCAACCAGAGTTATTAGCAGTATCCAAGAAGCATACATACCATGAAGGGTTGTTTGATTATGCAGGGATATAGCTGGAATGGTTTGTAGATGCATAGATGGTTAGATCCATGCCATGTTTAACTGGTAGACACTTGTTGATGATAAAAGTTCACGTAAGATAACCCTTACCCAAACCTTGCACCCAGGGCTCCTCTTCCTGTTTACCTCCATAGATAGGATTTTGTGGGAAGCTGCTCTACATAGATTGTTATGAAAGGATCATTAATATAAAATTGTTGGGGGGGGGGGGGGGGTCCTATCACCCATCAGTTCTTCTGCAGTACCTCTGGCAATGGAACTATTCAGCTCCATTTACTAAGTAGTGGATGGAACTGTTTACAGCACTGCTCCGATTCAAGTGACTGTTCAGCCCTCAGAAAGCTTTAGTCTAGCAACTCAACCATGATAAGCACTAGTAAGAAGTGATGTGGATGATCGCACCAAGGGAATTTAATCTCTACCACAATTGGATTGGAGAAATAATATTGCTAGAAATGTTCTTTGTGATGTAATAGACATGGGTGGGCCCTTACGTTCCATTTGTCTACTATGCTGAAGGTACCCCAGTTCCCAATGATTATTTCTGCGTTCAAAGATTTAGCTAATGATATCTTAACAGAAAAAAAATAATAATAATAAAATATATATACCCATATTACTTAATATATTTGTTGGAAAGTAATCATGTATTGATACATAAAATTTGACAAACTGGTATAACATTTAGTGATTAATCAATAACCTTTAACTACTTAAGGACCACAGGTTTATACCCCCCTAGTGACCAGGCCCTTTTTTACAAATCGGCACTTCACAACTTTAACGGTTTATTGCTCAGTGATGCAACTTGGCACCCAAATAAATTTTACCTCCTTTTCTTCTCACAAATACAGCTTTCTTTTGGTTGTATTTGATTGCTGCTAAGATTTTTTGTTTTTCCGATATTAATCAAAATAGGCCGCAACTTTCTCAAAAAAAGTGTATTTTTAACTTTCTCTGGTTAAATTGTTCAAATATAATTACATTTCTATACAAGTTTGTGTCAGAATTTATTGTGCTACATGTCTTTGATAAAAAAAAATCCAATAAGTGTATATTTATCAGTGTGCGCAAAAGTTATAGCGTTTACAAACTATGGTACAAAAATGTAAATTTCCGCATTTTGAAGCAGCTATGACTTTCTGAGCACCTGTCATGTTTCTTGAGGTGCTAGAATGTCAGGATAGTATAAATACCCCCCAAATGACCCCATTTTAGAAAGAAGCCACCCCAAAGTATTCACGGAGAGGCATGGTGAGTTAGCGGAAAATGACACTTTCTGAGAAAAAAATTAATAAATAAAGTTTCCATTTCTGCTAACTTCTGGCAGTACTCAGGAGAAGTAGTTATTTTAGGGGCCCTAAAGCATGAAAAGTAGTTTGGAATAAATAATGCCCTGTGAAATCCTAAAGGTACTCCTTGGAATTTGGGCCCCTTTGCGCACCTAGGCTGCAAAAAAGTGTGGTATCACCATACTCAGAAGAAGTAGGGCAATGTGTTTTGGGGTTTATTTTTACATATACCCATACTGTGTGTGAGAAATATCTCTGTAAATGACAAGTTTTCCCATATTTTTTATACACCGTTGTCAATTTACAGAGATATTTCTCTCACCCAGTATGGGTATATGTAAAAAGACACCCCAAAACACATACAGAAGTTTTGTTCTCTACAGTAAGGCTGGGAGACCAGGATCCTTCCTAAAATTCCAGGAAGAGATCATTTCGGAACTCCTGTATCCAGGAGGGTCCAAGTCCCTGATGTAGTGAGCTGGCTACATGGCAGACACTTCCCTATCCTGGTACCCCAACTCAACGTTCCCCAAGAAAAAGATGTTGTGTCTGTAGCAGGGGTGAAATAAGGTGTGACACCACCTTTTTTTGTCCTGACTGTCCTGACCAGCCTGCCCTATGCATAGGGGAGTGTTTCCGCAAGTACCACACACAGGTACACTATTAGTGTAGAGATTGCGTGACACAGGACAGGCACACAGGGGTCTTAGGGCCCTTTCACACAGAGCTGCCACAAACCTCTCCTTTCACCTGGGACAAAGTGCATAATGTACTTTGCCACATCTCTGGGTGCTTTGCGCTTTGCACATTTTCCCATGGGGAAGGAGAGGTTTATCTTCTAAAGGTAAAAAAAAAAAAATCACAGGTAAGCAAAAAAGTTAATGTTCTGTTCCAAAAGTTCAATAAAGTTTATAAAAGTTAATGTTCTATTCAAATGTTATATAAAGTTAATGTTAATAAATTTATTGCGTTGCGGCCTGTTTTTTTGTTTTGTTTTAGTTGTTTACCATCTAGGTGGACCAAGCGATCAACCAGCTGCAGCACTGATGTGCATTCTGATAGAAGCATTGCACTGCTGTCAGATTACACAAAAGTTGGTGTATGCGGCGCTGTAAGACGAGATTTCTCCTCTGCAGTAAAAAAGATACGTTTGCCGAGGATTATGAGCTGAGGCGCGGTGTTCATATGCTTTGGCAAAAACACAGAAATATAGTGGCAAATCTGGGGGAGCTGCTCAACCCCTAACACTGTAGCGTGTTTTTCATTGGGGGAGCAGCTCCCCCAGATTTGCCACTATATTTCTGTGTTTTTGTCTTGTTTTATATGTAGTGTATGTGCCTTCACCTGGCATTCAAACACTCTTTGCACCTGGTAGCCTCCATTACATAGTCTGATATGGGTGTGGCTTACAGTCTGGCTTTGTTCACATTGCACTAGTTGTCCTGCTGGGCGGTTGTGTGGAAGCCTGGCTGTGAGCTGGATTACATCACCCTCAGACCTTGTTCACACCATAGGTAGCGTAGTGGTAGGACCCCTTGCCATGCTGAGAACCGTGACGTGGTGCTTGGGGCTCCGATATCTTCCTGACAGGAATATATTGGCAAAAGTCTCAGCTTTTAATATCTGCATTTATGACTAGCCAGTATAGTCAGTGGCATATCCGTGTGGTGCATTTTTTCTGTGATTTATGATTGTATTTTCATCCGCACAATGCTCCGTTTTGTGTAGGATGCCTTTGTGGTGCATGTGGACCGCGCCGACATCCTCCACCGTATGCAAAATATTTTTTGCTGGGGATAGTCGTTTGCTGCGGTCCACATGCGGTGGGGCTGCTCCCCCAATGAAAAACACGCTACAGTGTTAGGGGTTGAGCAGCTCCCCCAGATTTGCCACTATATTTCTGTGTTTTTGTCTTGTTTTATATGTAGTGTATGTGCCTTCACCTGGCATTCAAACACTCTTTGCACCTGGTAGCCTCCATTACATAGTCTGATATGGGTGTGGCTTACAGTCTGGCTTTGTTCACATTGCACTAGTTGTCCTGCTGGGCGGTTGTGTGGAAGCCTGGCTGTGAGCTGGATTACATCACCCTCAGACCTTGTTCACACCATAGGTAGCGTAGTGGTAGGACCCCTTGCCATGCTGAGAACCGTGACGTGGTGCTTGGGGCTCCGATATCTTCCTGACAGGAATATATTGGCAAAAGTCTCAGCTTTTAATATCTGCATTTATGACTAGCCAGTATAGTCAGTGGCATATCCGTGTGGTGCATTTTTTCTGTGATTTATGATTGTATTTTCATCCGCACAATGCTCCGTTTTGTGTAGGATGCCTTTGTGGTGCATGTGGACCGCGCCGACATCCTCCACCATATGCAAAATATTTTTTGCTGGGGATAGTCGTTTGCTGCGGTCCACATGCGGTGGGGCTGCTCCCCCAATGAAAAACACGCTACAGTGTTAGGGGTTGAGCAGCTCCCCCAGATTTGCCACTATATTTCTGTGTTTTTGTCTTGTTTTATATGTAGTGTATGTGCCTTCACCTGGCATTCAAACACTCTTTGCACCTGGTAGCCTCCATTACATAGTCTGATATGGGTGTGGCTTACAGTCTGGCTTTGTTCACATTGCACTAGTTGTCCTGCTGGGCGGTTGTGTGGAAGCCTGGCTGTGAGCTGGATTACATCACCCTCAGACCTTGTTCACACCATAGGTAGCGTAGTGGTAGGACCCCTTGCCATGCTGAGAACCGTGACGTGGTGCTTGGGGCTCCGATATCTTCCTGACAGGAATATATTGGCAAAAGTCTCAGCTTTTAATATCTGCATTTATGACTAGCCAGTATAGTCAGTGGCATATCCGTGTGGTGCATTTTTTCTGTGATTTATGATTGTATTTTCATCCGCACAATGCTCCGTTTTGTGTAGGATGCCTTTGTGGTGCATGTGGACCGCGCCGACATCCTCCACCGTATGCAAAATATTTTTTGCTGGGGATAGTCGTTTGCTGCGGTCCACATGCGGTGGGGCTGCTCCCCCAATGAAAAACACGCTACAGTGTTAGGGGTTGAGCAGCTCCCCCAGATTTGCCACTATATTTCTGTGTTTTTGTCTTGTTTTATATGTAGTGTATGTGCCTTCACCTGGCATTCAAACACTCTTTGCACCTGGTAGCCTCCATTACATAGTCTGATATGGGTGTGGCTTACAGTCTGGCTTTGTTCACATTGCACTAGTTGTCCTGCTGGGCGGTTGTGTGGAAGCCTGGCTGTGAGCTGGATTACATCACCCTCAGACCTTGTTCACACCATAGGTAGCGTAGTGGTAGGACCCCTTGCCATGCTGAGAACCGTGACGTGGTGCTTGGGGCTCCGATATCTTCCTGACAGGAATATATTGGCAAAAGTCTCAGCTTTTAATATCTGCATTTATGACTAGCCAGTATAGTCAGTGGCATATCCGTGTGGTGCATTTTTTCTGTGATTTATGATTGTATTTTCATCCGCACAATGCTCCGTTTTGTGTAGGATGCCTTTGTGGTGCATGTGGACCGCGCCGACATCCTCCACCGTATGCAAAATATTTTTTGCTGGGGATAGTCGTTTGCTGCGGTCCACATGCGGTGGGGCTGCTCCCCCAATGAAAAACACGCTACAGTGTTAGGGGTTGAGCAGCTCCCCCAGATTTGCCACTATATTTCTGTGTTTTTGTCTTGTTTTATATGTAGTGTATGTGCCTTCACCTGGCATTCAAACACTCTTTGCACCTGGTAGCCTCCATTACATAGTCTGATATGGGTGTGGCTTACAGTCTGGCTTTGTTCACATTGCACTAGTTGTCCTGCTGGGCGGTTGTGTGGAAGCCTGGCTGTGAGCTGGATTACATCACCCTCAGACCTTGTTCACACCATAGGTAGCGTAGTGGTAGGACCCCTTGCCATGCTGAGAACCGTGACGTGGTGCTTGGGGCTCCGATATCTTCCTGACAGGAATATATTGGCAAAAGTCTCAGCTTTTAATATCTGCATTTATGACTAGCCAGTATAGTCAGTGGCATATCCGTGTGGTGCATTTTTTCTGTGATTTATGATTGTATTTTCATCCGCACAATGCTCCGTTTTGTGTAGGATGCCTTTGTGGTGCATGTGGACCGCGCCGACATCCTCCACCGTATGCAAAATATTTTTTGCTGGGGATAGTCGTTTGCTGCGGTCCACATGCGGTGGGGCTGCTCCCCCAATGAAAAACACGCTACAGTGTTAGGGGTTGAGCAGCTCCCCCAGATTTGCCACTATATTTCTGTGTTTTTGTCTTGTTTTATATGTAGTGTATGTGCCTTCACCTGGCATTCAAACACTCTTTGCACCTGGTAGCCTCCATTACATAGTCTGATATGGGTGTGGCTTACAGTCTGGCTTTGTTCACATTGCACTAGTTGTCCTGCTGGGCGGTTGTGTGGAAGCCTGGCTGTGAGCTGGATTACATCACCCTCAGACCTTGTTCACACCATAGGTAGCGTAGTGGTAGGACCCCTTGCCATGCTGAGAACCGTGACGTGGTGCTTGGGGCTCCGATATCTTCCTGACAGGAATATATTGGCAAAAGTCTCAGCTTTTAATATCTGCATTTATGACTAGCCAGTATAGTCAGTGGCATATCCGTGTGGTGCATTTTTTCTGTCATATGCTTTGGCAAACATTTTTTATAAAAAAATAAAATAAAATTCTGGCAATGATTTATTCATCCACATCGATTGATGTGAATGGAGAAATCGGGTTTGCCAGGGCATGCGGGCTGAGTGGGTTTGGATGTTGGGCAGAGCTCCTATGTCCTGGCAGACGCATTTCCCCTCTTTTTTTTTTTTTTGCACATTTTTGGGCAGAGATTTTTTCATCCACATTGATCGATGCGAATGAAGAAATCTGTGCTGTTCATTTTTTTCTTTCAGCCCAAAGGCTGAGCGCGCGTTCACAGGAAATCTCAGGTCTCACGAGATGACGCCTTTCGGCTTTAGTGTGACCTGAGAGATACGCCGCACTCACGCCTTTTGGTGTTAGTGTGACGGCAGGCGGTTAAAGAAACTTAAAAAAATATATACCCTAATAAATTGTGACTTCATATGTACTCTAAAAGAGCAGAAGTTTAAATTCAGTTTTCTTCTGAACTAGTGACATAAATTGTTTTGACCTTAGATGCTAATTAAGTCTTCATTAGCTGACCAAATTTGCAATAGATCAGTGCTGACTTTGGCAGAGTATTTTAACAAAATGATTTCTTACATTACTTTGTTAATCGCCTTTAGTCTGATTAGATTTATGCTTGCTTCACTATCCTAATTCATAATTAAATGACTGATAGGCAAACACAAGCACACACATTTTAATCTAGAAATAGCTTTATTCATTAACTGAATCTTGAAAATAAAAAAAATTAAACACAAATTTTAATATTAGCAAATAGATAGGCAGATAGACAGATGATAAATAGATAGATAAATAAATTTTCAGCACTCCAGACAAATACAAAAAAAGGGGGGATTTATTCTTCCATGTATAAAAACCAGCGATTAGTGTATTGAGCAAAGAGAGCTTTGGATGCTACATCTGAAGTCGCTTTGTTTAAAACTTCGGATTAATACTGTATGGAGATCCATCTCTGTACAGTATTAAAATGTATGGGCGCCGATGAGCCAAAGTTAGCTATTCGCAAAGCCGCACATGACTTCGTTGAATAAGTTTAAAACCGACTAGTACAATGGAATTGAAGCCAAGTTCGGTTTTAAGTTTTAAAGTGGTTTTCCACTTAAAAATCAACTACTGAAGTTATTCAACAAAGTCACTTGCGGCTTCAAGAATAACCAACTTTGGCTCGTTGGAGCCCATACATTTTAATAGTGTACGGAGACGGATCTAGGTACAGTATTAATCCGAAGTTTTAATGAAGCGACTTAGGATGTAGCATCCGAAGCTCACTTTGCTTAAAGGGCTTCTGTCACCCCACTAAACACATTTTTTTATTTTTTTTGTCTACTTATAATCCCTATACTGCCATATTGCCATACACTATGTTATTAATAATTTTCGTTCAGTAGATTTAGCCAAAAACGTACTTTTATGATATGCTAATTACCTTTCTACCAGCAAGTAGGGCGTCTACTTGCTGGTAGCAGCCGCAGAAAACCGCCCCCTCCTCTTGTTAATTGACAGGGCCAGCCGCAATCTCCTCCTCCAGCCAGCCCTGTCAGCATTTCAAAAATCGTGCTCCTGTGTTGATTCGGCGCAGGCGCTCTGAGATAAGGAGGCTCACCGAACGAGAAGAAGTCATCGGCGCAGGCGCACTGAGGAAGTGCTGAGGAAGCGAGCGTCCTTCTCTCAGAGCGCCTGTGCCGAATGAAGACACGTAAGGCGCAGGCGCGGGATTTGAATTACAGACAGGGCCTGCCGGAGGAGGAGAGCGCTCGCTGGCCCTGTTAATCAACTGGAGGAAGGGGCGTTTTTTTAAAAGTAGGATGCGGCGGCTACCAGCAAGTAGACGCCCTACTTGCTGGTAGTGAAGTAATTAGCATATTTTAAAAGCTCGATTTTTAATGAGACGAAGCCACAGAACAAGGTAAGAACCCTAAATATTGAATAGTCATACAATAAGGATTTTAATATGCCCAAAAATTAAAAATGAGTTTTGGGGGGTGACAGAAGCCCTTTAACTTTATTTTGGGAGAAGGAAACTTTTTTTTTTTTTACTTAAAACTTTTCATTTTTTACACTTTATTTTTTGTCCCACTTTGGGACTTCAACTTTTGGGGGTCTAATCCCCTTTACAATACATCACAATACTTCTGTATTGTGATGCATTGGCTGTAAGTGTATTACAGACTATAATACACTTACAGACTGTTTGCCTGTGAGATCCAGGGGACTGGATCTTACAGGCTCTCCCGGAAGGCAGCCATGATGCCTAAGGAAGGCATCCAGATGTATTCCCTGCCATTAGTTCCCCATCACAGCAGCACAGGGACCCGATGGAAGCTCCTATCCCCGCACGGACTTCGCACCTGCCGCGGGTTAATGTGCTGACATAGCTGATTTCACAGACACCGGCGCATGCAGCAGGGGTCCAGCTATCAGTGACAGTGACCGGACCCCTGCCGCGGATCAGATGGGCGCATCTCCTGCACCCGCCCGATCACAGCGCTGTACATGTATAGTGCCGGTCCTCTATGGATTAATTGCCCGATCATCGAACCCGAACTTCACCACCATGTCCACCACCTCCTCATTCTACTACTCCTAGTTCAAGATTATTATTATAATTTTTTTTTTCTATATGTTATTTTATGTAATTTCCCTATCACCATTTGTTTGCAGGGCAATTGTCCTGCTTTTACCCCCATTTTTCTTACTTTTGCAGACCTCTAGCCCTTACTACAACTATTTTACAGCCATTTTAGTGAAACAAAGTTTAGGTCACCATTGACTTTAATGGGTTTCTGGTTCAGGTTCACGTTTGGGTTAAGTTCACTTCCCAAACCCGAACTTTGACCCGAAGTTCGGCCGAACCAGGTGAACCCAAAAATGCATGGGTCCCCTCATCCCTACTCCACACATCCACCTTTTGGTAAGTAATGAAGTAGCAATTCAGGGTTTCCCCTTAGCCCAAAAAATGCATTTTAATAGTTGTGTACATTTGGAGAAAAGTGAACTGGGCAGTGAGATGGGTAGTATTCTAAATATTATAATATGGGAAGAACAAGCATTGGAAAGGCCGGAATACGACCTACCCAGGGTATCTCATGCTTGGCTAAATCTGACAAATCCTGTTGCATAGACCGTAGAAACAGGGTGTAGTTGATGCAATATAGTGAGTGGATAGGGTTGGTAATATTAAATCCTTAATATTTGTAGTGATGAGCAGCATAGGCAATATTCAAATTTGTGATATTTCGCAAATTTTTGGCTGACTATTCGACATGAATTTTCAAACTCGAGAATTTGTGATCTCCAGTCATTGTTTATTTGATTGTGAAAATTGGCAATATATTTGCGATAAATTCACAATTAGAATATTCAACACTATTTGCAAATACGAATATATAGCACTATAGTGTAAATATTAGCAAATTCTTGAAGTGGTGATATTCGCGATAAAAATTTGCTATTCGTATATTCATGCTCAACACTAAATATTTGATCTGATCATGCTGTCAATCCAGGTGGAACGCCGCCTGCATTTTTGAAATAGAAGACAATGGAACATTTAAGAGAAGTGCTTGGGAATTCTATTGATTTAGCTTGTAACAAGATACAGTTACAAATTTATGGATAATGCCCATGGCTATTCTAGAAATTGTTGAGGTCATTGGAGGGATAGCACGATACCATCTACATATAATGATATGCAGTGAGTCTTCTCACCTGTGAGTACTCCTGATATTCTCTCCTTTGAACGAATGGCTTGAGCAGGGGCTCTATCGAGAGCAAAAAAATCAATGGTAATAAAGGGCATCCTTGACTAGTGCCATTCTTGATTGAAAAAAAAAAAGCAAACAATGCAATGTTTGCAAAAACAAGGGCAGAAGGATTGGAGTAGAGTGTACTAATTAAGGCCATAATAGAACCTGTGAACCCGATCTTAGAAAGTACAAAGAAGGCGAACGACCAATTAACACAGTCAAACGCCTTCTCTGGATGCAACACAGACCTAGGGCTAATAACTGCAATTGACAATGATATCAATTGCAAATATTTAACACCAGATGTCATGGTCAATTGTGACCATGGCATCTGAGACTTATTTTCTCTGGAGTGCTGTGCTCCTGGGCTTAAACAGCTTCCTCAAGTGGAGATCTTGAAATCTGTTGGTTCTATGTAAAAGCATTGGAAATTCCTATAGAGCTTTGCATTGTAAGAGAGAAGCAATCTAATAATTGTTTTTATAGTCACCTCTGGGGAAATAAAAAAAGTAAAAAAAAGGTTTAAAAAATATAAAAAATATAAATTCAAATTGCTCCAGTTTCCCAAAAGTTAAAATAAAACAATGAACAATAAACAAAAATAAGACAATAAAAAATAAACATCATAGGCATCGCCATGTACCAAAATGTCAGAGCTATTAAAATATACATTTATTTAGCCCACATGGTCAATTCTATAATGCCATTTTTGTTGCTTTAGCTCTGAGGGCCCAAAGGTGTTTAAATACACACAGCTTTATGGGGGAAAAAACTGTGACTTGTTGGATCCAAGCATTCAGAGTCATTACGTGGCTTGTTCTCCACAAGCATTTAAAAATTATGTATTAACTGGAGCAGAATGTCTGCTCATATTTATACACGCACAAGTGTTAAATATAAAAAAAAAGTGTACCTTGTTATGAATGAACCTAGAAAAATTTCTTACTTTTAATTGGGAGCAGCAGCTGTACAGTTCGGATATGAAAATGGGTATAGGTAATAGATGTAGCAGTAGGGGCTTAGCAGCAGAAAGTAGCAGCTGCTTTGAATAAACAATCGTCAAAGTTATATCTAGCTCTCAAACTGAAATTTTTAGGGCATGGCAACAAACCCACTAAATTCATGTTGGCTTTAACCACTTAACAACTTTAGCGGTTTATTGCTCGGTCATGCAACTTACCACCCAAATGAATTTTACCTCCTTTTCTTCTCACTAATAGAGCTTTTGACATTTTTAATTTTTTGTTATTAATCGAAATTTAATGATTTTTTTGCAAAAAAATAAAAATTTTCAGTTGTAAAATTTTGCAAAAAGAACAACATCCATATATACATTTTTCATTAAATTTATTGTTCTACATGTCTTTGATAAAAAAAATGTTTGGGTAAAAAAAATGGTTTGGGTAAAAGTTATAGCGTTTACAAACTATGGTACAAAAATGTGAATTTCGGCTTTTTGAAGCAGCTCTGACTTTCTGAGCACCTGTCATGTTTCCTGAGGTTCTACAATGCCCAGACAGTAGAAAACCCCCACAAATGACCCCATTTCTGAAAGTAGACACCATAAGGTATTCACTGATGGGCATAGTGAGTTCATAGAACTTTTTATTTTTTGTCACAAGTTAGCGTAAAATGATGATTTTTTTTTTCCTTACAAAGTCTCATATTCCACTAACTTGTGACAAAAAATAAAAACTTCCATGAACTCACTATGCCCATCACAAAATACATTGGGGGGTATTCTTTCCAAAATGGGGTCACTTGTGGGGTAGTTATACTGCCCTGGCATTTTAGGGGCCCAGATGCGTGAGAAGAAGTTTGAAATCAAAATCTGTAAAAAATGACCTGTGAAATCCTAAAGGTGCTCTTTGGAATGTAGGCCCCTTTGCCCACCTAGGCTGCAAAAAAGTGTCACACATCTGGTATCGCCGTACTCAGGAGAAGTTGGGCAATGTGTTTTGGGGTGTCATTTTACATATACCCATGCTGGGTGAGAGGAATATCTCGGTCAAATGCCAACTTTGTATAAAAAAATGGGAAAAGTTGTCTTTTGACAAGATATTTATCTCACCCAGCATGGGTATATGTAAAATGACACCCCAAAACACATTGCCCAACTTCTCCTGAGTACGGCGATACCACATGTGTGACACTTTTTTGCAGCCTAGGTGGGCAAATGGGCCCACATTCCAAAGAGCATCTTTAGGATTTCACCGGCCATTTTTTACAGATTTTGATTTCAAACTACTTACCACACATTTGGGCCCCTAGAATGCCAGGGCAGTATAACTACCCCACAAGTGACCCCATTTTGGAAAGAAGACACCCTAAGGTATTTTGTGTGGGGTATGGTGAGTTTATGGAATTTTTTATTTTTTGTCACAAGTTAGTGGAATATGAGACTTTGTAAGAAAAATAAATAAATCAGTTTACGCTAACTTGGGACAAAAAAAAAATTCTAGGAACTTAGCATACCCCTTACGGAATACCTTGGGGTGTCTTCTTTCCAAAGTGGGGTCACTTGTGGGGTAGTTATACTGCCCTGGCATTCTAGGGGCCCAAATGTGTGGTAAGTAGTTTGAAATCAAAATCTGTAAAAAATGACCTGTGAAATCCTAAAGGTGCTCTTTGCCCACCTAGGCTGCAAAAAAGTGTCACACATCTGGTATCGCCGTACTCAGGAGAAGTTGGGGAATGTGTTTTGGTGTGTCATTTTACATATACCCATGATGGGTGAGAGAAATATCTGTGCAAAAGACAAATTTTTCCATTTTTTTATACAAAGTTGGCATTTGACCAAAATATTTATCTCACCCAGCATGGGTATATGTAAAATGACACCCCAAAACACATTGCCCAACTTCTCCTGAGTACGGCGATACCACATGTGTGACACTTTTTTGCAGCCTAGATGCGTAAAGGGGCCCAAATTCCTTTTAGGAGGGCATTTTTGACATTTGGATCCCAGACTTCTTCTCACGCTTTAGGGCCCCTAAAATGCCAGGGCAGTATAAATACCCCACATGTGACCCCATTTTGGAAAGAAGACACCCCAAGGTATTCAATGAGGGGCATGGCGAGTTCATAGCATATTTTTTTGGGGACAAGTTAGCGGAAATTGATTTTTTTTTTCTCACAAAGTCTCCCTTTCCGCTAACTTGGGACAAAAATGTCAATCTTTCATGGACTCAATATGCCCCTCATGGAATACCCTGGGGTGTCTTCTTTCCGAAATGGGGTCACATGTGGGGTATTTATACTGCCCTGGCATTTTAGGTGCCCTAAAGCGTGAGAAGTCTGGAATATAAATGTCTAAAAAATGTTACGCATTTGGATTCCGTGAGGGGTATGGTGAGTTCATGTGAGATTTTATTTTTTGACACAAGTTATTGGAATATGAGAAAAAAGAAAAAAACTAAAAACGATTTCCGCTAACTTGGGCCAAAAAAAATGTCTGAATGGAGCCTTACAGGGGGGTGATCAATGACAGGGGGGGATCAGGGAATGTATATGGGGTGATCACCCCCCTGTCATTGATCACCCCCCTGTAAGGCTCCATTCAGACGTCCGTATGCGTTTTGCAGATCCGATCCATGGATGCGTGGATCCGTAAAACACATACGGGCGTCTGAATGGAGCCTTACAGGGGGGTGATCAATGACAGGGGGGTGATCAATGACAGGGGGTGATCAGAGAGTGTATATGGGGTGATCACCCCCCTGAAAGGCTCCATTCAGACGTCCGTATGTGTTTTGCGGATCCATTCAGACGCCCGTATGTTTTTGACGGATCCAAGCATCCATGGATCGGATCCGCAAAATGCATACGGATGTTTGAATGGAGCCTTACAGGGGGGTGATCAGGGAGTCTATATGGGATGATCACCCCCCTGTAAGGCTCCATTCAGACGTCCGTATGGATCTATGGATCGGATATATAAAATAAAGAGCGGAAGAGTATTCTATTGGTAATAAGTTTCCAGAGACAATAAAGATAATCCTCGTGGGGTATTGGGTTTGAGAAATTAGTCTTTCGAATCATGTTAATGTCGTTTAAAAAAAAAAATATCCTTTTTAGAATAGAGCATGTGACAGATTTCAGATCCACGCATCTATGGATCGGATCCGCAAAACACATACGGATGTCTGAATTGAGCCTTACAAGGGGGTGATCACCCCATATACACTCCCTGATCACCCCCTGTTATTGATCACCCCCCTGTCATTGATCACCCCCCTGTAAGGCTCCATTCAGACGCCCGTATGTGTTTGACGGATCCAAGCATCCATGGATTGGATCCGCAGGGAGCCTATATGGGCTGATAACCCCCCTGTCACTGATCACCCCCCTGTAAGGCTCCATTCAGACGTCCGTATGTGTTTTGCGGATCCGATCCATAGATGCGTGGATCCGTAAAACACATACGGGTGTCTGAATGGAGCCTTACAGGAGGGTGATCAATGACAGGGAAGTGATCAGGGAGTCTATATGGGCTGATAACCCCCCCTATCACTGATTACCCCCCTGTAAGGCTCCATTTAGACGTCCGTATGTGTTTTGCAGATCCGATCCATAGATGCGTGGATCCGTAAAACACATACAGACGTCTGAATGGAGCCTTACAGGGGGGTGATCATCCCATATAGACTCCCTGATTACCCCCCTGTAAGGCTCCATTCAGACGTCCGTATGTGTTTTGCGGATCCGATCCATGGATGCGTGGATCCGTAAAACATATACGGGCGTCTGAATGGAGCCTTACAGGGGGATGATCAATGACGGGGGGTGATCAATGACAGGGGGTGATCAGGGAGTTATTAGACAGAACCCTCAGCTTTAATTGCAAAATTTCAATTAAATAACTTTAATCAGATACAATCCACATGTCTGAAATCTGTCACATGCTCTATTCTAAAAAGGATTTTTTTTTTAAATCCGACATTAACATGATTCGAGTGACTAATTCCTCAAACCCAATACCCCACGAGGATTATCTTTATTGTCTCTGGAAACTTATTACCAATAGAATAATCTTACGCTCTTTATTTTATAAAGGAAATGGGAAAGAGATTTAGATGTGAAATTCTACAAAAAAGAAACACAGATTGTATTGAGCGCTCCAAAGACTATTTCTAGGTGTGTGACTATACAAGAGAATGCAAACAAAGTCCTCTCACAAGGTGGTATTTAACCCCATGAGAATGAGTCAGATGTATGGCGATACATCAAACAGATGCTGGAGATGTCTCTCAGAAAGAGGTTCCTTCTTACACATCTGGTGGACATGCCCTAGAATTAAAATCTATTGGGAATCAGTTTTTAAGCTAATAAGTGATATCCTCAAATTCCTATTTGTCCAAGAATAGCCCTCCTGACTCTATTACCCAACTCTTTAGCAAATCCTAAACTATCCCTCTTGAGAATTCTGCTGGCAGCAGCGAGACTACTAATTGCTTCAAACTGGAAGTCAACTATATCTCCATTGATTTCTCAATGGAGAGAAAAAGTTAAAACTCTAGCCAGGCTTGAGGAACTTTCTCACTGGGAATCATGCTCACATCACAAATACACAACAATATGGAATCCTTGGACAACTAGGAAAGATAACATAACTCACCATCAGCTCAAGCAACTGGATCCCTCAGTCACTTAATTATTTGCAGGTACATCCTTCTGTCTCTACTAACCTAGAATATACATATACAAACCTTACCTCTACAACTCTGCTGGTTTCCTGGTCACTACTTCAAGACCTCACATGTCTGGTCGGTTCACTCTGGACTCGAAGATCAAGATTTTCATAAATATTTTGTCATATGTACCCCTTAGCCCCCCTATCCCCCCTTCACTCCCATTACTCTTTGTCCTTGTTTGTTTAACCTCTTCAACTCCATTATTTGAAGAGTTATAGTTCAAATTCCGGTTACTTCATTGGAGTTCGCTCCTAATATGGTTTTTTCCAACAATATGACTGTACAAGAATTGAATGTGCAATGTTATACTGCCTGGACATCTACAGGATCTGGTGAACAACTCAGCTCCTCTTGCAGGGATCCCTATCCAAAGATATGATAAATGCTTAGGCTACTCCCTATCACTCCCTATCACAGCTCTCATCGGCTTCCCATGATCATGTCGGTGTATTATCGATTATTATTGCCATTTTCCCTTATATGACTACTTGTACCGGATCTTATCACGTTGTATCCAAGCATTAATTGTTCGCTGTACAAAATATGCTTTGTGAACCAATGATTGTTTCACTTAACTCCTGTTTTAAAATCAATGAAAAGATTTTAAAAAGAAAGAAAAAGTAGCAGCTGCAGAAGCAGTAGCCATACAGTAAGGAACATGGTGGGAGACAGGCAGACAGCGGTAGTGGAATGATGGAGGCAGCAGCAGCATCCATAGCATATGGAACATGATATTGGAAAGGCAGCCAGTGGCATGATGGTGAGAGAAGCCAAATGATAAAGAACATGATGATCGCAGGACAACTTTATGCTGTGGTAAAAATCTTCTTTGAGATGATGTAGCAATAGATACAAATTGATAGAATTGATTTGCTCATCTTTAAATGTTTATTTTTGTCATTTTTCCATTAAGTTTTTTTATGGTAACCTCAAACCGTTTGATCAGTACTTTTTTGTAATAAGACTTTCCCCTGGTGGTAGCCTCAAACTGTTCAGTCAGTGCTTTTTCATAATAAAATTATCTATTGTTGTACTTGCATCTCCACATAATGCTTCTCTGGAAAAGATACATGCAAGAAAGTTTCCTTTCCAAAAGGAAAGGAAATTTGTCTCATACCAGTCACACCAACCCAATTAACTGGCTGAATAACCATTGTATATCCCTGTGACGGTGGCAAGTACAGTGTTTTGTCAGCAAAAAAATAGGTAGGTCTCACCGACCCATGTAGCCCACTGATTAACTATTATATTTCCCTGTGGCAGTGACAAGTAAAGGCGTTTTCACAAAAAATATGGGTGATTCTCACCGACCCAATTAACAGGCTGATTTACTCATTTATTCCCTGTGACAGTGGCAAGTAAAGTTTTTTTTCACCAAAAAAAGGTATATTTCACCCACACAATTAACATACTGATTAGCTATTATATTTTCCTGTCCCTGGTGCAAAGGAGTAGGATTGCACTGAAAAACATGCCAACAGGTCACCCTCAGACTGAACAGCATAATTAAATATGGTATTTCTGTCTCACTGGTGCAAAGTAGCTGTAGACTACCGATTTAATAATGCCTACAGGTCACCAGACACTTTTTAAAAATAATAAAGGCCTAATATTCTCCCTGCGGTGCACCATGTGATCCAGCATTTATGTATGCATGGTCACATGGTGCGTCGGCCAAATAGAACCATGCCATTACTAGGCTTCCAACTGCACACAGCTCAAATGCTTGTTGATTGGCTGAGCCTTTCAACAAGCTTTATTTAAAGTACAAACAATGAACCCGGACACAGACTTTGGTGCTTGGGTGGTTTGGGTTTGGTACACAGACGCCAAAATGTCCGGTACCTTCCCAATCGTGGCGGTTTGGGTTTGCTCACCACTACTCCTCACACTTTTCACCCGTGATCAGTCTGAGGAAATTGCGAAGCAACAACGGTATGCGGATAAAAAGTTTGTAATGGGGGTCACTCAATATAAGGCAAACACACGGTGATTGGTATCCATATAAATTCTTTATATATTATATATAGGCTTCAAACTATGCAAATAAAACAATATACATAAAACATTTCATAAAAATTGAATGAATAAAATATACTATACGTTTAAAACGCCGCACAAAGGACCTCTAGCTCTGTAATTCAATATATGGAGTCTCTCAAGAGCTATTTTCTATTGACCCTGATTCATGTCCGGGGACTATAACTATTAGCAGGTAGGTACGGGTTCAATATCAATGTTCCAGAGATGGCAATGATGATAAGAACATTGAATTTCCCAATTGTGTTAGAATGTACTTTACCACTCCTGCAGTAGATCCACATAAGCGTCCGATTTCAGCAGAATGTATTGCTGTAAGCTGTAAGGACCTGTTGGTAGGCTCTGTATATGAAGTTCCCCACGCCGTTAGTAGCGATGCAGCTTGGTGTTGCCGCTCTGACCTTCCAGGACCTAGGTGGCGTCCCACGTGGTTTACTGGGCGGTCACGTGATCTGTATTTCCAGGCGGGGTTTTCAAACTTCTTTAACGCAAATTCATGTAGATATGCGTTTGTAGAGTCTTTTCTTTAGTTGTCCCTCACTGTCATTCACCAGACGCGTTTCGGGGTAAATGGGACCCCTTCCTCAGTGGAAGGGGTCCCTTTTACCCCGAAACGCGTCTGGTGAATGACAGTGAGGGACAACTAAAGAAAAGACTCTACAAACGCATATCTACATGAATTCGCGTTAAAGAAGTTTGAAAACCCCGCCTGGAAATACAGATCACGTGACCGCCCAGTAAACCACGTGGGACGCCACCTAGGTCCTGGAAGGTCAGAGCGGCAACACCAAGCTGCATCGCTACTAACGGCGTGGGGAACTTCATATACAGAGCCTACCAACAGGTCCTTACAGCTTACAGCAATACATTCTGCTGAAATCGGACGCTTATGTGGATCTACTGCAGGAGTGGTAAAGTACATTCTAACACAATTGGGAAATTCAATGTTCTTATCATCATTGCCATCTCTGGAACATTGATATTGAACCCGTACCTACCTGCTAATAGTTATAGTCCCCGGACATGAATCAGGGTCAATAGAAAATAGCTCTTGAGAGACTCCATATATTGAATTACAGAGCTAGAGGTCCTTTGTGCGGCGTTTTAAACGTATAGTATATTTTATTCATTCAATTTTTATGAAATGTTTTATGTATATTGTTTTATTTGCATAGTTTGAAGCCTATATATAATATATAAAGAATTTATATGGATACCAATCACCGTGTGTTTGCCTTATATTGAGTGACCCCCATTACAAACTTTTCATCCACATTCTTCTCCAGCATTTGGGAGTGCTGTGGGGTTGTGCACCACTCCAGAAGTGAAACAGTGAGAGAGCCACCATTTCTTGTCTACCAACAACGGTATGCGTTAACTCATTCAATGGCACAAAAGCTGTATGTGTTCCTGGCCAAGTTGCTGGTACTACAGTCCCTCCCTTTCCATGTGGTTGGCTCTACACATTTCAGAGAACTGATGGCTTGTGCTGAGCCAAGGGTGGAGCGTCCCAAGCCATTACTACGTCTCAAAAAAAAACTGTACCAGCCCTGAATGTTTATGCAGAAGGTGGGTAAGTCCTTGAGCCTGTCAGTGTTGGGTACAGTTGATGGCAGTGTCGATGTGTGGGGCTATAACTATTGTCAAGAACAATATATGTCCTTTACGGCCCACTGGGTAAATTAAGTTCCTGTCCAGGCACACCAGCAACTCGGCCAGGTGATGACAATGCTATCTCCACGTTCCCATGCTGTAATTCAAGCGCCAATGTCCTCCTCTGCATTCTTATCTTCCACTTTGTCCTCAGCCTCCACTGTAGGCACAGTTCTGAGTGGTCCTCCAGTAATGAAGAGGATGGTAGTGTCACACTGTTCTGCACTCAGCCAGCCTGGGTGAACGGAAACACACCAGGGAGGAACTGCTTTGCGTCCTTCAACAAGAAATCGAATACTTGATTAATTTATGATGCAGGCAGACAGGCGCACTCCCCTATGTAACTGTAGCCAGGGGCAGCTCATGCTGCTCACCTGCTGTTTGCTCAGGCCTTTTGAGGAGACCACTTTATTTGTCATTTGCCAGGACTATGGGATGAATTTTATGTCATTCAACTCCTTCACTTCCTAGAGCAGATACTGAAAAATATGGCTGGCCAGGGGACAGGATAAGTGGCACCTACATCTCACGGCTACCTGAGTCCTGTGGTGGCTGAACTGGACGAGGATGTGGAGGAGGACATTAACGAGGCAGACAGACCATGGCAGTATGCAGTGGAGATGAAGGCATGGAGTCCCTCCAATTCTCTTGAGCAAATGGGTAGATAATGCTAAGTTGCTTGCAGAGTGACAGCCGCATTATTATCATTCAGCAGAGGGATGACTACTAGCTCTCCACGATGTTAGACCCTCTCTACCAGGCCAAAATGGGGGCCTTTTTTCCACATTCTGAGAAGGATGATAAACTCAACTACAATCAATACATCCTATGTAGTTGCTTGGTTGCCTATTTGCGCCATCGCCCATCCTCATGAAGATCTGACCAGGAGGACCCTCTGCACTCACGCTCCACTGCCATGACTTCTGGAGGAAGGATGAGGGTGGGGGAAGGAGCAGCACCAGCACCATCAGCAGCATCTTGAGTCTCGAGTCTCTGATGCGCACATTTCTTCACCCGCCTACTGAAGAAATCATCAAGCAGCAGCAGGACATTTAGCAGAACCGGAACCAGCAGGTGGTTGCATACTTGGACTGCACCCTCTCACCCTAGATCCAAGATCCCTTGTACTACTGGGAAGCCAAACTTGAATTGTGACCACAACTGGCCGAGTTTGCTCTGGACAAGCTTTCTTGCCTGGTTAGTAGTGTGGCTAGTGTGGCATCATAGCGGGTGTTTAGTGAGACGGGGGGCATAAATACTAGTGATGGACGAACATCGGCCGGGACTAGAGTTGAGCCGGGCGAACCGCAAGGCCAGCTCTAATAGTTAGCCCAAAGAAAACTCGTTTTTTAACACAAAATTTTGAGAGAATAAGCTTTATAAAGATGAATCAGGCATGAATCAGCCATGATTTCCACATACAAATGTCTAGATCATTCTGGCAGTAATATTCTGACTGCAGTCTGCTGCCACACAAGAACATTGTGAGCTATGGCCCGTTACTTCTGGACACATGCTTGAGCCACTATTGTTATGCTGTCACCTGCCGGATGCTCACATCTGCTGCCTTTGCTGCCATTTTCTCCTACTGCCACCATCTTGTGCTGTTTCTGTGACTACTGTTGCCCCCACACTCTGTGACTATGCCACCATGTCGACTCCTCATGCTGTTTCCACATTCCCCGCTTTGTGACTGGGCTACTATATTGACTCCTCATGCTGTTGTCACCCTCCCCATTTTGATACTGGGCTACTATGTTAACTCCTCATGCTGTTGCCATCCTCCCCACTCTGTGACTAGACCACTATGTTGACTCATCACTCTGTTCGATTATTGATGTGTATAATACATTTTCTTTGTTAGCGAGTCACTACATCTTCAATCATTTATCATGATCTGTATGACATCTGCTGGTGTATGTAATAGTAACTTAAGGTTGTGCTTTGTTATGTGTGTGACTTATCTTTTTGTTCATCTATAGAAACAATAGAGGTGAAAGGATCATGTATCAGCCAGTTGTTTATCAGTCAGACTGTGGACAGTAAGGAAGAAGGATACTCAGCTCCTGGGACACATAGCAAATTCTTTATACATTTCTGATGTAAAATTTCAACAATAGATAAAAGAGAACCAAAGTAAATGAGAGGATTAGGTGATAATTTCATACCTTATTTTCAGTGAATAGGAAATTAAAAGCCCATCATGGTTAGGCCTACTAACACCACTGCCGAGATTTGTGTTATATGTCAGCTTAGGGTACTTTCACACTTGTGTTTTTCTTTTCCGGCATATAGTTCCGTCCTAGGGGCTCTATACCGGAAAAAAACTGATCAGTTTTATCCCTATGCATTCTGAATGGAGAGCAACCCGTTCAGGATGCATCAGAACGTCTTCAGTTCAGTCTTTTTGATTGATCAGGCAAAAGATAAAACCGCAGCATGCTACGGCTTTATCTCCGGCCCAAAAAACTGAAGACTTGCCTGAATGCCGGAGTCTGCATTTTTTCCCCATAGGAATGTATTAGTGCCGGATCCGTGCACAGACAAAAATAAATGCCGTTTTGCCGGATGACACTGGAAAGAAGGATCCGGCATTTCAATACATTTTTCTGACTGAAAAAGAACTGACCGTCAAGACACTATTAGAAAAGAAATCTCCAAACTAGAAGAAATAAATAAGCAAAAACCATCTCCTCCAATCTCAGAAGAATTAAGGATAGAGAGGGATAAACTGAGATCCGTGCTACTACAGGACTATGAAAAGGTATTACTTAGGTTGAAATCTAAATATTATGCAGAAGGTAATAAAGCCGGATGACTGTTAGCTAGACATCTTAAATCCCAAAAAATCAAATCTAGGATCTTACATATAACCCACCCCCACACCCGGGCTCAACTGATAGACCCCAGAGATATTGCTGAACAATTAAGACATTTTCATATGAATCTCTACAATCTCAAAGACACTTTGCCACATAACTATTCTACTTTAGTTTCAGACTTCTTAGCGAAAGCCTCACTACCCTTGCTCACCCCAGCCCAATTGGAAGCTTTAAAGTCCCCTCTCACTGAATTGGAAATGCTAAAACTGATTTCTACTCTCCCACAGGGGAAAACCCCCGGACCTGATGGTCTATCAAATTAATATTACATGCCCCCCACCTATTATCAATTTTTAAACAGTGTATGATGGGTACTCTTTCCCCTATAGACATGTTACAGGGTCTGATCATAACACGTCCTAAACCGGGCAAACCCAGCCATACTACACAAAACTTTAGATCTATTTCCCTGCTAAATTTGGATATCAAGATATTTGAGAAATTACTTGCCTCTAGACTATCCCCCATCCTTCCCTTGTTAATCAAAGCGGATCAAACTGGCTTTATTAAGGGATGATTAGCTTCAGACAACATCCGTAGAGTACTAGATCTATTCATCAATTTTTATTCACACAGATCCCCTCTCCTGGCGGTGACTCTGGATGCCGAGAAGGCATTTGTCGGTTTACACTCTCCGTTTGCCTTCTCGGTTCTAGATAGGATGGGTTTTTAAGGCCCTATTTTAAGTGCCATATCTAGCCTATACTCTAACCCGACTGCAAAGGTTTTTGTAAACGAGGTGTTATCCACTAGCTTCCCAATCACTAACGGATCTGCCCACTCTCTGCCCTCCTTTTTAATTTAGCCTTGGAACCACTAGCACAAGACATACGGAGCACAGATGGGATAAATGGTTTTATTGTGGGCTCTACTGCCCATGCCATTTCACTATATGCAGATGACATTATACTTACCCTATCAAACCCATCCAAGTCCCTTGGGGAAGCACTGCAAGTTATCTCCCACTTTGGTTCACTGTCCTATTATAAGGTTAACGAGTCAAAATCACAAGCACTTCCTATCAACATCCCCCTCTCTGAGATTAGACAACTGAAAGCTCTTTATCCCCTAGACTGGCAAACATCATAGTTAACATATCTGGTAATTAGGCTTACTATCCCTAGCTCTCTCTCTCTCTCTTATATAAACAGAATTATGAGTCCCTCCTTTGCTATGAAAGAAATATCCTGGGTGGGTAGAATAGCCTCATTTCAAATGATGACTCTACCTAAACTTATATATGTATTCAGAGCCCTCCCCATTCCTGTACCAGAATCCTTTTTTTAAAAGCACAGGCACTTCTGAATAAATACCTTTGGAAATCGGGGCGAGCCTGAAAAGCTTATAATCTGATGACGCGGAGAAGGGGAATGGGGGGACTGGGCCTTCCCTCTGTAAAAGATTATCACTGCACTATAGGATTCTCGTTCCTGAGGGAGTGGTGGAGTGACTCATCTGACAAGCAGTGGATTCAAATTGAATCAGATTCTATAAATAATTGCTCTTCGAAAAACTATCTTGTACAACTATTATGGAATGCCACAAAAATGCCACATTACTCACAGTAGCATACGCAGGGATCCTATGACACCGCTTCCACCGCTCTCATGGAGAACAGGGAAAATTTCCATATAAACTGGTGTAGACCTACATTCCAGAAAGAAGCACTGAGGGTCTTGACCTCTCTGTCTGGCGTGCAGCAGGAGTTAATACCTTGTATCAGATTGTCCAATGAAATTCATTGCTTCCTTTTGAGTCAATGCAAGTCCTCTTCAACATACCTCATAGGGAGTTCTATAACTACTTGAGAGTGAGACACTATCATTATACTTGCACAAAAACATCTAAAAAAGTTAACCCTGATATTATAAGAATTCTCCAAATCCCAATGCTACATAAAAAAACAATCCACAAGGTACATACAGTATATGACTTAATCAGTGACAAAGCAATGTTTGTTAAATCCAAGCCCATTTTAGCGTGGGGATTAGATATGGGACGAATATACCGGGAGGAGAAGTGGTCTCAGGCCATAGGTTTTTTCTCTCTTCCAATTTCAAATGTGCCACACACTATGAAGCACGTGTGAAGACCCTCTTGAGATGGTATTTAACACGTGATAGGCTGTGTCGAATGTATCCAGGGGTGTGGGCATGTTGTTGGAGGGATTGTGGCTACACTGGTACACTGTACCATATTCTGTGGTTATGCCCTAAACTGGATAGCTACTGGCTACAAGTCTTTATTTTGGTCTCCCAGATCACCTTAAACACAACATTACCTTTTCCAACTTTGGCTCTCTTATTTATGGGCATCCACCAATTCCACCGAGCTCTTACAAACCTGATAGGCCATATTTATTGAGCGCAAAATTAATCATCACTCGTCATTTGAAGTCAGCGACCCCTACAACTATACAAGAAGTAATACTTACTGTGAACGCCACCTATAGATATTAAAGACACCTTCCGCCTTTCATTATTGATCTCCAAAAGAGAGACAAGACCTGCACCCCTTGGATAACTCTTCCACTTTATACCCCGTGAGAGTGACTTATACCTTTTATGTTATTTCAATTGCTTGAGAGAAATGCTCTTTACACCATGTTTATTTTCCTTTTTATTTTTGTTTTTCCCTTCTGAGGGAATGCAAACTGGAAGAACAATTTCTCCCCTAAGAAAGACCTATGTAATTGCCTTCAGGTTATTGTTGGGGGACACCTCTGAGTATATTTTAGTGTTCCATGCACTCTCTCTCTCATTTGTACATTTACACTGAAACTAATCTCTATGATATGATGAACATATCTCATTGTCTGTTATTTATTGTAAAACTCAATTAAATAAGATTATTCATAAAACATTAGGGGCGAGTGCCTGCTGATGATCTGACCATCTAACACATTATGGGTGAGGGCCTGCTGCTGAGCTGACCATCTAAAATATTATGGGTGAGGACCTACTGCCGAGCTGACCCTCTAAAACATTAGGAGTGAGGCCAGCCTAATAAGCATATTGATATGATGGAGGAGGAGGAGGAGGATGAGAAAAGGAAGATTGAACCATATACCCTTTTTTGTGGTGTGAGGGGTGCATGGGAATACAGTATATTCAATACACCATAAAAGCCAGATTTAAAGTGATTTTATGTTCAGCCACTTTCCTCTGGTGGAGTAGAGAAGTCAGTGGCAATCCAGGCCTTGTTCATTTTGATGAGTCAACCTGTCAGCATTTTCAGTTGACAGTCAGATGCTCTTATCAGTTATTATGCCCCCAGCAGCACTAAATGCCCGCTCTGACAAAATGCTGGCGGCAGGGCGGGCCAGCACCTCCAAGGCGTAGAGCGCCAGTTCGTGCCATGTGTCCAGCTTGGACACCAAATAGTTGTAAGGCACAGAGGGATCATTGAGGACACTGACACGGTCTGCTACGTACTCCTTCAACATCTTCCAAAACTTTTCTCTCCTTGTGACATTAGACTGCACATCAGGATGAGGTTGCTGGAGGGGTGTTATAAAACTGTCCCAGGCCTTGAAGAGTGTTGCCTTGCCTCTGTGGGAACTTTTGTGTGTTCCCCTCATCTCATCTCCTCGGTTGCCCAAGGAACTATGTACTCTGCTGCCAGTGTTGTCAGCTGGAAATTTTTGGAGCAAATTTTCCACAAGGACCTTCTAGTATTGCACAATTTTGCTAGTCCTCTCAACCACAGGAATAAGAGATGAGAAGTTCTCTTTGTAGTGAGGGTCAAGAAGGGTGAACAACCAGTAATCGATGTTGGCCAAAATGCATATAACGTGAGGGTCATGGGAAAGGCAGCATAAAAGAAAGTCAGCCATGTGTGCCAGAGTCCAAACAGACAAGACTTTGCTGTCCTCATCAGGAGGATGACTCTCAACCGCCTTGTCCTCTTCCTCCTCTTTGGCCCATCCACGCTGAACAGATGGAATAAACCTGCTGTGTGTACTACCCTCTGTAGCGGAGGCAACCGTCTCCTGCTTCTCATCATCCTCATTCAATTTGCGCTGAGAAGACGAACAGAGGGTGGTCTGGCTATCACCCTGTGTACTGTCTTCCCCCATTTCCACCACTTCCACATGCAAAGCATCCGCTTTCATTGTGAGCAACGAGGGTTTAAGTAGACACAGAAGTGGGATGGTTACTCTGGTAATAGAACACCAAACCAAAATAACCACAAACAAAGGCATATATATAATGTGTGGAACCATGCCAGCTAACTAAACCCACCAAATAGAACCACACATGTAATGTAGAAAAATATCTTTATTACACATAATAATATCCACTAAATATTGCACAGAAAATATACAATGTAAAATCAGCGGGTAAGAGCTATAAAGCAAGAATCACCCCCACCCACACACACACACACGCAAGTATGATGAAGTATTTGTACAGATTTGGAAACGTAAAAAAAAAAAGCCTTTTTTGAAAAATCATTAAAAAGGTTCTATAGAACGCTATAAATACCAACATGTTTTGGGCATAATGTCCTTTCTCATGGCATCATGGCATCTTACTCCTAATTTTCTTGCCAAGACTTCATTTTTACTCCTCGTCTGAAATTATGATGGAAATTTTTTTTAAAAAGTGAGTATAGTAAAATACTTTGTGGGAACAAAAGATTGTAAATGTCAAAATACAACAAGCAATACCTTTATTTCCCCAAATTGACAATTACATTTTCCTGAATTAGACAGGCAACTTTCCTATTCTGTGTATGAGTATCTTCACTGGTTTTCAGGTTTTGCTGTCATTTTATCTTTCTCTCCTGACAATAAACACTCAGCCTGCGATTCAGAATTATAGCTGCCAGCATCTGAGCTGTGAAATAAGTTTGCTCCTTAAACTTATGCTTTTAGATCTTAACTTCATTTTCTCTCAGTAACATTTCAGCACATTAGACTTGCAATTAAAGTCATTTAAGAATCTATATTTAAATCCAACTGCTGGCTAGCAGTGACTGATGAATGATTAGAGGGCTTATAGCTATGAACACGTGCTGGGTTTTGTCCTTAGCTTTTACCTTTGACACAGTTGGCTGCAGATGTTCACCCACTGCATGAAATACATTTTATTTGTTTGTTTTTTGTGTTGATTACACAGTATCTTATGTTCAGAAGCCAGTATCTGATTTGTGCAGCTAAATTATTATTGCAGAGGTCTTTCATAGTGTGTCAATGGATGTGAGTTGAAAGGTGACATTTATTAAATCAATTAGAATATATATGTATGCAAGCGTGCCAAGCACTTACAAGTGCTCTAGTAGTATAGCTGTTATTTTGGTCCACAATGGCAAAGGTTAAAATGAAGAAAGAGCAAATTACTTCTACGCTTATGAATTCATACCAAATTTCCCAAAAAGCTCAGATTCTAACAAACCCAATTTTTTTGTTTCAGTCAAATTGAAGAGAGAGAAAGACAGAAAAAGAGACAGAGAAAGATGAAAAGTCCATGAATCCTCTTAAATCCTTCTCACCTTGATGATATCTATGGATATATATTTTTAACATATTATGAAATAAAGCTTTCAAGTAGAGATGAGTGAAGAGAGAGAGAGAAAGATTATCTTTTCTAAGCCTATCTGATGCCAGCAGATGTAAGATGTGCTAATTTTCCTATATTTTCCCCAAGTCCCAGAGGAACATGCGCTGGGTTACAATACTCCTAATGCATACTGGGCACCCTCCATAAGAGGGCCTATCAAGTAGCCGTGCAAAGTTTATATCACGATCGGCGTAACTGTCACATACGTGACACGGAGGGAGGAAAAGAGGGAGGCCCTGCCCTAGTGAGAGGGAAGGTGGTGACCCCTGACTCACCTTGCGGCTGGCGCCTGGCTGCCCTGTCGTCCCTAGATGGGTTTCTCACCCGTACGCCGATCACGTGCCTAAAACCCTGGCTTTCCCTAGGATGAGCCCTAGATAGTGAACAGGGCGGTGGGAACACTAGTCCGCACCACTAGCTCTAAAGGAAAACACCAAGGGGAGGACAGACAATACAAACTAAACATATAATCCCAGGTGGGCAACAACAGGAGACAACAAAAGCCCAACAGGGATCCGGAGGGTAGCACTCTGGAACAACAACCAGATTCTCAGCTCCAGTGGGTCAGCATAGATGTCCAGGCAGGAAGCTCTATAACTGGCAACAAGAGAAGTGTGAGAGGAGAATATAAGGAGTTTGGGAGTGGCAGACAAGAAACAGCTGAGGAGGAGAAGCTACGGATCCCTGAGTGAGACAAAAAGGATAGCAAGGCAAACACAGAAAACAAACACTAAGAAACACCGTGATCTTTAGACATAGAGCGCGCAGCCACCCGCTGCGACTTCCTGACCCCGGGTATAACGGAGTCAGACGTGGCTCTTGACACCCTCGTGACAGTTTATTTGCTTACCTCTGTTAGGCTAGCTACCCAGAAAGAGCTGGATTCAATTTTGGAGACAATTTTCCTTTCCTTTTAGAAAAGAGATTGGATTGCAAATCTATTTTCTAGAATAACATTAGAATAGCTAGAAGAGCAGTAGATAAAAATCATATTATGAAAAAGTATAGAACAGTTTGAGGCTACCACCAAAAACTTAGAGGAAAAAAATAGGGGAAAATTGATCTATGAAACACAAAGATGTATTTTTTTTTTTTTAAAGCCTCACTAAATAAACATGAGTCTACAAGATAGACCAACTCAATATTCAACTGAAAGTGCAATCTAATTTTCCATCTAAAACAACTAGAATATCCCACCCAAGATTATACTCCTCTTAATAAAACATGCAAGCTAGCTCTCCTTCCAGAAAGACAAATAAACAGAATTTCTCAAGGGAAAATAAGCTTGCTTAGCTAACTGGCCTTGCGGAGTACTCTGTATGGTGCGCTTTATCATTAGGGAGGCCAAAAATATTCATTATGAGCAGGGTTGAGCGAATCCGAACTTTAAAGTTCGGGTTCGTACCGAACTTTAGGATTTTTAGACCCTGGACCTGAACCCGAACTTTTCAGTAAAATTTTGGATTCGAGTTCGGTGTTCAGCGATTTATTGGTGCTTTTTGAAAGGCTGCAGAGCAGCCAATCAACAAGCGTTTTGCTCTTGTGCCCTTAGAAGCCACACACAGCCATGCCTACTAATGGCATGGCTGTGATTGGCCAGTGCAGCATGTTATCCAGCCTCTATATAAGCTGGATTCATGTAGCGCTGCACATCGCTCTGCTCCGATTAGTGAAGGAATAGGATGCTGCTGCTGTGAGGGAGAGAATAGGAAAGAATCTTTATTCTTAAGTGCTTGTTAACTTAGCGATCTACATAGATTTAGTTTTGTGGGTACAGTGCACAATTTTTTTACCCTGCCCTGAGCCCAATGACACAGAAAAATAACTTTTATCCGTCTGTTAGTTAGGTGGGTGGCGGCGGCCATTTTATGCAAGTTCTGTGCACCAGCACAGCATATGTGCTTTTTTAACATTCAAATCCAAGCTTGAAATACTGCAATAATAATCTGAGTTAAAAAAAAAAAAAAAAACTTTTTTGCAATATCCTACATCTGGTGCCTTTGCAGCATTTGTCAGTGTGAAATAGCAGCTTGCAATACTTCAATAATTTACTGGGTTAAAAAAATCACCCATTTTGGGGCCTTTGCAGCATTTGTCAGTGTGAAATCCGATCTTGAAATACTGCATCAATTTTCTGGGTTTAAAAAAACCCAATTTTTGGCAATACCCTACATCTGGGGCCTATGCTGCACTTTTTTATCTGAAATACAAGCTTGAAATACTGCAAAAATAATCTGGGTTTAAAAAAACACCAATTTTTGGCAATATCCTATATCTGGTGCCTTTTCAGCATTTGTCACTGTGTAAAGACAAGCTTGAAATACTTCAATAATTTTCTGGGTTAAAAAAAAAATATATATTTTGGACAAAAAATTAATTTTTCAGCTTTTGCTGCATCTGTCAGTCTGAGATACATGCATTAGATACTGGTGTTCTATTTTGTTATTAAAAAAACACAAATTTTGGGCGAAATACTTGATTTTGCAGCCTATGCTGCATCCGACAGTGTGAGATACAAGCTTGAAATGCTGCAATAATATTCTGGGTTTAAAAAACACCCATTTTTGGCAATACTCTAAATCTGGTGCCTTTGCAGCATTTGTCAGTGTGTAAGACAAGATTGAAATAATTCTAAAATTTTCTGGTTTTAAAAAAACACCCATTTTTGGCAATACCCTACATTTGATTCCTCTGCAGCATTTGTCAGTCTGAAAGACAAGCTTGAAATATTGCAATAATATTCTGGGTTTAAAAAACACCTATTTTTGGCAATCTCCTACATCTGGGGCCTATGCTTCATCTGTCAGTGTGAGATACATGCATTAGATACTGGTGTTCTATTCTGTTATTAAAAAAACACCCATTTTGGACAAAAAACAATATTTGCAGCCTTTGCTGCATCTGTCAGTGTGAGATACATGAGTTAGCAGCTGCAGCCGATGTCCATCAGTCTTTCACCTCACCCCTTGCAAATCAGCCAAGCAGTCTGAGCCCCAAGTCATGCAGCAGTCTCTTCTGCTGTTTGATGACTCTGCTAGCAGGGTTTCCCAGGGCCATCCACCTAGCCCTGCCCCAGATGTGGAAGAGATTGAGTGCATCGATGCCCAACCACTTATGTTTTAAGATGAGTACATGGGAGGACCATCGCAGCACGTCTCGGATGATGATGAAACACAGGTGCCAACTGTTGTGGCTTTTAAAAGTGTGCAGACCGACAAGGAGGGCAGGGATAAAGACTGGGTGAAAGATGATGTGGAGGACGATGAGGTCCTCGACCCCACATGTAATCAAGGTCATGCGAGTGACCTGTGTAGTTCGGAGGAAGAGGCGGTGGTTGCACAGAGCCACCAGCACAGCAGAAGAGGAAGCAGGGTGCAAAAGCGGACCTTCTGCTACTGCCCACCGCAGCAAAGGACCGAGCACACCAAAGCCAGCTCAAAGGAGTTCCCTGGCGTGTGCAGATCTTCAGACAATGTGCTGACGACAAGACACGAGTGGTTTGCACACTGTGCAATCAGAGCCTGAAGCGATGCATAAACGTTCTCAACTTGAGCACAACCTGCATGACCAGGGATCTAAGTCTAAAGCTCAAGCTGCAGTGGAGTAGACACCTCAAAAACAAAGAAAGGTCTCTGGCTCCTCCTGCTTCCTCTTCTGCTGCAGTCTCAGCCTCTTCATTCACCTCTGGAGTGACAGTGACACCTGCCACCTGGCAAACAAAGGATCTGCCAGCAACACCACCACCTGGGTCACCAAACATCTCCACGATGTCCCACAAAAGCGTTGAGCTCTCCATCTACCAAACACTGGAGTGGAAGAGGAAGTACCCCCCTACCTACCCGCGATCCCTGGCCCTGAATGTCAGCATTTCAAAATTACTGTCCTTTGAAATTCTGTCATTCCGCATGATGGAGACGGAGAGCTTTAAAAGCCTTATGGCGGTGGCTGTCCCACAGTACGTCGTGCCCAGCTGCCACTACTTTTCCAGGCATGCCATCCCTTCCCTGCACAACCAAGTGGGGGACAAAATCAAGTGTGCACTGCGCAAAGCCATCTGTGGCAAGGTTCACCTAACTACAGATACGTGGACCAGTAAGCGCGGTCAGGGACATTATATCTCCCTAACAGCACACTTGGTAAATGCAGTGGCGGCTGGGCCTCAGGCGGATAGCAGTTTGGTGCATGTCCTTTCACCATGGAGGATTGCAGGGCGCTTCAGTTTGCCTCCTGTTGCTTCCTCCTCCTACTCCGCTTCCTCATCCTCTACCGGCTACTCATCCGGTCAGCGTAACACATTCACCACCAACTTCAGCACAGCAGGGGTAAACGACAACAGGCAGTTTCAAAACTTATCTGTTTGGGTGACAAACCCCACACCGTGCAGGAGCTATGGACGGGCCTTGAACAACAGACTGATGAGTGGTTGGTGCCAGTGAGCCTCAAGCCCAGCCTGGTGGTTTGCGATAATGGGCAAAATCTCTGGGACTAGCCAGTTTGACGCACATCACTTGCCTGGCGCATGTGCTAAATTTGGTGGCGCAGAAGTTCCTTAAAAATTACCCCAATATGTCAGAGCTGCTGCATAAAGGGTGGGACGTCTGTGCGCACTTTCTGCGTCTGTCAGCGCTGCAGCGTAACTTCGGCCTTCCAGTTCACCGCCTCATAAGAGACATGCCCACAAGGTGGAACCCCAACTTGCACATGTTGGCCAGACTGTGCGAGCAGCAGCAGGCGATAGTGGAGCTTCAGCTGCAGCACGCAACGGGTAAGTTGCTCTGCGGAACAGCACCACTTCACGACCAATGACTGGGCCTCCATGTGAGACCTGTGTTCCTTGTTGCGCTGTTTTAGAGTACTCCACTAACATGGCCAGTGCCGATAACACCATTCTCAGCATTACTATCCCAGTTCTATGCCTCCTTGAAAAAACACTTCTGACGGTGATGGAAGAGGATGTTGCACAGGAGGAGGAGGAGGAAGAGGGATCATTTCATAGGGTTTCCGGCTAGTCATTCAAAAGTGGCTCCAAGGGTGGGTTCCTGCACCCACAATCGCCAGGTACACAATTGTCCAGCCAGGGAACAGTTCTGGAGGATGAGGAGGTGGAGGATGAGGAGAGAGAGGAGGAGGAACCGTGTTGTAATGACCGGTGTCACGCACAGGGAGGAAAACAGGGAAAGCCCTGCCTAAGGGAGAGGGAAAGGTGGTGACCCCTAACTCACCTTGCGGCTGGCACCTGACTGCCCTGACGTCCCTAGACGGGTTCCTCACCCGTGCGGCGATCACGTGCCTAAACCCTGGCTTTCCCTGAAATGAGCCCTAGATAGTGAACGGGCCGGTGGGATCGCTAGTCCTCACCACTGCACTAAGAGGGAAACACCAGGGAGAGGACAGACAAACACAAACACCCAGGTGGACGACAACAACTGTCCACAAAGGTCCAACAGGGATCCGGAGGGTAGTGTTCTGAATCAACAGTCAGAGAACGCAGCAACACAGCTCCAGTGGGTCAGGATAGATGTCCAGGCAGGAAGCTCTATCTCTGGCAACCAGAGAAGTGTGAGAGAGGAATATAAGGAGGTTTGGGAGTGCTGGACAAGGAACAGCTGAGGAGAAGGAGCTACGGATCCCTGAGTGAGCCAAAAGGGTTTGCAAAGCAAACCCAGAAAGCTACCATAAGGAAAACAGCCCTACCTTAAATAGAGCGTGCAGCCAACCGCTGCGACTTCCTGACCCCGGGTATAACGGAGTCAGGCATGGTTCTCGATACCCTCGTGACAGTACCCCCCTCTCTACGAGGGGCCTCCGGACACTCAGGACCAGGTCTCTCAGGATGAGAGGCATGAAAAACCCGAACTAACCTGTCGGCGTTTACCTCAGACGCAGGAACCCACATTCTTTCTTCGGGACCGTAACCTCTCCAATGCACCAGATATTGAAGAGAGCGGCGGACCCGACGAGAATTAACAATTTTGGATATCTGAAATTCTAGATTACCATCCACGACAACAGGAGGGGGTGGCAGCGGTGACGGTTCTAGAGGTGGAACATATTTTTTGAGTAACGACTTATGAAAAACATTATGAATTTTAAAAGTCTGAGGTAACTCCAGGCGAAAAGCCACGGGGTTGATGATGGCTACAATTTTGTAAGGGCCAATAAACCTAGGACCCAGTTTCCAAGAGGGAACCTTCAATTTAATATTCCTAGTAGACAACCACACATAGTCATTCACTCCTAGGTCCGGACCTGGCGACCGTCTCTTATCAGCCATGCATTTGTATTTACCTCCCATATTTTTCAAGTTAGCTTGCACCTTCTGCCATACCGATGAAAGAGATGACGAAAAACGTTCCTCTTCGGGAACCCCAGAAGACCCCCCCTCTTTGAAAGTACAGAATTGGGGATGAAAACCATATGCACCAAGAAATGGTGACTTGCCAGTGGATTCCTGACGACGATTATTTATGGCAAACTCAGCTAACGGTAAATATGATGACCACAACTCTTGGTTTTCAGACACAAAACATCTTAGATATGTCTCAAGGTTTTGGTTGGTTCGCTCAGTCTGTCCATTCGACTGAGGATGGAAAGCTGAGGAAAAGGACAAGTGTACCCCCAAACGGGAACAAAAAGCTTTCCAAAATTTAGAAATAAACTGGGTACCCCGATCCGAAACAACATCGGAGGGGACCCCGTGAAGCTTCACGATTTCACTGACGAATACCTGAGCAAGAGTCTTAGCATTAGGTAGTGCGGGTAACGCAATGAAGTGTACCATTTTGCTAAACCTGTCCACTACTATCAAAATCACTGTTTTACCCGCAGACAAAGGTAAGTCAGTGATAAAATCCATTGACAGATGTGTCCACGGTCTATTGGGAATGACGAGTGGTAATAGAGACCCTGCAGGACGTGTATGTGAAACTTTTGCGCGCGCACAGGTAGAACAAGAAGACACAAAATCCAATACATCCTGACGCAACCTTGGCCACCAAAAATGACGAGACAATAGCTCCAAGGTTGCTTTACTACCCGGGTGCCCAGCAAGTGCCGAATTATGATGTTCCTTTAATAATTCGAAACGTAGGTTCAACGGTACAAACAATTTCTCTGAGGGGCAAGAGACCGGGGCGTCCCCCTGGGCCTCTAACACCTTCCCCTCCAAAACAGAGTGTACCACAGAGACAACCACTCCTCTTTGTAGAATGGGCACCGGATCACTCACATTACCCCCTCCAGGGAAACAACGAGATAGTGCATCAGCCTTGGTGTTCTTTGCCCCAGGACGATAGGTAATGACAAAGTTAAACCTGGTAAAAAATAGCGACCACCTAGCCTGTCTAGGGGTGAGACGCTTAGCTGATTCGAGGTACAGGAGATTTTTGTGGTCCGTAATCACAGTGACGGGGTGGACTGCCCCCTCTAAGAAGTGGCGCCACTCCTCAAACGCAAGTTTAATAGCTAATAGTTCCCTATTGCCAATATCGTAGTTCTTTTCTGCTGCAGATAGTTTTTTCGAAAAGAAAGCACAAGGACGCCATTTGCCAGGAGACGGACCCTGAGACAGCACCGCCCCCACTCCCACCTCTGACGCATCGACTTCAACAATAAAAGGCTGAGAGACATCAGGTTGGACTAGTACAGGTGCTGAGGTAAACCTCTCTTTTAGAGAGGAAAAAGCAACTTTAGCGGCGTCAGACCATTTAGAAAAATCAGTCCCCTTCCTAGTCATGTCAGTAAGCGGTTTTACAATAAGTGAATAATTTTTAATGAATTTCCTATAGAAATTCGCGAAGCCCAAGAACCGTTGTAGTGCTTTGAGGTTCTCAGGAAGATCCCAATCTAAAATTGCCTGGACCTTCCTAGGATCCATACGGAAACCTGAAGCAGATAAAAAATAACCCAGGAATTGTATTTCCTGAACGGCGAAGACACATTTTTCAATATTAGCATATAATTCATTCGTCCGTAGGACCTGCAGTACTTGTCTGACATGCTCCTCATGTGTTCTCAGATCAGACGAATAAATTAAAATATCATCTAGGTATATCACCACAAACCTGCCGATTAGATGACTAAAAATGTCGTTAACGAAATGTTGAAAGACGGCAGGAGCATTGGTCAGACCGAAAGTTATAGCTAGATTTTCATAATGCCCCTCAGGGGTGTTAAACGCTGTCTTCCACTCATCCCCCTCCTTAATACGAAACAGATTGTAGGCCCCCCTAAGATCAAGTTTGGAGAACCACCTAGCACCCGCAATCTGATTAAACAGATCAGGAATGAGAGGAAGAGGGTATGGGTCTCGGATGGTTATCCGATTTAATTCGCGAAAATCTAAGCAAGGACGCAGGCCCCCATCTTTCTTTTTAACGAAGAAAAACCCTGCAGCCACGGGTGAAGAAGAGGGCCTGATGTGTCCCTTAGCCAAGCTCTCGGAGATATAATCTTTCATGGCTTGTCTCTCTGGACCCGAAAGATTATATAACCTGGTCTTGGGTAATTTTGCGCCGGGAATAAGGTTAAGCGGGCAATCATAAGGACGATGAGGTGGTAACTTCTGACAACCCTTTTCAGAAAAAACATCCTCAAAATCCGAAATAAATGTAGGTAGGGTAGTTATGGAGGCAACTAAGCAATTGCTATTTAAGCAATTTTCTCTGCACTGCTCACTCCACTCCAATATCTCCCTGGCCTGCCAATCCACTACTGGATTGTGCGCTACCAACCAGGGAAGACCCAGCACCACCGGAGTGGGAAGCCCCTCCAGAACATAACCTGAAAGCATCTCGTTATGGTGGTCCCCTACCCGAAGGTGTATATTATGAACAATGTGGGTGAGGTTTCTCTGAGACAGGGGAGCAGAATCAATAGCAAATATGGGAATGGGTCTCTGTAACGTACAGAGAGACAAACCCAAAGTGCGGGCAAAATGGGCATCTATCAAATTTACCCCTGCTCCACTGTCTAAAAAGAAAGAAATAGTCTCCGTCTTATCACCAAAAACAATAACCGCTGGCAACACAAATTGCGATGTACGTATGGAGGAGACGTATACCCCCCGGCTGACATCCTCCACACAGCCTGGGGTTAGTAGTTTTTCCGACGGTCTTTTGTTTCTGAGGAAAGAAGGACAGACATTAATGAAATGACCCCTCTCCCCACAAAAAAAACAAACCCCACGCCTACGGCGAGCCTCAGGAGGACGGACCTGACGAGTAGTTCCTCCTAGCTGCATAGGCTCGTCTAAGTCCGTACAGACTAACTGCTGCTTGAGAGGAGTTACCAATTTCTCCGGTTCTTTCAACCTGTCCCTAAGGCGTCTCTCTATACGTATAGAAAGGGACATAACCGCATCAAGGGAAAAGGGGGTCTCATATAATGCAAGCGCATCCTTAACCCTTTCGGATAACCCAGAGCAGAACTGACTCCTGAGAGCCAGGTCGTTCCATTGGGTATCCGTAGCCCACCTACGGAATTCAGAGCAATACTCCTCTACCGGCGGTTCTCCTTGTAAGAGTCTCCGTAATCTTGATTCAGCCAGTGCTACACGGTCAGGGTCGTCATATATGAGACCCAAGGCCCCGAAAAACTCATCCACTGACCGAAGAGCCTGGGAATCAGTAGGTAAAGAGAACGCCCAGGATTGCGGGTCCCCCTGCAGCAGGGAAATAACAACCCCCACCCGCTGATCTTCATTACCAGAGGAGTGAGGGCGCAGTTTAAAATATAACTTACAGGCCTCACGGAATGCCAAAAACTTGTCCCTTCCCCCAGAAAATCTGTCAGGGAGAGGGACCTTGGGTTCCGCAACAACCTGGTTACCAGTAGCAACCGCTGGGCTTGCGGTCAGTTGTAATTGCTGCTGTTGCTGGAGGACCGACGCCTTCAATCCTACCACCTCCAAAGACAGGCCATGAAATTGTTTGGACAGAGCAGCAATTTGATCCATACTGGATTCTAAGTAGGTAAAAAAAAATATATAAATATATATATATATTTTTTTTTTACCTACACAAAATAAGGGCCAGAGATAATGTAATGACCGGTGTCACGCACAGGGAGGAAAACAGGGAAAGCCCTGCCTAAGGGAGAGGGAAAGGTGGTGACCCCTAACTCACCTTGCGGCTGGCACCTGACTGCCCTGACGTCCCTAGACGGGTTCCTCACCCGTGCGGCGATCACGTGCCTAAACCCTGAAATGAGCCCTAGATAGTGAATGGGCCGGTGGGATCGCTAGTCCTCACCACTGCACTAAGAGGGAAACACCAGGGAGAGGACAGACAAACACAGACAAACACAAACACCCAGGTGGACGACAACAACTGTCCACAAAGGTCCAACAGGGATCCGGAGGGTAGCGTTCTGAATCAACAGTCAGAGAACGCAGCAACACAGCTCCAGTGGGTCAGGATAGATGTCCAGGCAGGAAGCTCTATCTCTGGCAACCAGAGAAGTGTGAGAGAGGAATATAAGGAGGTTTGGGAGTGCTGGACAAGGAACAGCTGAGGAGAAGGAGCTACGGATCCCTGAGTGAGCCAAAAGGGTTTGCAAAGCAAACCCAGAAAGCTACCATAAGGAAAACAACCCTATCTTAAATAGAGCGTGCAGCCAACCGCTGCGACTTCCTGACCCCGGGTATAACGGAGTCAGGCGTGGTTCTCGATACCCTCGTGACACGTGTTCACAGCAGGGTGACACCCAAACCAGCTCATGGCCTTCACTGGTGTGTGGCTGGGGGGATACAGAGGACACAGACAATACACCTCCTACAGAGGACAGCTTGTCGTTGCCTCTGGGCAGCCTGGCACACATGAGCGATTACATGCTGCAGAGTCTCCGCAACGACCGCCGAGTTGCCCACATTCTAACTTGTGCTGATTATTGGGTGGCCACGCTGCTGGATCCCCGTTACAAGGACAATGTACCGTCCTTAATTCCCTCACTGGAGCATGATCGTAAGATGCGCGAGTACAAGCGCACGCTGGTAGATGCGCTGCTGTTGGCATTCCAACCTGACAGCGGGGGCACAGTGGAAGCACAAGGCAAAGGCAAAAGAGGATGAAGAGGTTGCCAACGCAGTTTGGGCACCACCGGCACCTCAGAAAGCAGGGTTTGCATGGCCAAAATGTGGAAAAGCTTTGTCAGCACGCCACAACAACCAGCACCACTAGCTGATATGGTACGTCTTAGCAAGAGGCAGCATTTCAGCAACATGGTGAAGCAGTATCGTGGAGCACACGCCTACACGTACTGAATGACGGGTCTGCCCCCTTCAACTTCTGGGTCTCCAAATTGGGCACATGGCCCGAGCTTGCCCTTTATGCCTTGGAGGTGCTTGCCTGCCCTGCAGCCAGTGTATTGTCTGATCGTGTGTTTAGCACGGCAGGGTGCGTTATCACAGACAAGTGCAGCCGCCTGTCCACAGCCAATGTGGTCAAGCTTACATTAATTAAAATTAACCAGGCATGGATGCCACAGGACTTGTCCGTACCTTGTGCAGAATAGACATGTATACCGGCCTTACCCAGCCATTGTTATACTACAGCGCAATTGCTCATTGTTGTATTTTGGATATTTCCAATTTTTGGGGATTTCACCCTAATAAAAAAAATAATAATAATAATTAAAACAAAAAAACTGTGTTGGCTACCTCGTCCTCCTCCACTGCGGCTTCAACCTACACCACTAAGTCCACCGCCTCCCCAAATGGACCTCCACCTCTTAAATCAAGATATTTTTTATTTTTATTTGTACGTGTTTTATTTCATGTAATTTCATTAATTTGTCTGTTACATTTTCGGGTGAAATTCACAAATTTTTGGGTGTGATATACTACTGCTATACCTAGTAGACAGGTAAAAAAAAAAAAAATCACAAATTTGTCTGTTATATATTCGGGTGAAATTCACCAATTTTTGGGTGTGATATACCCCTGCTTTACCTAGTAGACAGGTAAAAACATTTCACTAATTTGTCTGTTACATTTTCGGGTGAAATTCACCAATCAATGGCTGTGATATACCCCTGCTATAACTATTAGACAGTTAAAAAAAAATCATTAATTTGTCTGTTACATTTTCGGTTGAAATTCACAAATTTTTGGCTGTTATATACCCCTGCTATACCTAGTAGACAGGTAAAAACATTTCACTAATTCGTCTGTTACATTGTCAGGTGACATTTTACCAACTTTTCCGTATACAAACTGAGGCTCTGCATAGGTGACATGGAATAAAATTTCTAAAATTCTTCTTTAATTGTCGCTCTTTTCATTCAATTCTTAAACTTTAACAACTTGTCCCACATTTGTGCTTCAATAATTTCTCCCACTTTTCTGCTCGATCACATTTAATTTCATCCATTGACCTCCCTTGGATGTGGTATCCCTTTCTCACGCTCCCTCTCCGGCGTGGAACCCTGAATTGCCGCTAACCGTGATCAACATGGTAGGCGCAGAAAAGAACATCAAATGTTGATAGAGAAGATATCCAATTGGATCGTGAACATCACGGGGACGTGCAACATGTTGGAGCAGTATGTGTGCACACGCCTACATGTACTGACTGATGGGTCTGCCCCCTTCGACTTCTGCGTCTCCAAATTGGGCACATGGCTTGGGCTTATGCCTTGGAGTTGCTGGCCTGCCCTGCAGCCAGTGTATTGTCTGAATGTTTGTTTAGCATGGCTGGAGGGGCTTATCCCAGGTTATATTTCCCAATGTATTGGGGTGCACCCTAATTTAAAAAACAAAATTATATTAAAACTAATAAACAGTGTAGGCTACCTCCTCCTCCTCCATCGCTGCTTCCAACTACACCGCCACATCCACTGCTTCCTCAACCTCCTACTCCATATGGACCTTGTCCGCCTAGCTCAAGATTATAATTTTTACGTATTTTATGTTATTTGAAGTCATTTCCCTATCCACATTTGTTTTGCATAACACTTGCCATGCTCTTAACCACATTTTGCTGGCATTTGCAGCCCTCTAGCTCTTTCCATGACATTGTAAAGAGCCATTTTAGTGCTCAAAAGTTCAGGTCCCCATTGACTTTAATGAAGTTCGGGTTCGGGGTCAAGTTCGGGTCCCGAACTCAAGCTTTTTTGTGAAGTTCAGACGATCCCATCAAACCTGAACATCCAGGTGTCCGCTTAAATTTTATTATGAGTAGGGATGAGCGAACTCGAACTGTATAGTTCGGGTTCGTACCGAATTTTGGGGTGTCCGTGACACGGACCCGAACCCGGACATTTTCGTAAAAGTCCGGGTTCGGGTTCGGTGTTCGTCGCTTTCTTCGCGCTTTTGTGACGCTTTCTTGGCGCTTTTTGAAAGGCTGCAAAGCAGCCAATCAACAAGCGTCATAGTACTTGCCCCAAGAGGCCATCACAGCCATGCCTACTATTGGCATGGCTGTGATTGGCCAGAGCACCATGTGACCCAGCCTCTATTTAAGCTGGAGTCACATAGCGCCGCCCGTCACTCTGCTCTGATTAGCGTAGGGAGAGGTTGCGGCTGCGACAGTAGGGCGAGATTAGGCAGATTAACTCCTCCAAAGGACTTGATTAACTGATCGATCTGCAGCTGTGGATCATTGAGCTGCTGATCCTCAATTGCTCACTGTTTTTAGGCTGCACAGACCGTTTGTCAGTCTCATTTTTCTGGGGTGATCGGCGGCCATTTTGTGTCTTGTGGTGCGCCAGCACAAGCTGCGACCAAGTGCATTTAACCCTCAATGGTGTGGTTGTTTTTTGGCTAAAGCCTACATCAGGGTGAAGCTGTCACACCAAGTGCATTTAACCAGCAATAGTCTGTTCATTTTTTGGCCATATACAAAATCAGGGGCAAGCTGCGCCTGTCACCAAGTGCATTTAACCCTCAATGGTGTGGTTGTTTTTTGGCTAAAGCCTACATCAGGGTGAAGCTGTCACACCAAGTGCATTTAACCAGCAATAGTCTGTTCATTTTTTGGCCATATACAAAATCAGGGGCAAGCTGCGCCTGTCACCAAGTGCATTTAACCCTCAATGGTGTGGTTGTTTTTTGGCTAAAGCCTACATCAGGGTGAAGCTGTCACACCAAGTGCATTTAACCAGCAATAGTCTGTTCATTTTTTGGCCATATACAAAATCAGGGGCAAGCTGCGCCTGTCACCAAGTGCATTTAACCCTCAATGGTGTGGTTGTTTTTTGGCTAAAGCCTACATCAGGGTGAAGCTGTCACACCAAGTGCATTTAACCAGCAATAGTCTGTTCATTTTTTGGCCATATCCCAGTCTAATTCTGTCACTAAATCCATACCGGTCACCCAGCGCCTAAATACTAGGCCTCAAATTTATATCCAGCTAAATCTGTCCCTAGTGCTGTAGCTGGGCGAGTTATTTAGTGTCCGTTCAAGCACATTTCTTGTTCTGGGTTGAAATACAATTCCCAATTTAGCAATTTCATAATTTAGTGGTTCCTGCTATATCAGAGCTATTTGAAATCTATCCCAAAAAGGGTATATAATATTGAAGGTGCACATTGGGTCATTCAGAATAACTTCACACACACCCGCTACTGTGCATTTCCAAGTCTAATTCTGTCACTAAACCCATACCTGTCACCCAGCGCCTAAATACTAGGCCTCAAATTTAAATCCCTCTAAATCTCTCGTTACCCACCGCTGTACTGTTGTTGCTGGGCAAGATATTTAGTGTCCGTCAAAGCACATTTTTTGTTCTGGGTTGAAGTACAATTCCCAATTTAGCAATTTCATAATTTAGTGGTTTCTGCTATATCAGAGCTATTTGAAATCTATCCCTAAAAGGGTATATAATATTGAAGGTGCACATAGGGTCATTCAGAATAACTTCACACACACGCTTCTGTGCATTTCCAAGTCTAATTCTGTCACTAAATCCATACCGGTGACCCAGCGCCTAAATACTAGGCCTCAAATTTAAATCCCTCTAAATCTCTCGTTACCCACCGCTGTACTGTTGTTGCTGGGCAAGATATTTAGTGTCCGTCAAAGCACATTTTTTGTTCTGGGTTGAAGTACAATTCCCAATTTAGCAATTTCATAATTTAGTGGTTCCTGCTATATCAGAGCTATTTGAAATCTATCCCAAAAAGGGTATATAATATTGAAGGTGCACATTGGGTCATTCAGAATAACTTCACACACACCCGCTACTGTGTATTTCCAAGTCTAATTCTGTCACTAAACCCATACCTGTCACCCAGCGCCTAAATACTAGGCCTCAAATTTAAATCCCTCTAAATCTCTCGTTACCGCTGTACTGTTGTAGCTGGGAAAGTTATTTAGTGCCCGTCAAAGCACATTTTTTGTTCTGGGTTGAAGTACAATTCCCAATTTAGCAATTTCATAATTTAGTGGTTCCTGCTATATCAGAGCTATTTGAAATCTATCCCAAAAAGGGTATATAATATTCAAGGTGCACATTGGGTCATTCAGAATAACTTCACACACACGCTTCTGTGCATTTCCAAGTCTAATTCTGTCACTAAATCCATACCGGTCACCCAGCGCCTAAATACTAGGCCTCAAATTTATATCCCGCTGAATTTGAATACAATACATTGGGCCAAATAATATATTTGTTGTTGTGGTGAACCATAACAATGAGAAAAACATCTAGTAAGGGACGCGGACGTGGACATGGTCGTGGACATGGTCGGACATGGTGGGTGACGTGAAGCCTCATTCTCTGCTATGACATGAAGACTGATTCTCTGCTGACATGAAGCCAGATTGTCTGTTACGGGACCTCTCTCCTCTGCCTGGGTGCCGGGGCCTAAATATCTGAGAATGGACTGTTCCAGTGGTGGGTGACGGGAAGCCAGATTCTCTGCTATGGAACCTCTCTCCAATTGATTTTGGTTAATTTTTATTTATTTAATTTTTATTTTAATTAATTTCCCTATCCACATTTGTTTGCAGGGGATTTACCTACATGTTGCTGCCTTTTGCAGCCCTCTAGCCCTTTCCTGGGCTGTTTTACAGCCGTTTTAGTGCCGAAAAGTTCGGGTCCCCATTGACTTCAATGGGGTTCGGGTTCGGGACGAAGTTCGGATCGGGTTCGGATCCCGAACCCGAACATTTCCGGGATGTTCGGCCGAACTTCTCGAACCCGAACATCCAGGTGTTCGCTCAACTCTAATTATGAGTAGTGTTGAGTAAAGTCAGCTACGGATCATAGATTCGAAGTTGCTTTGGTCAAAACTGAATGCTGTACATAGATCAGGCTCCGTATAGTATTCAAATGTATGAGCTCCATGGAGGTGAAATTTGTTATCTCTGAAGTCTCACGAAACTTCCGTAAATAACTTCCAGCTTTGATTTTTCAACTTGAAAACAATTTTAAAACTGGAATACAAAGGCTTCAGTACCTACTGGTACCTGGGTACCAAAGCCAACTTCGGATGCCAGTTTTAAAATTGTTTTCAAGTGGAATAATTAATGTCCAATTAATGTCCAACAAAGTCTTGTACGACTTCAGAGATAACGAATTTCACCTTCACAGAACCCTCACATTTGAATGCTGAGCTGACTTTGCTCGACACTAATTATGAGTATTGTGTGCCAGTATAGTATGTTCTCACTTTCTGTCCTGCTGACATTAGATAGGATGTCCCTGCTCTCTCCTTCATCAAGTTTTAAAAAAAACTGGCAAACCTGAAACAAACCAAATCTTCAAAGATTTGATCACTTGTAGTTAAAATGACTAGTGTTGAGCGCGAATATTCGAAATGCAAATTTTTTTCTCGAATATCGCAATTTCGAGATTTCACGAATATTTAGAATATCGTTCTATATATTCGCGAAATCGAATATTCTTATTTTTTTAAATTGTTATATTTTTTTCTTTCCCACTTCCCTAAAGTTGTTCTTACCTGTCCTTTGGATTCCTGGCTTCCTGGCTGCTCCTGTCAGTGCCCGTTACCGCTTCTTAGCACTGCTATATTCCATATTAGCTAAATTACAATCTATATGGGTATTTTACGAAATTTCATAATATTGCTCTAACTTCGTCTTTTAGAATATTCGTAATATTGCTCTAACTTCGTCTTTTAGAATATTCGTAATATTGTTCTTACTTCGTCTTTTAGAATATTCGTAATATTGCGCTAACTTCGTCTTTTAGAATATTCGTATTGTAATATTCTAAAAGACGAAGTTAGAGCAATTTTAAGAATATACGTAAAAAGTTGGAATTGTGATGCGATTAATATAACTCGAAGTAATCGCATGGCGATTTCAACTTAGCACTGCTATATTCCATATTAGAGAATGGCTAGGCTAATATGTGTATTTTACGAAATTTCGTAATATTGCTCTAACTTCGTCTTTTAGAGTATTCGTAATATGCTAAAAGACGAAGTTAGAGCAATATTACGAAATTTCGTAAAATACACATATTAGCCTAGCCATAGTCAATTAGTCATAGGAACGTTGCCTTATACTATCAAAGAAAAAATTTGCAATACATGATTGATTAAATCGCATATTATTTGCGATAATTGGAATAATTACGAATATTCGATTTCGACTAATATAACACGAATATTCAATCGAATATTCGCGAAATATCGCAAAATCGAATATGGCACCTCCCGCTCATCACTAAAAATGACTAATCACTGATTGATCTCATGCAAGGGTTGGCAAATTCATTCTCTCACTCTCTCGCTTTCTCTCTCCTGATTCGTAACCAAATAAAAAATAAATATATTTGGTAAACCTGCAACAAACCAAATATTCAAAGATTTGATCACTTGTAATTAAAATGACTAATCACTGATTGATCTCATGTAAGGGTTAGCAAATTCATTCTCTCTCTCTCTTTCTCTCTCCCGATTCGTAACCAAATAAATATATATATATTTGGTAAACCTGCAACAAACCAAATCTTCAAAGGTTTGCTTGTCTCTAGTTAAAATGACTTACACTTATCACTGATCAATCTCTTTTAAGGATTTATTATGAATTTTTCAAAATGTAATCTGGCAAACTAATTAAAATGTGGTTAGTGATTTGTTTCGGATATATGCAGAGAAAACCACAAAGGGTGGAAGAAAATGGATGATCTCATGACACTGGGAGGAAGTGAAGGAGGGCTTGCCCCGATTGGCTCAGAGGCTGAAAGACAGCCTCATCAGCCAGGCAGGAGGCAGGAGATGGGCAAATCCTCATGCTGAATAATAAGAATCACCATACTGTGTTCAGCTTCTGACCTGGAAGGATATGTCTGGCTGGCACTGTCTGACAAAAAGCAATTGTATACACAAGCCACTAATGTGCTGTTGTTGATAGGGATACTATAGGGAGAGAATAGAGAGATTTAATTGTGTAGGTTAGGGAATTTGATCAGGGAAGCTTTGAAGGAGTAAGGAGCTGGTCACATTGTGTTTAATATAGCTGCTGTAGCCAGCTCAAACTGGCAAGTGATTCTGCATTACAACCGCCCCCCCCTCCCCCCGCAAGAAACATTTTTTTTCAGTATATGAACCTCAAGTTTCTACAGTTCATAGGCTGATTGCCAGCAGACATTCCAATAGCATTCTGCTACAAATGCTGAGCAACTACACATTTTTTTTCTAAAAACATTTTGTGCATTATGTCCATTTTATTGAACATATTGTATTATTTATTTGATGCACTTATATAACGCTGCTATATTCCACAGCGCTTTACAGACATCCGCATCAAGCTGTCCTCAATGGGGCTCATAATCTAAGTTCCCTATCAGTATGTCTTTGGAGTGTGGGAGAAAACCAGAGTACCTGGAGAAACCCACTCAAGAACATGCAAACTCCACACAGATGTTGTCCATGGTTGAATTTGAACCAAGGATGCCAGCACTGCAAGGCACTAGTGCTAAGCACTAAGTCACCGGGATGCCGTTTTATATAGCAAAACATTTTATGGTAATAATATAATTTTTATACCTGTGTTATTGAATACATAGTTCATTAGACATTTTACTGAAACTGCATTATTATATCTATGTTAACAGACACATTACTGCCTCAGACCGTGTAGTTCAAAAACATTTTACTACAAAAATTGAAGTTATGACTATGCTATTGAACTCATAGTTCAAAGACATTATACAGCAAGAAAGGCATTATTACCAAAGCAAATTGCCAATACCAGTAAGTAGTGTGTTTGTAGAAGTGTAAAGTTGCATATTTTTTGTCCTCACTGCCTCCTCTTAGTGGGGTTCCTTTTTTTTTACTAAGAAAAGGCAACAAAACCCCACCAAACGCCATGGAAGATACTTAATACAGAGACTTGTGTGAGAGCAGACAGAATTTGGAATGCCATGAGGAGGTTGTAGCCAATTGCAGTAGTCTCTTTGTCATTATCAACATCATCACTTACTGTTTCTCCCACTCAGACTACTTCTCCTACTCCCCTCCAGCATCAGCTATCAATAATGGAATTAGTGATGTCCCGAACTATTCGCCGGCGAATAGTTCCCGGCGAACATAGCTTGTTCGCCTTAGCCGCGGCAGGCGAACATATGTGATGTTCGGTCTGCCCCCTATACATCATCATTGAGTAAACTTTGACCCTGTACCTCACAGTCAGCAGACACATTCCAGCCAATCAGCAGCAGACCCTCCCTCCCAGTCCCTCCCACCTCCTGGACAGCATCCATTTTAGATTCATTCGGAAGCTGCATTCACAGTGAGAAGAGGGACAGTGCTGCTGCTGCTGATTCAATAGGGAAAGCGTTAGTTAGTGCATTGTTCTGTGTCCACAGACTCATCTGCTGTAAGGACAGCATCCTGACAGCACCCCAAAAATCCTTTTTCAGGGCTGGTACATCAGTGTGCATTTATATATATATATATATATTGCAGTTGCCTGGCTGCCAGTGTGTGAGAGGCTGCAGGCTCAGTCACAGACAGCACGTGCACACCATTCATACAGGGTGTGACAGAAAATACCTTGCAGATAAAAAAAATATTATTTTGAATATTTTTCTGTGACATAATCACATTTGCAAGCCCGTGTGTGTCAGGCCCACACAGACTGTATTGTGGCTAGTGGCTAGGCCTCCACTCATACCGTTACAGGGTGTGATTCACTCAAATGCCTTGCAGATTAAAAAAAAATTCTATAAATTTTTTTTCTGTGATCACATTTGCAAATTGCAAGCCCGTGTGTGTCAGGCCCACACAGACTGTATTGTGGCCACTGGCTAGGCCTCCACACATACCGTTACAGGGTGTCATTCACTCAAATACCTTGAAGATAAAAAAAAATTATATAAAAAAATTTCTGTGATATAATCACATTTGCAAATTGCAAGCCCGTGTGTGTCAGGCCCACACAGACTGTATTGTGGCCACTGGCTAGTGGCTAGGCCTCCACTCATACCGTTACAGGGTGTCATTCACTCAAATACCTTGCAAATAAAAAAAATTATATTTAATTTTTCTGGGGATATAATCACATTTGCAAGCCCGTGTGTGTCAGGTCCACACAGGCTGTATTGTGCCAACTGCCCACCACTTATATAGGGTGGCACAGTACCTTGCACGCATAGTACCACTTATCTAAAAAAAATGACAGGCAGAGGCAGGTAACCCCGCAGGGGCCGTCGTGGTCGTGGTGCTGTGATTTCCACTGGCCCTTGAATAATGCCCAGTGTTCATAGGCCACGTACCCTAAACCCAAAAGATTCTGAGAAAATAGTTGACTGGCTTTCACAGGACACCCAATCTTCAACAGCTTCCGCTAAGAACCTTGATGCACCATCCTCCTCCAGCTCAGCTTTGGTCACCTGCTCTCAAGTTACCACTCTCCCGCCCGCCGCCACCACCACCACTACCACCACAGCCACCACAGCCGCTTCACTTGATCCCTCAGAGGAGTTATTTACACATCAGTTGGATGAAATTAGTGATGCGCAACCATTATTGCCAGGGGATGTAGATAACAGGGATATGTCTCAGTCAGGCAGTATTACACACATGGACGTACAGTGTGATGATGATGATGATGATGTACCCGCTGCTGCTTCCTTTGCTGAGGTGTCAGATACAAGTGAAGTGGTTGATGATGACGATGTGTCCGTGGATGCCACGTGGGTGCCTGCTCGAAGAGAAGAAGAAGAGTGGGAAAGTTCAGAAGGGGAGGTAGAGAGAAGGAGGAGTCGAGTTGGAAGCAGGGGGAGGTCGTCGCAAGGAGCTAGTGGCACAGTCAGACAGCATGTATCGGCACCCAAAGTCAGCCAGACAGCACACCAATCAACGCATGCTGTTGCCACCACCAGAATGCCATTGCAAAGCTCAGCAGTGTGGCATTTTTTTTTGTGTGTCTGCCTCTGACAACAGCGATGCCATTTGCAACCTGTGCCAAAAGAAACTGAGTCGTGGGAAATCCAACACCCACCTAGGTACAACTGCTTTGCGAAGGCACATGATCGCACATCACAAACGCCTATGGTATCAACACATGATGATGAGTAGAAGCAGCACACAAGCTCAAAGCCACCATCCTCCTCCTTGTCCAGCATCTTCAGCCACGTCAACCACTGCTGTCCTCTTTGCCCCCTCTCAACCACCCGCCACTCCGTCTCTCACCTTCAGCAGTTCCATCTCATCTGCCCACAGTCAGGTGTCTGTCAAGGAAATGTTTGAGCGTAAGAAGCCAATGTCACAGAGTCACCCCCTTGCCCAGCGTCTGACAGATGGCTTGACGGAACTCTTAGCTTTTACCATACCAGCTGCTGGAGTCTGAGGCCTTCAAAAAATTTGTCGCTATTGGGACTCCACAGTGGAAGGTACCCCACCGAAACTTTTTTTATAATAAGGCAATCCCAAACCTCTACTCAGTGATTGAAAAGGAAGTCATGGCATCTCTAGCATACAGTGTTGGGGCAAGGGTCCATCTGACCACTGATACCTGGTCTGCAAAGCACGGTCAGGGCAGGTATATCACATACACTGTGCATTGGGTCAACCTGCTGACGGCTGCCAAGCATGGAATGCGTGTCTCTGCAGTGGAGTTGGTGACACCGCCACGACTTGCAGGCAGGCCTACTGCCACCTCCTCTACTCCTCCTACTCCATCCTCTTCTATAACCTCCTCGGCTGAGTCCTCTTCTGCTGCGGCGTCTGGCTGCACATCAACTGAATCCCCCCAGCTCCCCAGGGGCTATTCCACATCCCGGATACGACAGTGTCACGCTGTCTTGGGGTTGACTTGCCTGAAAGCAGAGAGCCACACCGGACCAGCACTCCTGTCCGCCCTGAACACACAGGTGGATCAGTGGCTGACCCCGCACAAACTGGAGATCGGCAAAGTGGTGTGTGACAATGGAAGCAATTTGTTGGCGGCATTGAATTTGGGCGAGTTGTCACATGTGCCGTGCATGGCACATGTGTTGAATCTCATCGTACAACACTTTGTGTCTAAGTACCCAGGCTTACAGGACGTCCTCAAGCAGGCCAGGAAGGTGTGTGGCCATTTCAGGCGTTCCTACACAGCCATGGCGTGGAAACGGGAAATGAGTAGCTCGGCATCCAACCTTGTGCAAATGGGGTCTTTCATGCTGTCATGTCTGTTGAGGGACCCTCGTATAAAAAGGATGAAGTAGAACGACCTGTACTGGGTGGCCACGTTACTAGACACCCTGTATAAGCAGAAAGTGGCGGAAATGTTACCAATTTACCGGAAGTCAGAAAGGATGCAGCAGTTCAAAACCAAACTAAAAAATATGCTTTACACAGCTTATAAGGGGGATGTCACAGCACAATGGGAATCTAACTGGGGAAGAGGTGAAAGTAATCCTCCTCCTACCACGAACAGGGCAGCAAGGACAGGACACTTTACAGATGTGTTGTTGATGGAGTCCTACACATCGCCACAGCCCTTCAGGATCCAGCCTTAGAGAACGACTCGACCGACAGGTAGCAGACTACCTCGCCTTAACTCCAGATATCGACACTCTGAGGAGCGATGAACCCCTTGACTACTGGGTGTGCAGGCTTGACCTGTGGCCTGAACTATCCCAGTTTGTGATAGAACTTCTGGCCCTTCCCCGCTTCAAGTGTCCTGTCAGAAAGGACCTTCAGTGCAGCAGGAGGTATTGTCACTGACAAAAGAAGTCGCCTCAGTCAAAAAAGTGTTGATTACCTCACCTTCATTAAGATGAATGAAGCATGGATCCCGAAGGGACTGACAGTGGGGGATACGTTTGACTAAGAATAAGCCTGATGACATGCCTTGGCCTCAAAATGGTCCCCACGCTGCTGTATTTAATGTCTGCATACCGGATGACTTTCGTGAATTCTCCACCACCAACTAGGGTTCAAGCCGCAATGTTATAGTCACTTTTCTGCCTAGAAAACAGCTGCAGCAAAATACCTAATTTTTCAGGCATGTGTACATGCCTAATTTTTCTGGCCTCTAGTGCTGCACTGTGGCTGCAAAAACAAAACAAAAAAAAGGCACATACATGTGTCAATTCCCCTTTGTGATCGGTACCTTGTTGTGGTGAAGGGGCTTGCGTATCACAATGAAGCAATCATTACCTCTATGAGTGTGTTGGCAATGTTGCTTCATTATGATCAGACTAAAAGCGATCGGCTGGGTAATTTTTCATAGAAAAAACATTCTTTTTCTTTTTTCTTTATTTTTTTTTAAGTTGAATGGGTTTTTAATACATAAAATAATCTATTAAGAGACTTTATTATGTTTTTTTATTAGAAATAATGCAGACAATTAAAAAAAAATCCCCATCAATTCCAATACAAAGCAAGTACAGAGCTCAGAACTAAATTATTTCAGGATGTCGTTAATTCGACCATGATTAATCAATTCGACACACGTCCCCGGATAGGGGACGTAACAGGGATTAAACTGATGAGAATAGTACTACAGAAAATACCACTCATATCGGGTGTGACAGTAAATTGCACGGCGCAGACGCAGTGACCGTGGCATGGATTCAAACAAAGGGGAGGGAGCCAGCGTTTTTTGTAACCATCTCCCCGTTCGAAAAATCTATTCAATTCACCTTTCGGGGACCCTTGGTGTTGTACGTGGCTGGGTGGAGGAAGAAACCTTCAATGACATCAACGGGATATGGCTAGCTTGGTATCCAACCTTGTGCAAATGGGAAGTTTGCTGTTGGGCAAATGGACTGTTTGCGGTTGTTTGCGGTGCATTAAAAGGGGAGTTTGGTCTGTCAATTTCTGTAAAGCGGGCGTAACCCTTACACTACCTGATCGATACAACATCATACCTGATCGTATACACACACTGGATGTTTTAAACCAGGTGATTTTTGTTAGGTGATTTATGCCCTTTATGGATTAAAATCCAAGTCTGCGTCAACTATGTAATTTTCCATGGGAGTTTTGCCATGGATCCCCCTCCGGAATGCCACAGTCCAAGTGTTAGTCGCCTTGAAACAACTTTTCCATGACTACTGTGGCTAGAAAGAGTCCCTGTGGGTTTTAAAATTCGCCTGCCTATTGAAGTCAATGGAGGTTCGCCCGTTCGCGAACATTTGCAGAAATTCGCGTTCGCCATTTGCGAACAGAAAATTTTATAATCGCGACATCTCTAAATGGAATGAGTGGCCAAGAAATAACTTAACTCCCTGCCTTATAATGTCACATTGCGGAGAACGTGGCTGTTCCTTGCAATTCTCACCATGTGGCAAGGTGTATAACTGTGTAAACTGTGGTCTTTCACTGTCAATTGGTTAAATCTTTTCCACATCAGTGGTGAGGTATCACAGCAGTAACAAGGCCAGGACCTATTGACAGCTCTATTTTTCTGTCACCAGGCACCTATCCGCCTCCTACACATCCTTCTCCATGAACATCCTCCCGTTCTCAACTAAAGCAGGGCAGATCATTGCTGCCACATCCCCTCCCTCCTATTATACGTGTAAAGTGAAGCATTGCATCATGCAGCAAACATCCCTCTTACTGTCAACCTACCAACTCCAACTGAGCAAGGTGGTCAGCAACAATAGCAGTATGTTCAGCAGATGCATTTTGGGGAAATAACACATGCTCCCTGCATGGAGCACTTGATCAATTTAGTTATACAATGATTTTTTGAAACAGTGGCTTGCTGAGAATGTTGACTATGTCCAGGATTTCAGCCATTCTTATGTGGCAAGGATCTCCCTCTTGTACTTGCAGCGACAAAATGGTCTGCCATTGCACCACTTGATCCGCAGTGATCCAATTCGCTGGAATTCCATCTTGCATATGCTAGAGCATCTGTTAGAGCAACATAAAGTTTTGAATTATTTTGGCATACACCAGACCACTTCAGAAGGAAGTATGTGATCTTTCAAGGTGAGGCAGTATCAGCTCATCAGCGATGCCTCTTGCATACTCAGGCCCTTCAAAGAGACAACTACATTTGGCAGCAGAGTCAACTGCAGCAGGAAAGATGTCATCCTTCTGATTTATGTCCATTAACATATGGCTTTTGTTGCTGCCACTTCCCCCGCTGTTACTCCCTGCTTCTAATTTCCCTGCTGTCACTTACATTACCCCTGCTGCCACTACCATTACTGCTATACAGCTGCCACTACCACTACCCCTAAACAGCCACACACACACACACATATCTACCGCCTTGCATGTTCTATGCTGTGCTGCTACTGCTGCAGATACTACTGTGGCCAAATGCCACTATTATCCTACCTTTTCCATATCCACACTGTACTGCTTCTATGACCAATTACAAGTATATTTTTCCAGGCTCATTCAGAACAAGCCACACTTTCTTTTTTTTATAAATTAACACTTTTGCTTTTATAAATATGGGCAAGCATTCTGTCCCTGTTAACTCGTCATTTTGGATGCTTATGCAGAACAAGTCATGTTTCCTATGACATAAACGGACCTGGCGCATTTTCATCTTCAGGACCAGGCCATTTTTTGCAAATCTGACCAGTGTCACTTTATGTGGTGATAACTTTAAAACGCTTTGACTTATCCAGGCCATTCTGAGATATTTTTTTCGTCACATATTGTACTTCATGACACTGGTAAAATGGAGTAAAAAATAATAATTTTCATTTATAAAAAAAATTTGCTAATTTCCAAGTTTCAATTTCTCTACTTCTATAATACATATTAATACCTATAAAATAGTTATTACTTTAAATTTCACACATGTCTTCTTCATGTTAGGATCATTTTGGGAATGACATTTTATTTTTGGGGGACGTTACAAGGCTTAGAAGTTTAGAAGTAAATCTTCACTTTGTGAAGCTTACATGATAGAAACCACCCAAAAATGACCCCATTCTAGAAACTACACCTCTCGAGGTAACTGATTTTACAAATGTTGTTAACCCTTTAGGTGTTCCACAAGAATTAATGGAAAATAGAGATACCATTTCAATATTTCACTTTTTTGGCAGATTTTCCATTTTTATATATTTTTTTCAGTTACAAATCAAGGGTTAACAGCCAAACAAAACTCATTATTTGTGGCCCTGATTCTGTAGTTTACATAAATACCCCATATTTGGTTGTAAACTGCTGTATGGGCACACGGCAGGGTGCAGAAGGAAAGGAATGACATACGGTTTTTGGAAGGCAGATTTTGCTAGACAGGTTTTTTTTTTACACCATGTCCCATTTGAAGCCCCCCTGATGCACCCCTAGAGTAGAAACTCCATAAAAGTGACCCCATTTAAGAAACTACACCCTCAAGGTATTCAAAACTGATTTTACAAATGTCGTTGACCTTTTAGGTGTTCCACAAGAGTTATTGGCAAATAGAGATAAAATTTCAGAATTTCATTTTTTTTGCAAATTTTCCATTTTAATCCATTTTTTTCCAGTAACGAAGTAAGGGTTAACAGCCAAACAGAACTCAATATTTATGGCCCTGATTCTGTAGTTTACAGAAACATCCCATATGTGGTCGTAAACTGCTGTACGGGCATACGGCAGGGCGCAGAAGGAAAGGAATGCCATACGGTTTTTGGAAGGCAGATTTTGCTAGACAGTTTTTTTTGACACCATGTCCCATTTGAAACTACATTATTGCCGATGCTGGTGGATGCAGCAGGGATCCGGCTGTCAGTAATTGCCGGATCTCTGCTGCTGATCGGGGGGACCGCACGCGGGGGGAGGAACGACTGCAGGAGGATTCTCGTCCTTGGTCGTTAAGGGGTTAATATGTGTGTGTGTGTGTGTGTGTGTGTGTGTATAAACAAGGGCAAAGATCTACCTTTGTTAAAGCATAACTTTCAGACACTTGATCCCAATAAGTCATTGTTTAAACAACATCTGCCCCTGATAAGGAACCCTTTTTAACCGCCTCCGGACCGCCTAACGCAGGATCACGGTCCGGAGGCGGCAGCGCTGCACACAGTCACGCATATACGCGTCGTCGGCCCGCGCAAAAGTTAGAGGGGGCTCATGTCACCAGCCTGCCAGCCAATGATCGTTGCTGGCAGGCTGGCGATTTTTAAAATCTCAAATCAGAAGCCAGTTAACACATCATATTAGTTAATATGATGTGTTAAATGGCTTCCCTGCTCCTCTGCTGGTCCTTTTAGTCGGTTGGTCTCAGCAGAGGAGCAGGCATCACAGTGAGTAGCACCAAACACTACACTTAGCCCCAGATCACCCCCCTGCACCCCAATTAACCCCTTGATCACCCCTTCTTGCCCCTGTCAATCACTAGTGAAAGTGAAAAAAGTGATCAGTGTAAACTGTCACTTTTTTTTTCAACTGGTATTGACTGTTAGGTTTTAGGGATAGTTTAGGCCCCTTGGTTAGGTAGTTTAGCGTTCGTTTAGCGCCCAGCCCACCGCACCGCAGTCACTTATTCACTGATTAGCGTATCGCTAATCAGCATTTGTACTTTTATAGTATCTGTAAGTGATCAAAACTGATCACAGTCAGATCTATAATAGTATTAGTGTCACCTTAGTTCGCCCTCCAACCAAAACGCAGTGTTTGCCCGATCAGGCCTGATCGGTCACCCACACGTGCGTTCGCCCACGCCCGCCCCGCCGCAGTGACATTTTTTTTTTTTCTTTTGATCACTGCACATTAACTTTACAAGCGCTGCGGCAATGAAAAAAATCTGTTTTGATATTTTTTATCAACCGCAGCGGACTCCGGTACTTCGCTAGCCTCCCATTTGTAAGACAGGCTTGCTTTTTTTCTTGGGTAGTCTCAGGGAATACCCCTAAATTTAGTTGCCCAAATGTCAAACAGGGGGTATTCTTCTGAAGAGGCCTACAGGCTTCTGACCCAGTCGGATGAGGAATGGGAACCCTCATCTGACGAATCTAGCGGGTCAGAATATGAACTTGTAGAAAGCAGTGGCAGTCTGACACAAAGTTCGGACGAGGAGGTTGAGGTCCCTGATACCAACAGGCGTACCCGGCCCCGTGTTGCTAGACCATAGGTTGCGCAGGATCCGCTTCAAGGGCAGCATAGTTGGGCTGGCGCTGTCGGATTACGTGGTGAGGCATACACCAGCAGCGCAGCCCTCCCTGGACCTAGTACCAGCACTGCCGTACAACATGGTGAAGTGGCGAGCACCAGAAGGGCAGTTGAAGCTGGTACAGTGGCACGTGCAATAGTTACCCTGTCGCAGCCACCGCACAGACAGGCCCGTAGACCCCCTAGAATCCTGATTGGCAGTCCCCAGTTTCAGCCACACCATTAGTTCCCCCTTTCACCGCCCAGTTGGGTTGAGACAGCTCAAATGGAATTTTTTGAGCTGTTCTTGACTGCGGAGCTCTTGGACTTAGTTGTGGCAGAAACAAACCGGTATGCCACTCAATTTATATCCGCCAACCCGGGAAGCTTTTATGCCCAGCCTTTCCGGTGGAAACCAGTCCAAGTTTTCGAATTAAAAAAAATTCTGGGCCTTCTCCTCAACATGGGTCTAACCAAAAAGCATGAATTGCGGTCATATTGGTCCACGAACCCAATTCATCACATGCCCATGTTCTCTGCTGCCATGTCCAGGGCACGATTTGAGGCCATCCTGCGTTTCCTGCACTTTAGTGATAAAACCACCTCCCGTCCCAGAGGCCACCCAGCTTTTGACCGGCTCCACAAAATTTGGCCCCTCATAGACCACTTCAACCAGAAATTTGAAGATTTGTATACCTCTGAGCAAAACATCTGCGTAGACGAGTCCCTAATACATTTTACCGGGCGCCTTGGCTTCAAACAATACATCCCAAGCAAGCGCGCCCGGTATGGGGTCAAATTGTATAAGCTCTGTGAAAGGGCCACAGGCTATACCCACAAATTTCAGCTCTATGAGGGAAAAGATCAGACCCTGGAGCCGGTCGGTTGCCCTGACTAACTGGGGAGCAGTGGGAAGACAGTCTGGGACTTGGTGTCACCCTTATTTGGCAAGGGGTACTATTTTTATGTGGACAATTTCTACACAAGTGTGACCCTCTTCAGGCATTTGTTTCTAGAACAGATTAGCTGCTGTGGCACCGCGCAAACTAGTCGCGCGGGCTTCCCCCAACGGCTAGTTACCACCCGTCTTGCAAGGGGGAGGAGGGCTGCCTTGTGCAACGAATAATTGCTTGCGGTGAAATGGAGAGACAAGCGTGATGTTTACATGCTCTCCTCCATTCACGCAGACACCACAATCCAAATTGAGCGAGCAACCAGAGTCTTTGAAAAGCCCTTCTCGGTCCACGACTATAATTTGCTCATGGGAGGGGTGGACTTCAATGACCAGATGTTGTCTCCGTATTTAGTTTCCCGACGCACCAGATGCTGGTATAAGAAGGTGTCTGTATATTTAATTCAATTGGCTCTGTATAATAGTTTTGTTCTCTACAGTAAGGCTGGGAGAACACAATCCTTCCTCAAATTTCATAAAGAGATCATCGAGAGCCTCCTGTACCCAGGAGGTTCCGTGGCCCCATCCACCAGTGTAGTTAGCCGTCTACACGAGCGACATTTCCCCAGTGTCATTCCTGGTACCTCAACCCAACCGTCACCCCGAAAAAGATGTTGTGTCTGTAGCAGGAGTGGAATAAGGCGTGACACCCGCTATTTCTGTCCTGACTGCCCTGACCACCCTGCCCTATGCTTTGGAGAGTGTTTCCGGAAGTACCACACACAGGTACACTTAGCATAGGGATCACATCTCACCAGGACAGGCACACAGGGCTATTAGGGCCCATTCACACACAGAGCTGCTACAAACCTCTCCTTTCACCTGGGACAAAGTGCATAATGCACTTCGCCACATCTTTGGGCGATTTGCGCTTTGCACATTGTCCCATGGGGAAGGAGAGGTTTGTCCTATAAAGGTAAAAAAACAATAAAAAAAACACCAGTAAGCAAAAAAGTTAACGTTCAGTTTCAAAAGTTAAATAAAGTTTATATGTTCTGTTCTAAAGTTATTATAAAGTTAATCAAATTTATTGCGTTGTGGCCTGGTTTTTTCTTTTTTCATTTTTTACCTTCCAGGTGGACCAACCGATCGACTAGCTGCAGCACTGATGTGCATTCTGACAGAAGCATTGCGCTGCTGTCAGATTACACACAAGTCGGTGTATGCGGCGCTGCAAGACGAGATTTCTCCTCTGCAGTAAAAGATACGTTTGCCGAGGCATATGAGCTGAGGAGGTGGCGGTGTTCATATGCTTTGGCAAACACTTTATATTAAAAAAAAATAAAAAATCCCGGCAATGATTTATTCATCCACATCGATTGATGTGAATGGAGAAATCGTGTTTGCCAGGGCATACGAGCTAAGTGGGTATGGATGTTGGGCGAAGCTCCTATGTCCTGGCAAACGCCTTTCCCCTCCTTTTTTTTTTTTTGGCAGAGATTTTTTCATCCACATTTATCAATGTGAATGAAGAAATCTGTGCCGTTCATTTTTTCTTTCAGCCCAGAGGCTGAACGAAAAAAAAAAAATCTCATTACCCGTATGCTCAATATAAGGAGAATAGCAGAAACTCCTAATGCTGGCCATACATGTAATGATTGCGGAGACCCTCAAATGCCAGGGCAGTATAAACACCCCACAAATAACACCATTTTGGAAAGAAGACACCCCAAGGTATTCGCTGAGGGGCATATTGAGTCCATGAAAGATTGAAATTTTGGTCTCAAGTTAGCAGAAAGGGAGATTTTGTGAGAAAAACCACAAAAATAATCAATTTCCGCTAACTTGTGCCAATTATTTTTTTTTTCTATATACTCGGCATGCCCCTCATTGAATACCTTGGGGTGTCTTCTTTCCAAAATGGGGTCACATGTGAGGTATTTATACTGCCCTGGCTTTTTAGGGGCCCTAAAGCGTGAGAAAAAGTCTGGGATCCAAATGTCTAAAAATGCCCTCCTAAAAGGAATTTGGGCCCCTTTGCACCCCTAGGCTGCAAAAAAGTGTCACACATATGGTATCGCCTTACTCAGGAGAAGATTGGGAATGTGTTTTGGGGTGTCATTTTACATATACCCATGCTGGGTGAGAGAAATATCTTGGCAAAAGACAACTTTTCCAATTTTTTTATACAAAGTTGGCATTTGACCAAGATATTTTTCTCACCCAGCAAAGGTATATGTAAAAATACACCCCAAAACACATTCCCCAACTTCTCCTGAGTACGGCAATACCACATGTGCGACACTTTTTTGCAGCCTAGGTGGGCAAATGGGCCCACATTCTAAAGAGCACATTTCTGATTTCACAGGCCATTTTTTACAGATTTTGATTTCAAACTACTTCTCACGCATTTGGGCCCCTAAAATGCCAGGGCAGTATAACTACCCCACAAGTGACCCCATTTTGGAAAGAAGACACCCCAAGGTATTTCATGATGGGCATAGTGAGTTCATGGAAGTTTTTATTTTTTGTCACAAGTTAGTGGAATATGAGAGTTTGTAAGAAAAAAAAGAAAAAAAATCATAATTTTCTGCTAACTTGTGACAAAAAATAAAAAGTTCTATGAACTCACTATGCCCATCAGTGAATACCTTAGGGTGTCTACTTTCCGAAATGGGGTCATTTGTGGGGTGTTTGTACTGTCTGGCCATTGTAGAACCTCAGGAAGCATGACAGGTGCTCAGAAATTCAGAGCTGCTTCAAAAAGTGGAAATTCACATTTTTGTACCATAGTTTGTAAACGCTATAACTTTTACACAAACCATTTTTTTTTTCTTTTTCTTTTTAAAATCTTTTATTGATTTTATAACAAAGATAAGGGTATACAAACAGTAGTGCTATCAAGCAGATTCTGCAATAGTATACAAGCGAGTCCGCACAAAATGGTGTACAGCTATAAAACAAAGGTACAATTTTAGTACACTACAATACAGCCTGACCGACTAAGGCAGATGAGGCATGCCAAAATGCAAGAAACATTTATTATCATTAAACTTAACCTTGCAACCTATTATCTAATGGCTTCATGTCGTCAGACAAGAGAGCTATGTTAAATGATATTCTCTGAGCTGGGACATGCAAGGGGTGAGATCATGTGTAAGACTCCTATATTTCTAATCAGGTAACGTAAGGACCAACGTCTCCCCTTTATTTCAGAGAAAGCCCTTGTCCGGTTGAACAAACCATTTTTTTTTTTTAACCAAACATTTTTTTTTTATCAAAGACATGTAGAACAATAAATTTGGCGAAACATTTATATATGGATGTTGTTTTTTTTGCAAAATTTTACAACTGAAAGTTAAAAATGTCATTTTTTTGCCAAAAAAACGTTAAATTTCGATTAATAACAAAAAAATTAAAAAAGGCAGCAGCAATGAAATACCACCAAATGAAAGCTCTCTTAGTGAGAAGAAAAGGAGGTAAAATTCATTTGGGTGGTAAGTTGTATGACCGAGCAATAAACGGTGAAAGTAGTGTAGTGCAGAAGTGTAAAAAGTGGCCTGGTCATTAAGGGTGTTTCAGCTAGGGGGGCTGAGGTGGTTAAAAGCTTTCCTATATGTATTTAAAAAAAAAGCATAACACATGCAACGTTGAAGTGTGTTTGCTAACTTCGTCAACCAGGTGTTTACCCATTGCTATATACAGGGAGTGCAGAATTATTAGGCAAGTTGTATTTTTGAGGATTAATTTTAGTATTGAACAACAACCATGTTCTCAATAAACCCAAAAAACTCATTAATATCAAAGCTGAATATTTTTGGAAGTAGTTTTTAGTTTGTTTTTAGTTTTAGCTATTTTAGGGGGATATCTGTGTGTGCAGGTGACTATTACTGTGCATAATTATTAGGCAACTTAACAAAAAACAAATATATACCCATTTCAATTATTTATTTTTACCAGTGAAACCAATATAACATCTCAACATTCACAAATATACATTTCTGACATTCAAAAACAAAACAAAAACAAATCAGTGACCAATATAGCCACCTTTCTTTGCAAGGACACTCAAAAGCCTGCCATCCATGGATTCTGTCAGTGTTTTGATCTGTTCACCATCAACATTGCGTGCAGCAGCAACCACAGCCTCCCAGACACTGTTCAGAGAGGTGTACTGTTTTCCCTCCTTGTAAATCTCACATTTCATGATGGACCACAGGTTCTCAATGGGGTTCAGATCAGGTGAACAAGGAGGCCATGTCATTAGATTTTCTTCTTTTATACCCTTTCTTGCCAGCCACGCTGTGGAGTACTTGGACGCATGTGATGGAGCATTGTCCTGCATGAAAATCATGTTTTTCTTGAAGGATGCAGACTTCTTCCTGTACCACTGCTTGAAGAAGGTGTCTTCCAGAAACTGGCAGTAGGACTGGGAGTTGAGCTTGACTCCATCCTCAACCCGAAAAGGCCCCACAAGCTCATCTTTGATGATACCAGCCCAAACCAGTACTCCACCTCCACCTTGCTGGCGTCTGAGTCGGACTGGAGCTCTCTGCCCTTTACTAATCCAGCCACGGGCCCATCCATCTGGCCCATCAAGACTCACTCTCATTTCATCAGTCCATAAAACCTTAGAAAAATCAGTCTTGAGATATTTCTTGGCCCAGTCTTGACATTTCAGCTTGTGTGTCTTGTTCAGTGGTGGTCGTCTATCAGCCTTTCTTACCTTGGCCATGTCTCTGAGTATTGCACACCTTGTGCTTTTGGGCACTCCAGTGATGTTGCAGCTCTGAAATATGGCCAAACTGGTGGCAAGTGGCATCTTGGCAGCTGCACGCTTGACTTTTCTCAGTTCATGGGCAGTTATTTTGCGCCTTGCAACCCTGTTGACTATTTTGAATGAAACGCTTGATTGTTCGATGATCACGCTTCAGAAGCTTTGCAATTTTAAGAGTGCTGCATCCCTCTGCAAGATATCTCACTATTTTTGACTTTTCTGAGCCTGTCAAGTCCTTCTTTTGACCCATTTTGCCTAAGGAAAGGAAGTTGCCTAATAATTATGCACACCTGATATAGGGTGTCGATGTCATTAGACCACACCCCTTCTCATTACAGAGATGCACATCACCTAATATGCTTAATTGGTAGTAGGCTTTTGAGCCTATACAGCTTGGAGTAAGACAACATGCATAAAGAGGATGATGTGGTCAAAATTCTCATTTGCCTAATAATTCTGCACTCCCTGTACAGTATATCAGTGTCACTTCGACATTATTTGTTATATCTGTCATTGTGTTCAAGAGCTTAAAAGGGGGGTAGGGGGGGACAAAAATGTGTAAAAAGAAAATAAAATAAAAAAGAAGAAGACAATGAAAATATATTTTGAAAAATCCTAGTCCTAAGAAACCTAGATCAACTTTTAATCGGTTTTGACACAAATCAATGTTTTTATTTTACAAACCGGATTCCAAAAAAGTTGGGACACTATACAAATCGTGAATAAAAACTGAATGCAATTATGTGGAGGTGCCAACTTCTAATATTTTATTCAGAATAGAACATAAATCACGGAACAAAAGTTTAAACTGAGAAAATGTACCATTTAAAAAGGGAAAAATATGTAGAATCAGAATTTCATGGTGTCAACAAATCCCCAAGAAGTTGGGACAAGGCCATTTTCACCACTGTGTGGCATCTCCCCTTCTTCTTACAACACTCAACAGACATCTGGGGACCGCGGAGACCAGTTTCTCAAGTTTAGAAATAGGAATGCTCTCCCATTCTTGTCTAATACAGGCCTCTAACTGTTAAATCGTCTTGGGCCTTCTTTGTTGCACCTTCCTCTTTATGATGCGCCAAATGTTCTCTATAGGTGAAAGATCTGGACTTCAGACTGGCCATTTCAGTACCCGGATCCTTCTCCTACGCAGCCATGATGTTGTGATTGATGCAAAATGTGGTCTGGCATTATCTTGTTGAAAAATGCAGGGTCTTCCCTGAAAGAGATGACGTCTGGATGGGAGCATATGTTGTTCTAGAAGCTGAATATATTTTTCTGCATTGATGGTGCCTTTCCAGACATGCAAGCTGCCCATGCCACACGCACTCATGCAACCCGATATTATCAGAGATGCAGGCTTCTGAACTGAGCGTTGATAACAACTTGGGTTGTCCTTTTCCTCTTTGGTCCGGATGACATGGCGTCCCAGATTTCCAAAAATAACTTCGAATCGTGACTCATCTGACCACAGAACAGTCTTCCATTTTGCCACACTCCATTTTAAATGATCCCTGGCTTAGTGAAAACACCTGAGCTTGTGGATCTTGCTTAGAAATGGCTTCTTCTTTGCACTGTAGCGTTTCAGCTGGCAACGGCGGATGGCACGGTAGACTGTGTTCACTGACAATGGTTTCTGGAAGTATTCCTGAGCCTATTCTGTGATTTCCTTTACAGTAGTATTCCTGTTTGTGGTGCAGTGTCATTTAAGGGCCCGGAGGTCACGGGCATCCAGTATGGTTTTACGGCCTTGACCCTTACGCACAGAGATTGTTCCAGATTCTCTGAATCTTCGGATGATGTTATGCACAGTTGATGATGATAGATGCAAAGTCTTTGCAATTTTTCGCTGGGTAACACCTTTCTGATATTGCTCCACTATCTTTCTGCGCAACATTGTGGGAATTGGTGATCCTCTACCCATCTTGGCTTCTGAGAGACACTGCCACTCTGAGAAGCTCTTTTTATACCCAATCATGTTGCCAATTGACCTAATTAGTGTTAATTGGTCTTCCAGCTCTTCGTTATGCTCATATTTACTTTTTCCAGCCTCTTATTGCTACTTGTCCCAACTTTTTGGGGATTTGTTGACACCGTGAAAATTTGAATCAACGTATTTTTCCTTTAAAATGTTACATTTAATCGGATTAAACGTTTGATCTGTCATCTACGTTCTATTACAAATAAAATATTGACATTTGCCATCTCCACATCATTGCATTCAGTTTTTATTCACAATTTGTTTAGTGTCCTAACTTTTTTGGAATCAGGTTTGTATTTGATTAATCGACACAAAGCAAATTTCAAGAAGTTTGCTCATCTCTTATCTTTTTCTTGATCTGTGATTGAGGCAGAGTTTCTGTTGATTGGGTATAATAATTTACAAGTATTGTCAATTATTAACTTTTCCACAGATACTACAGTGGATATAAAAAGTCTACACACTCCAGTTAAAATGTCAGGTTTCTGTGATTTAAAAAAAAGAGACAAAGACAAATCATTTCAGAACTTTTTCCACCTTTATAGGTCAATAAACTGTACAACTTAATTGAAAAACAAACTGAAATCTTTAAAAGAAAAAATATTAAAATAAAATAATATGTTTGCATAAGTGTGAACACCCATAAACTAATACTTTGTTGAAGCACCTTTTGATTTTATTCCATCACTCAGTCTTTTTGGGCATGAGTCTATCAGCATGGCACATTTTGACTTGGCAAGATTTGCCCACTCTTCTTTGCAAAAACACTCCAAATCTGTCAGATTGCGAGGGCATCTCCTGTGCACAGCCCTCTTCAGATCACCAAACAGATTTTCAATTGGATTCAGGTCTGGGCTCTGGCTGGGCCATTCCAAAACTTTAATCTTCTTCTGGTGAAGCCATTCCTTTGTTGATTTGGATGTATGCTTTGGGTCGTTGTCATGCTGAAAGATGAAGTTCCTCTTCATGTTCAGCTTTCTAGCAGAAGCCTGAAGGTTTTGTGCCAATATTGACTGGTATTTGGAACTGTTCATAATTCCCTCTAGCTTAACTAAGACCCCAAAGCATGATGCTGCCACCACCATGCTTCACTGTGGGTATGGTGTTCTTTTGGTGATGTGCAGTGTTGTTTTTGCGCCAAACATATCTTTTGGAATTATGGCCAAAAAGTTCAACCTTGGTTTCTTCAGACCATAACACCTTTCCCCACATGCTTTTGGGAGACTTCAGATGTGTTTTTGCAAAATGTAGCCTGACTTAGATGGTTTTCTTAGTAAGAAAAGGCTTTCGTCTAGCTACTCTACCCCATAGCCCAGACATATGAAGAATACGGGAGATTGTTGTTACATGTACCACACAGCCAGTACTTGCCAGATATTCCTGCAGCTCCTTTAATGTTGCTGTAGGCCTCTTGGTAGCCTCCCAGACCAGTTTTCTTCTTGTCTTTTCATCAATTTTGGAGGGATGTCCAGTTCTTTGTAATGTCACTATTGTGACATATTTTCTCCACTTGATGATGACTGTCTTCACTGTGTTCCATAGTATATCTAATGCATTGGAAATTCTTTTGTACCCTTCTCTTGACATGCCTTTTAGCAATGAAATCCCTCTGATGCTTTGAAAGCTCTCTGTGGACCATGGCTTTTGCTGTGGGATGCGACTAAGAAAATTTCCAGAAAGATCAACTAGAGCAGCTGAGCTTTATTACTTTATTTGGGGTTAATCAAAGGCACTCTTAATGATGGCAGGTGTATGCTTACTCTTATTTAACCCCTTAATGACCAAGCGTGTTTGGGCCTTTATGACCAAGCGTTTTTCTTCCTTTTTTCATGGTCTCATTCCAAGAGCTATAACTTTTTTATTTTTTCGTCTATATAGCTTTATGAGGGCTTGTTTTTTTATGGGACAAGTTGTAGTTTTTAATGGCACCATTTTGGGGTACACATAACTTTCTGATTAACTTTTATTAACTCTTTCTGGGAGGGAGATGGGGAAAAATAGCAATACTGCCACTGCGTTTTTACATTATAAATTTTACGGCATTCATTTTTCGGTACAAATAACATAATATCTATCTTTATTCTCTGGGTCAGTACGATTACAGTGATACTAAATACTTATAATTTTTTTTACGTTTTACTACTTTTTTTTCCAATAAAACCCCTTTTATTAACCAAAAAAATGATTTTGCATTGCCACTTCACAAGACCCATAACTTTTTTTTTTCTTTTTCTATGGAGTTGTGCGAGGGTTTGATTTTTGATTAAAATGGCGCTTTTTGATCGCTTGGGGGGACCCAGCATTTTGACCAAAGGTGGGTCCAAGGCACTTTGCACACCCTTGCTTTTCCTACTTGCTCTGCCAGCCACTCCCTCTTCTTCTTGATAGACAGAGCCAGAATCCTGCATAGTCCTCTCCCCAGGTCAATCAAGAAGGATAGAGGGGTATCTACATTCAAGCAGAGGTTTCTCTACAAGGCACCATGCCTGGTTTAGCAGTGAATTTCCTTGTGACAGATGCCCTTTACATACTGTGCCTGTTATTGTACTGTATACAAGATCAAAACTCCTGAATATTGAGTGCAGCCCTTGAAGTTATGCATCATTTGTGTATTTTTTTTGTTTTTTGTCTGGTACATAGCAATGTATATTTAGGAGCAATGCAATGCATCAGCCTAGGAGCATATAATTAAACTGAGTTAAAAAAAATAAAAAAAATATTGGACTTTATAGTAAAAGGAGAGTTATTTCAATTAATTGAAAATCGCATTTAGCCATATAAATTCTACTGCCATGAAGCAACGTACCTGAATAACAATGATGGTCACATATCTTGTGGTTTTCTAATATATTCCTGTCTTCATTAAGAGAGCAGAAATTTTCCATTATGACTTAGCATATAAAACTGCACTGCACCAAGCAGCCTGTTATTAATATATGTCACGATTAATGGACTCAAACACTATCACTTTACAATCTACATTAATAAAACTGTAACTCTATAGTTTTGTATTTTCATTTTGTACTTGTATAATGTAAATATCAAAATCATTAAACCTAAAGTCAAACATTTTTAAGGCTTATCCTAGCAATAAACTTAGCAGTTTATATATTAGCCAACAGATTTGACTTTGGGCTATTCCTAAGGGTGCTATCCTGGTAGTCTCCTGGTCCAGGAATCTGGACTTTGCTGCAAGGGAACCACCAAAAGGTTATCTCCTGGAGTAGTCTCGGTGTGATTCATAGCTGACACACAGGGGTCAGATACATCAATGCAGGCCACCAAGGGGTCAGATAGAATCATAGGGACAAGCTGAGGTCAGGACAGGCAGAATATATGCTATAAAGTAATAGGTCAGGGCAGGCAGGAAAGGGTCAGCACAGAGCTCAGGAACAGGTCAGACAGGCAACTATAAGTGCCAAAAATAGAAAAAGTGCTCTCAGGTGAATATATTAAGGCACAACACTAATGACAGCTTATTATTGTTATCATATCTGTTGCTGCGTCCTGATGTCCTGGATATGGGTGCCAACCATCTTCAGACAGGAATCAAGAGTGGGGTGACATTTGTGACAAGGGGTCACAGACTGTAGTACATGACCTTGTAGGTGCAAGAATGATCATTGAAACACTCAAGGGATTATAAATGAGTACAAATGTAATAAGTAAGAAGACCTTCTAAGACAAATGAGTTTTTAGGTTCTAGGGCACCTTCCTCAGATGAAGAAGAGACAGGTATACATGCAGGGTGAACAACAATTCACACTGAGCTATCATTATAGGAGTTCAGCATGAATAATTGATCCAGCAAGATTTTCTGCAGCATCTGTGCAGGTCTTGTGAGGTCAAATCTGTGTTCAGTCACTAGATTTGACCTCACAAGTAGTGATGAGCGGCAGGTGCCATATTCGATTTCGACGAAATTCGCGAATATTCAATAGAATATTCGTTTTATATTAGTCTAAATCGAATATTCGTCATTATTCTTGTTATCGCGATTAATATGCGATTTAAATAATCGTGTATTGCGATTTTAACTTAAAGGCTACTCTCCTATTGAAATAGCAATGCGATTAATTCAAGTTATAAAAATCGAATTTCGATTTTAACTTAGCACTGCTATATTCTATATTAGGCTAGAATTAACGAATATGGAATGTAGCAGTGCTAAGTTAAAATCGAAATTCGATTATTATAACTTGAATTAATCGAATTGCGATTTCAACTTGGACCTGGTTTACTATGGTTGGCTTGGTAGAATTAGCGAATATGACGAATATATTCGTTATATTCCACAAAACGAAGATAACGAATGTATTCTGCATCTTTCGTTTTAGCTACCTATTCGTCAACTTCGCTAATTCTAGCAATCATATAGGAAAGTTTACTATAGAGACAGCTAAGTTTAATTCGCTATGCGAATATATGACAGCTTTTTTTTTATAAATAGTATAATTATAATAATTATCAGGTATTATAATTATTCTATTTATTTTAAAAAAAGCTAAGTAATATAATCACATAGCGAATTAAACTTAGCTGTCTCTATAGTCAACTTTCCTACATGATTGCTAGAATTAGCGAAGTTGACGAATAGGTAGCTAAAACAAAGATGCAGAATACTTAGTTATCTTCGTTTTGTGGAATATAACGAATATATTCGTTATATTCGTTTTGTGGAATATAACGAATATATTCGTCATATTCGCTAATTCTACCAAGCCAATCATAGTAAACCAGGTCCAAGTTGAAATCGCAATTCGATTAATTCAAGTTATAATAATCGAATTTCGATTTTAACTTAGCACTGCTATAGTCCATATTAGGCTAGAATTAACGAATATGGAATATAGCAGTGTTAAGTTAAAATCGAAATTCGATTTTTATAACTTGAATTAATCGCATTGCTATTTCAATAGGAGAGTAGCCTTTAAGTTAAAATCGAAATCCGACAGTACATTCTAGTATATGGAGACGTTCCCATGGTGATGGGGACGCTCCATGAGCATGGAAGTCGGCAGAAGCGGCAACGGGCACTGACTGGAGCAGCTAGGAAGCCAGGAATCCAAAGGACAGGTAAGAACAACTTTAGGGAAGTGGGAAAGAAAAAAATATAACAATAAAAAATAAAAAATAAACGAATATTCGAAATATCGAATTTATATCACTATATTCGAAATATTCGCGAATTAGCGAAGTGCCGATATTCTCGAAAAAAATCAGATATTCGAATATTCGTGCTCAACACTACTCACAAGGTGGACATGCACTTTAGTGGCACCAATGTGGTTTGATCGCTCCTGAGCTGCTTGCTTTTGCTTGCTCTCAGAGAAGCCAATTTTAGCAAAAAAAGAGACTAGCAGTAATAAGTATTAGAAACTTCTCCCCACCTAAGTATATCTCAATCATACAACAGTTGGTTTAATTATTATAATGCTGTAATCGCTGCAATAGTAATATATTTACTGGATTTACAACAGTCTAGTAAAATTATGTAGAGTACATCTGACATAACTAATATCAAATTAAATAATTATTGATCTGCTGAAGTTTTAATGTAAGCAGAGCCAGGTATTTCATTAGGCACATGACACTATGCTTAGGGTTGACCTAGTGGGAGGGAAACCTTGCCCTTATAGTCATATTGTAGTTCATAAAGTGAAAGTAGGGAAGTTTCACATTAGGGCTCATGCACACAAATGTTTTTTTTTTGCGTTCAGTATACTGGCTGTTTTTGAGTTCAGTATGCTATACTTATACTGAACAATTCATTTCAATGGGTCAGTAAAAAAACTGAAGTGTCTCCTTGTGCATTCCGTTTCCATATTTCCGTTTTTCCATTCCATTCAAAGATAGAACATATCCTATTATTGCCTGCAAATTACGTTCCGTAATATACTCCGTATGTCTTCCATATTAATTTCCTTTTTTGCAGAACCAGCTATTGAAAATTTTATGCCCAGCCCAATTTTCCTATGTAATTACTGTATACTGTATATGCCATATGGAAAAACGGAACTGAACCGGAAACACTACTGAAACAAAACGGGAAAAAAAAAACTGTTAAAAATGGCCCATAAAACACTAAAAACACCATACGGTCGTGTTCATGAGCCCTAAGGCAGTGCACAGTTGGATTTCATTAGCACAGAGATTTTACTCAAAACCATAGCTTCCCAGTCAAAGCTCATTGATGACATACCTATACTTAATTTGCATAGAATGGGCTCAAGATAAAAATGACAGTATTTTTATCTTATTTTTTATTATTATTATAAACATATCATTCCTCTTTCCCATATTTACCTATAAAAATAAATTATAAAAAAAGAATAATATAATCATATACAAAAATGTCCAAACTGCTCAAAATATTTAACCTGCACACTGAATGCTGTAACGGAAAAAAAATAAAAAATAAAATAAAACAAGCAATTCCTTGTTTTTTTGGTCACTGCTTTTGCCAAACAAATTGAATAGAAAATTATTACAAACTATACAAATAAAAATCACAGATTACCTTTTGTGAGCCTCATACAGCTCAATAGACAAAAACATGAAAAATTGTGTCAGCATATGATGATACAAAGCAAATATTTATTTTTCAAAGGTTTTTATTAAAAATGTTTTAAAATACAAAAAGTTTAATTAAAAGTTACATACATTTAGTATTGTCATAATTGTACTGACCCACACAGTATATTCTCATATCATCTCTAGCTTTCAGTGAACACTATAAAAACAAACCACAAACAATTTGATTTACAAATTTTTCGTTACAATATGCTAAGTTTAATGTTACTATTAAAAAGATTACTTGTCCCACAATAAAATAAGCCCTTTTTAAATTATATGAATACTTTGCATACATTTTTTTTTTTTAATAACAATTAGCATTTGGGTCTTGGAAGAGAGAAGTAAAAAAAAATGAAAGTGCAAAACATTAAATTGGCCAAAATGGGTTGTGCCACGAAAAATATAGATTTTCCAAACTAGCACCTGGATCTAAATACTTTTGTAATTGCACATAATTAAGAGATGACCGCACACACTCAGTTTACATTTTTACCTGTCACCAACCATGTCTTTGGCAGTTACAGGGAAAGAGCTACAGCAGAAAGACAAGCCCCCTGAGCTGCCAGCCTAAAATGTATCTAGCAGAACAATTGGAACAATCAATGGGGAGATCTCTGAAACCATGTGAGGTACAAAGACGGTCCAAGATTGGTTAGAAAGAGTTTTTCATGTACTAGATAAAGTCTTCATTAGTTTATATCAATCATGGCATAACCTGTTTAAGGGGTGAAAAGTCATTAGAAAAGGAATAAACTTTGATCCCCAATTGAGAATGAGACTAAAGAGGCAGCAAAGCTTCCAAGCAATATGCCAAAGGAAACAACATTTTTACTGAAAATAACCCCCGTGATGATCCAAGATTTTAGTTTAGAGAAAGGGGAGAGAAAAATAGGATGGAATAGGAGCTCACATTTTGAGATGAGAGAAACAACAATAAAGGAAAGTTTCAGATGAGAAACAGAGGCTGTAGATTTCTGTCAGGTCTGGAATTATAACTGGTGAGAACAAACAATATGCAAGGGGAAAGGCCAAAAAGGAATGAAAGATGAATCAAGCATATATTTTATGTGTCTGTTTTGGTGCAAAACTACTGTTCACATTGTTTTCCCACATAAATGTGTTATTCTACGAAACATTTTGTCCTATACATGTTGCTTTCAAGCTTTTTTTTTTCAATTTAAGTATCTTTATTATTTTTTTCCAACTACAAGCAGTATAAAAAAGGACATCAGATCACAGGGAATGAGCACATATAACAATTACATGTAGAATGTATCGCTTACATACCATAAAGCAAACATATATAGCGAGATGTCTATAATCAGGATAGCCCAGCCTTGATATCGATTCTCTGGCATAGATATCAAACCCCAAGCAAAACCCATCCCCCCCCCCTCATCACCCCCCCACCCATCCCACCTGGCTTGGTGCGGCCGCCACAAGGGGCGGCGGAGTGCTCATGCCCCCCTCATAGATATTTTCTTCAATCCTTTTCAATATCAAACCTGCTTAATGTGGACTGTGTTGATAGAGTTTATCTTGTAGGGATGTATAATGATTTGTTAGGTTGTAATTTTGCCATAGTCTCCACCGATAAGTAGTCATCAGTTCTAATCCAGATATTGCTACTAGCTGTTTCCCCTCTCTATACGCCCATTCCTATGACATCGCTCAATCCGCGTCGTTTCATGCCCTCAAAATGTGTTATTCTCGTCATTAGACTTTGCCATTCATTTATTGTTGGCGATCTATCTTTCACCCACTGTCTCATGATTAACACCTTAGCCAATAAGAATCCCTTCAACCAGTACGCCTGTTCATTTTTGGTGGTTTTATTTTTGTACTCAGGGGGGAAAAGTCCAAGCACAGCTACTTGGATAGTCAAGGGGGGGCTATTCCTACTGTTTACCGCCATTGTCTGAAATAGGCAGCCCCAAAAGGTCCTAATAGCGGGGCAGTCCCACAGCATGTGTACAAGCCCTGCGGCTACGAGGGAGCATTTCAGACAACTAAATTCCTGACCGTTATTGATGTACATTTTGGATAATAGACTTGGGGTAACATATAGACGATGTATTATTTTAAATTGTATGAATCGGTGTTGTCGTGAAAGGGAGGCCTTCTTAATGTTTTGGTATATTTCCCGCCATTGTGAGGGGTTACATTCCCCAATGTCCATCTTCCATTTATCTACACTTTTGAATTTAGTGATAGTGCTTAATTCCTCAATGAATCTCCTATATATTAGTGAAATCTTAACTTTATTCCCTACTATATTATAACAAAATAGTAAAAACCCCTGGGTAGCTCTTGTCAGAGGTGTTTTTTTAAGCGTGTATGCTGATGCGTGTTGTAATTGACAATATCTATAGTGCTCTAGTGCAGTTATTGGTGCTTGTTGTATCAGTTCCCTTATTGGTTTGATTTTCCCTTTCGTGTATATATGTGAAACTAATGTGATGCCTTTTCGAGTCCAGTATTCATTTTCGTTAAGTGTCAGAAATTCTGTTAGCGCGGGATTATCCCATAGCGGGGAGAAGTCCAAAATTTGAGGAGCACGAATCAGTACCTTGATTTTATTCCAGGCTTTCTGTAGCGCGGCCCCAATGGGGCAGGAGTAATCTGCGCGCTGAAGCAGCCCGGATTCCAATATACTAAAAATGTTATTTACGTGCTGTTGGCGTTGACCTAGGATATGGGATAGTAATACTCCGTCCCCGGTGTTAACACACCATTGTAGTTGTGCACACAGATAGTAGATTTGGAAATGGGGCAGGCCTAGGCCCCCATTACTTGCGGCCATTTGCAAATATTGTAATTTGATGCGGACCCTTTTTCTGCCCCATATCAAATCATTTATCAAGCGATCAATCAGATTGAAGACACTGTCCTCAATCCAAGCAGGGCAGGAGCTGACCGTGTACAATATCCAAGGCAACAAAACCATTTTAATGAGCGCAATCCTATTAATCTGCGAAAGCGGAAGTTTCTGCCAAACTCTTATTTTGTCTTTTATTTTCCCAACTAGAGGGGTAATATTTAGCTGATTAAACTCCCTAATATTATTGCTAATTTTTATCCCAAGATAATCTAAGTGGTCTGTTGGGGCAATAATTCTAATCCTGAGGTCGTTCGGGGGGGGCATCCGGTTCAGGGGGAAGAGTACAGACTTTACCCAGTTTATCTCATATCCGGCAATTCTGCCGAATTCCTCTGTTATCCGCATAACATCGGGGACGCTTCTCCATCCATCATTCAGGTAGAGTAAAACGTCGTCTGCATATAAACAAATCTTATCATCCGTCCCTCTCCCCCCAAAACCCACTATACCAGGTTCAACCCGTATCCTGCAGGCAAGGGGTTCCATAAAGATTGAAAAGAGGAGTGGAGAAAGGGGGCATCCCTGACGTGTTCCCCGCTTTAGGGAGACAGCCGGGCTGAGCACCCCGTTAACCTTAATTCTGGCAGTTGCTTCACTATATAGCAATTTAACCCATCCAATAAATTCCTGGCCCAGATTCATCCTATACATAACACGCCAGAGGAAGGGCCACTCGACCCGATCAAACGCCTTAGCGGCGTCCAATGATAGGATCGAGCGGTCCTCCCCCCCTCCAATCTGAGTATTAAGGATGGTCCGGCGTATATTGGTCTGTATCTGTCGCCCAGGAATAAACCCTGTCTGGTCTACATGGATCAGGCGGGTTATTACTTTTTTTAGCCTGTTAGAAAGAACTTTTGCTTTCAAGCTTTTAATTTTATATTATATTCTACTTTCACACTGTAAAATAAACAACAGTTTGGGGATTTGTATAAGGTGAATAGCACTTTTTTTGTTGATGAGCGTCTAGATGAAATGTTCTTTTCTGTACTGCTAATGCATGTAGCATACAGTGTTCTTCAAAATTGATTTTGTACTTTCCTTTAAGACACTTAGTACATAATTATGCTGTATAGAAGTCTAGAGGCTAATCAGTTTGATTGATTGTTATTTTAACCCTAATGACATTTTCAATAGCAATTCCAACTAATGGCAAGACACAATATAAACTATTATTCATTTTACAATCCTGTGATTTACTCGGTATATGTGAAGAGCAGGCTCAACTGAATTTACCTGTAACATAAAGTAAGAACATACCTTTAAGGGGAATCTTTCAGCTTCAAAACACCCCTCAAACTAGAGTAAGTAGTAATTATGTAATTTTTATCTTCATACTAACTTGTATTCCAACACTGTACTCTCACAAAGCAGCAGTAACATGCATTAAGAGGACTCCTCTTTGTGTCCTCTCCAGTATGTGTGCGAGCATTGGAGTCCTCTCAATGTATTTTACTGCTGGTTTCTCAGAGCACAGCATCAGAATATACAAGCAAAAATGACATAATTGTAACTTACACTATACACTGCAGCTTGGAGGGTGTATCGGAGCTGACATATTCCCTTTAACTTCCTCCCAACTGTCCAGTAAAAATATTTATCGGAGGTTGGGTATTTAAAGATGGCACCCGCTCGCGAGTGGAAGCAGTGGAAGCCATTACAGTTGCGTAGCTGCTAATGTACGTGATTGACAATATCATTGATATAAAACATTTACCCTTTAGATGCTTGAATCTGGGAGCTCAAAAACTGGAGTGGACGCTCCTGGCCCTGCATAGGCTCCTCCTAGCGGAGATCAGGGGAGCGGGATGGTTTGTGTGGCATCCATGGGCTACTTTAATGATCCAAAGCTGTTGTAGCTATCATCCTATGAAGACCCTGCCTGTGGCAAGGCTCCATGGGAACATAATGAAATTCTCTATGAGAGGCAATCTAAGGATTGCTTGTTAAAGTCTCCTAGGGTAACTATTAAAAAGTGTAAAAAAAAAAAGTTTTGAAAAATGTTAACAAAATAAAAAAACCACACTTTCCAAAACATAAAACTACATAAACATTTCAAAAATAAATAAACATCATATGCATTACCACATGCAAAAATGCCCATACTATTAAAATATAAAATATGTTATCCCATGCGGCTAATAGCATAATGGAAAAAAATCAAAGGCGCAGATTCCACATCTTTTTGTGACTTGACCTCCACAAAAAAATTAATAAAAAGTGATAAAAAATTAGTTTTTTCAAAGTTTTTACTATTTTTTGTTACCACTACATTCATACTGACCCAGAAAAAGAAAGTTACTGGTCAGTTTTATTGCATAGGAAACATTGTAAAAACAAAACCAATAAAACAGTGGCGGAATAGTTTTTTGTTTTGTATTTTTTATAACTCAACCACATCAGAAATTTTTTCCTCCTTCCCACTACATTTGTAAGAAAGCCCTTACCGTTATGTGAATGGGAAAAAAAAAATATATATATATAGCTCTGGGAAGTAAAAAAACAGAACATGGCCCTGTCTTGAAAGGGTTAAAACAAAGTAAAATGACACAGACCAGTGTAATCTAAATGTGAACCATGTTGAAGCCAGTTACCACAAAGGCCAGTGATTGAATGCAGAGGTCAAACGTGGGATCATCACTGCAACCAAGTAGGGGAGAACGGGAACAGCACCAGTAGATAAAATTAGTAAGTTACAACTTATTTTATTATCTTATTGCATTCCCCTTGTGAGATGGGGAAACGGCTCTCATTGTCTAAACATTGTGTAAATTCTGCTGTTTGGCCAAAAGATGTTGCTGTTTTCTAAACACATATAGAAAAGGAGCTATGTGTGAGAAGGATCCATCACCATCCAGGTGTGGGAGCAGCCTTCGATGACCAGAACTACAGCCAAGTGAAGCTGTTCATGTCCAAGACCCTGATCCTGTCCAGAGGAACGAGGATTGCTTCCAGGAACACTGATGAGAGCTGAGGAGCATAGCAACATACACTGCGGTACCACATGCTTGCTGGAGAAGCTTTTGTTGGGTTCACAGTCACCAGCCTGTAAGACTGATAGTGCACACACCACATCATAGTGTTGGAGCATGGAATCTTAGAGACTGACACCAGACCTGTAGTTAGTTAGATAGGATTTCTGTTTGTGTCAGGCCACAAGTGTTGCTGGCTGTTCATTGCAAGAACTTCACAATTTAAAGTGTCATTTCACACTGGAGAGCTGATAAAAATCCCCATAAACTCAAGCCAGGCTGGCATTTTGCTCAGAAGGAATACTCAGGCACGTGGTACAAGACCAGTTATGGGAGAGGGAATACTGTAGAGCATTGTGAGTTTGTAAGCTGTTGTGCTGTACCGCAGGCTAGTCCAGACCACACACCCAAACAGTTTTTTTTTTTTAGGGTAATAACAGGTAAGGTGTGGCAGTTTATTTGTGCCCGCCAGTAGGTAAATTACCGCACTTTACTTCTGTATCCATCTGAGGGCGCCACGCTGTGCAGCACAAGGGTGTCAGCCTTCGGGCTGGGTGTATGTAATTTTATTGTTTGTTCCCAGCATTTGTGGCTGTGCACATTGTCAAGTAAAATACTGTGTTGGATTTGCTTTCCTCGTTTGTGACTTTGCTGTATCCTGTAATAGTGAAAAAATCTGGTCTTTTATTAAACCAGCAGCATAATTACAGCAGCTGGTTTAGGCCTCATGAACACGACAGTATTTTTTCACGGTCCGCAAAATGGGGTTCCGTTGGTCCGTGATCCGTGACCGTTTTTTTGTCCGTGGGTCTTCCTTGATTTTTGGAGGCTCCACGGACATGAAAAAAAGTCGTTTTGGTGTCCGCCTGGCCGTGCGGAGCGAAACGGATCCGTCCTGAATTACAATGCAAGTCAATGGGGACGGATCCGTTTGAGGTTGACACAATATGATGCAATTGCAAACGGATCTGTCCCCTATTGACTTTCAATGTAAAGTCTGGAGTCCCTTTTATACCATCGGATCAGAGTTTTCTCCAATCCGATGGTATATTTTAACTTGAAGCGTCCCCATCACCATGGGAACGCCTCTATGTTAGAATATACTGTCGGATATGAGTTACATCGTGAAAACTCATATCCGACAGTATATTCTAACACAGAGGAATTCCCATGGTGATGGGGACGCTTCTAGTTAGAATATACTACAAACTGTGTACTTGACTGCCCCCTGCTGCCTGGCAGCACCCGATCTCTTACAGGGGGACGTGATCAGCACAATTAACCCCTCAGGAGCCGCACCTGACGGGGTTAATTGTGCGTATCATAGCCCCCTGTAAGAGATCAGGGCTGCCAGGCAGCAGGGGGCAGACCCCCCTCCCTCCCCAGTTTGAATATCATTTGTGGCCAGTGCAGCCCCCCTCCCTTCCTCTATTGTATTAATAACATTGGTGGCACAGTGTGCGGCCTCCCCTGCCCCCCCTCCCTCCCTCCCTCTATTGTATTAATACGTTGGTGGCACAGTTTGCGGCCTCCCCCGGCCCCCCTCCCTCCCTCTATTGTAATAAGAACATTGGTGGCCAGTGTGCGCCCCCCCGGCCCCCCTCCCTCCCTCTATTGTAATAAGAACATTGGTGGCCAGGACGCTACTGCAGTCCTGGTTGCCATGGTTACTTAGCAATAGTTGAAGCATCATACTTGCCTGCTGGCTGCTGCGATGTCTGTGTCCGGCCGGGAGCTCCTCCTACTGGTAAGTGACAGGTCTGTGCGGCACATTGCTAAATGAACTGTCACTTACCAGTAGGAGGAGCTCCTGGCCGGACACAGACATCGCAGCAGCCAGCAGGTAAGTATGATGCTTCTACTATTGCTAAGTAACCATGGCAACCAGGACTGCAGTAGCGTCCTGGTTGCCATGGTTACCAATCAGAGCCCCAGCGATTAAACTGGGACTCCGATCGGAACTCTGCTGCCACCAATGATCGGGGGGGAGGGGAGGCCGCACACTGGCCACCAATATTCTTATTACAATAGAGGGAGGGAGGGAGGGAGGGGGGCCGGGGGGGGCGCACACTGGCCACCAATGTTCTTATTACAATAGAGGGAGGGAGGGGTGGCCGGGGGAGGCCGCACACTGGCCACCAATGTTCTTATTACAATAGAGGGAGGGAGGGGGGGGCCAGGGGAGGCCGCACACTGGCCACCAATGTTCTTATTACAATAGAGGGAGGGAGGGGGGGCCGGGGGAGGCCGCACACTGGCCACCAACGTATTAATACAATAGAGGGAGGGAGGGGGGGCCGGGGGAGGCAGCACACTGGCCACCAATGTTCTTATTAAAATTGAGGGAGGGAGGGGGGGCCGGGGGAGGCCGCACACTGGCCACCAATGTTCTTATTACAATAGAGGGAGGGAGGGGGGGGCCGGGGGATGCTGCACACTGGCCACTAACGTATTAATACAATAGAGGGAGGGAGGGGGGCCGGGGGAGGCTGCACACTGTGCCACCAACGTATTAATACAATAGAGGGAGGGAGGGGGGCCGCACTGGCCACCAATGAAATTTAAACTGGGGAGGGAGGGGGGTCTGCCCCCTGCTGCCTGGCAGCCCCGGATCTCTTACAGGGGGCTATTATACGCACAATTAACCCCTTCAGGTGCAGCACCTGAGGAGTTAATTGTACGGATCACAGCCCCCTGTAAGAGATCGGGTGCTGCCAGGCAGCAGGGGGCAGTCATGTACACAGTTTGTAGTATATTCTAACTAGAAGCATCCCCATCAGTAACGCCTCTGTGTTAGAATATACTGTCGGATCTGAGTTTTCACGAAGTGAAAACTCAGCTCTGAATAAGCTTTTATGCAAACGGATCTTCGGATCCGTCTGTATGAAAGTAACCTACGGCCACGGATCACGGACACGGATGCCAATCTTGTGTGCATCCGTGTTCTTTCACTGACCGTCAATGGGTCCGCGAAAAAAAACGGAAAACAGCACAACGGCCACGGATGCACACAATGGTCGTGTGCATGAGGCCTTAATAAAAGACCATATTTTTTCACTTTTGGAGGAGTGCTGCGAATTTCTATACATGCTTATCTCATGACGGGACCCATGGGCAGGATTTCTATCTGCAAGCACCACCGCCCTTATTAATGGCACTTTTCTTGTTCCCATGCTGGGATATGTAGTGCTGCTTATCCTTCATTTACCTTTCGTCGTATCCTGGGGAGCCCACCTTGGTACACTGCTAATGCCACCATAACCCTATTTTAAATTAAAGTCAAGCAACCACTTTAATTTTTTATGTACTGTATTTTTCGCTTTATAAGATGCACTTATTTTTATCCAAAAGTGTGTGTGTGTGTGTGTGTGTGTGTGGGGGAGGGGAAATGGCAGTGTGTCTTATAAAGCAAATGGTGCGCTTTTTAAATGTCTGACACTGATACATTGCCGGCCGCTATGCTGCACAGCGCGGCCTGCGATGTATCAGCGGGGAGGGTGGAGGGGCTGGAGGCCGGCAACTACTGTTTCACTCGTGGCGAGGCCCTGTGCAGTCACTTTGCTCCATTACGCCGGGCCCTGCTCATAGCAGTTTTCATATGTAAAGTCCATTCATGTAATCTTCAAGCAGTGGCTCTGCTTTAAACTAGCGCAATCCTCTGTAGTAGTACTCACTATCAAAGCGGCAGGTAGGCCGGCAGCGTAACCTCACTCATTCACACTCCTGTTTCATTAATGAAGTGTGAGGAGCGTGAATGAGTGAGTGATGTTACACTGTCGGCCTGCCTGCTCCTATAGACTGCCCCACATAGATTCCCCCATAATGCTTCTCTCACCCTTCCCTATAGTGGCACCAGAATGGGTGCCAGTATTAAATGCCCCTATATAATGCCCCCATAGTGCTCTTTTCCCCCTTATCCATAGTGCCCCCCATAATGTGCCAGTATATAGGTCCCCTATTAGATACCCCCATAGTGCTCCTCCCCCGCTTTTCTATAGTGCTCCCCTCATAATGTGCCAGTATATAGGGCCCCACCCCCCTTCTTGCCATACTGTACTAAAAATAATTAAAACAATAAACACTTATACTTACCTCCATGACACTGATGCGATGCAGGCCACTTCCGGCCTGTGTCCTGCTCTTTACGGCTCAGGCGGTGTGATGATGTCATCGGGCCGCCTGCACCTGCCTCTGATAGTCCACCCTAGCTCTTACTATATTCTTGGGGCCCCCCGGATCTGCCAATGAGTTTATTGTCCCTGTGTTAATAGTGACCCCCATGGCATAAGATGCTATATGTGTGTCATCTACACAGCTCCCATAGCAGTGTATCATCCACACATCCCCCATAGCAGTGTATCATCCACACATGCCCCATAACAGTGTGTCATCCACAGATCTCCCCATAACAGTGTCATCCACAGATCTCCCATAACAGTGTCCTCCACAGATCTCCCCATAACTGTATCATCTACAGACCCCCATAACAGTGTCATCCACAGATCCCCTATAGCAGTGTCATCCACAGAACCCCCCATAACATTGCATCATTCACAGATGCACATTATTTTACGCCAGAAAACTGGTATAAATCATAACTGAACTCTACACCACCACCTAGCACCTAGAAGATGCAACACATGTATTAAGGCATTCCAATAAATGTATTGTATCATATTACTGCTTTTTACTACTATTCATGTATGAAACACCAATCTTAAGTAAATGAGCTCCATGAAGCTTAAACTCTCCTCAATAAGCTTCAAATTTCATATTAATACCATTTAAAGAACCAAGATTTTCACATTAGCATTAAGGTTTCATACAAAATAACACTTGCTGGACTTCCTCTAACATAATAATTTCAGTAATTTGGCATTCATTATTTTTCACTTTTCTGAGAGACATTCTGTATCTAATTTTAGTTGTCCATACCTGTTTCTGGCCTGAGGCTAACCCCACAGCTACGCAGAGATGAGATTCAAAGGATAACCTGTTTCTTTTAAAGCAGTTAGTACGGCTGAAATATAACACTGTTACTTAATGTTGCAAAATAGGGATTCTAGTTTTCCACTATGCTTCCGTGATAAGAAAATGTTTCTAAAATGTTTTGGTAGATTTAAAGATTCCTAAGATAATGTAACAGTGTTGCCTACTTGGGTTGCATTATAATACAATAATTAATACATTGCCTTAAATGTATAAAGACATCTTGAATTCCATCTTCCATTACTAATTGTGCAGGGCTACAGCTAGAGGGCATTTGGTGAAATTAGATGTCTTCAGCCTCTGGCTTCACCTAAGGCTATCTCGACTTATATGAATTATAATCACTAATAGGGTCCACAGCATCTCAGTACAAGTGATTTAGAGTCAATGGACCTAGGAGTTCAGATTATTTCTTTCTAAAGCATAAAGAACACTTGCAATGAGTTGTTTTCTTCTGTTGCAATGGGAAAATACACAACCAAATCAAAAGGGAAAATCAAAGTGTATGCAATGTCTACAGAGAGTATACGTGGTGTATTCTATATAGTCATTAACACTTTACAGCCCACAGATGGTAATGTATATCAGCAAAAAATGTATTTTAGGCTCAGGTACACTGGCTTTACATTAATTGATTTTTTTTTTGTGAACATCTCCTGTGTTAAAAGACCATGAAATTGCCAAAAAAAAATATTGTTATATTGTAATCTGCTGTAATAACAATGGATAACATTGCTAGGTTCCATATACTTGTGCCCACAGAGTATGCATTAGTTCTACCACCATATGAAGGGGCACACATATTATTGCTAACTAGTGTTGATCACGAATATTCGAATTGCAAATTTTTATCGCGAATATCGGCACTTTGAGAATTTGCTAATATTTTGAATATAGTGATATATATTCGTAATTTTGACTATTTGAGATTGTTTTTTAATCAGTATACATGATCCCTTCCTGCTTCTAGCTTGTGGGCCAATGAGAAGGCTGCAATATCTTTGACTTTAGGAGTAGTGTTGATTGCGAATTTTCATAATTTTTTTCCATCTGAAGTCATGATTCCTTCCTGCTTAAGTAACTTAAGCGGGGAGGAATCATGATTCAGATGGAAAAAAATGAGGAATAATCTAAAAAACTAATATATAGAGCAATATAGCTGATATAGTGCTATATATAAATTTTTTTGAATATTCATAATATTCTAAAACAAGAGTATATAGCAATATAGTGAATATTCGAAAAAAACGTATATAGAGCAATTTAGCTAATATTGTGCCTTAATCTTCCTTGTCTAATAGTTGTAATTTTTTTCTCATCTGAAGTTCAGATTGGAAAAAATATGACAACTATTTAAAAAAAGATTATAGTACTATATTAGCTAAATTGCCCTTTATTTTTTATTAGATTTTTTCGAATATTCACTATATTGCTATATATTCTTGTTTTAGAATATTACGAATATTCTGAAAAACTAATATAGCACTATATTAGCTATATTGCTGAGTTTTTTTAGAATATTCATCATTTTTTTTTCCATCTGAAGTCATAATTCCTCCCTGCTTAAGTAACTTAGGCAGGGAGGAATCATGACTTTAGATGGAAAAAAAATGAATATATTTATCACCAATAAAAATTTGCATTACGAAAATTCGCAATCAACAATACTCCTAAAGTAAAAAATTCTATAGTACTATATATTCGTTTTTGACCCACGCCTGTATTGATCGCGTAATATTCGCAGATTACACAATTATTACATTGCCGATTGAATATAACAAATATTCAAATTTGCAAATATTCTATGAATATTCTACGAAATATTGCAAATTTGAATATGACCCCTGCCGCTCATCCCTATTGCTAACTAAAAACTCTCTAATTTGTAAACCATTCTTAAATATATTTTAAGGGGTCGACTAACAATTAGTGATGAACGGCAGGGGTCATATTCGAATTTGCGATATTTCGCAAAAATTTTGTAGAATATTCGTTGAATATTTGCAAATTAGAATATTTGTTATATTCTATGATTTTTTTACTCGAAAAATCAGCAAGGTAATGATCGTGTAATATGGGAATTTTCGTATTGGCGAATTTTCATAGTGAAAATTTTTATTGCAAATTTTTCAACTTACAACTATTAGACAAAGACGATTATAGCACTATATTAGCTAAATTGCTCTATATTAGTTTTTTTTTTCCAAATATTCGCTATATTGCTATATCTTCGTTTTTTCAAATATTCGTAATATTCTAAAACAAGAATATACAGCAATATAGCTAATATTCGAAAAAAAACTAATATAGAGCAATTTAGCTAATATAGTGCTATAATCTTTGTCTAATAGTTGTAATTTTTTTCTCATCCGAAGTTCAGATTGGAAAAAAATGACAACTATTAAAAAAAAAGGATTATAGCACTATATTAGCAAAATTGCTCTATATTTGTTAGTTTTTTTCCGAATATTCGCTATATTGCTATAACCTTGCTTTTTCAAATATTTGTAATATTCTAAAACAAGAATATATAGCAATATAGCGAATATTCGAAAAAACAAACAAATATAAAGCAATTTAGCTAATATAGTGCTATAATCTTTTTTTTATAGTTGTCATTTTTTTCCAATCTGAACTTCAGATGAGAAAAAAATTACAACTATTAGACAAATAAGATTATAGCACTATATTAGCTAAATTGCTCTATATTCGTTTTTTTCGAATATTCGCTAAATTGTTATATATTTTTTTTTTAGAATATTATGAATATTCAAAAAAACTAAGTTATAGCAATATAGCGAATATTCCCAAAAAAACGAATATAGAGCAATTTAGCTAATATAGTGCTATAATCTTCTTTGTCTAATAGTTGTAAGTTGAAAAATTTTCAATAAAAAAATCGCAGTACAAAAATTTGCATTACAAAAATTTGCAAACAACACTACTCCTAAAGTCTAATATACTGCAGCCTTCTCATTGGCCCACAAGCTAGAAGCAGGGAGGGATCATGTGTACCGATTAAAAAAAAAAAACGAATATTCGAAATTACGAATATATATATCACTAATTCAAAATATTCGCAAATTTTCGAAGTACCTATATTTGCAATAAAAATTTCAAAATTCGAATATTCATGATCAACATTGCTTAAAATGGACAATTATCAAATACCTACAAGATTAATGATAAATGTCTGCTCATTGGCAACCCCCAGCACTGAGACCCCCACAAACGATTAGAACAAGGTTTCCAAGTCCCCCGTTCCTCCTCACTGCTGGACTGTGCATTTAGGTTCTCTATCACTTCAGGATAATCATGCTAGTATATTAATGTAAAATTTTTTTTGAAGGGGTTATTCAACCCCTATAATGACCCCCCTTCCCAATGTCAAGGCCCCTCATATAGGTTATACGTACCCTTCTTCCCCGCACCTGCATCACTCCTGATTAGTGATGGACAAACATCATCTGGGATGATTTGCAAACAATATATATACCAGAGGGGGATCATTGGCAAAAATTACCATAATAAATATGTATTTTAATCAGGGGCCATTTTTATGCGTCTTAAAGGGAAACTCTCAAAAATGTGCTTTGATTAGGGTTGAGCGAAGCCGAACTGTAAAGTTCTGGTTCGTATTGAACTTTAGGATTTTTGGACCCCGGACCCGAACCCAAACTTTTCAGTAAAAGTTTGGGTTTGAGTTTGGTGTTCGGCGAGTTAATAGCGCTTTTTGAAAGGCTGCAGAGCAGCCAATCAACAAGAGTTTGACTCGTGTGCCCTTAGAAGCCATCACAGCCATGACTACTACTAATGGCATGTCTGTGATTGGCCAGTGCAGCATGTGACCCAGCCTCTATATAAGCTGGAGTCACGTAGCGCTGCACGTCACTCTGCTCTTACTAGTGTAGGGAGAGGATGCTGCTGCTGTGAGGGAGAGAATAGGAAAGTATCTGTTATCAGAAGTGCTTGTTAACTCTGTGATCTACAGCGATTTTGTTTTGTGGGTGCAGTGCACCATTTTTATTACCCTGCCCTGATCCCAGTGACACAGAAAAATATATTTTATCCGTCTATTAGTTAGGTGGGCGTCGGCGGCCATTTTGCACAAGTTCAGACAGTCAAATACAAGGTTTGAATACTGCAGTTATATTCAGAGTTTAAATAAACACCTAATTTTTGCAAGATAATACATTTTGGGTCATTTTCTGAATTTGTGACAGTCAAATACAAACTTTTAATATTTCAGTTATATTCTGGGTTTAAAAAGCACCCGTTTTTTTGCAAGACCCTACATCTGGAGCCTATGCTGCATTTATCACAGTGAAATACAAGCTTTAAATACTGCAATTATATTCTGGGTTTAAAAAACAAACAAACATTTTTTGCAATACAATACATTTTGGGTACTTTGCTGAATTTGTGACAGTCAAATACAAACTTTAAATACTGCAATTATATTCTACGTTTAAAAAAAACACCCATTTTGTGCAAGACCCTACATCTGTGGCCTTTGCTGCATTTCTGACAGTCCAATACAAGCGATAGATACTGCTGATATATTCTGGTATTGAAAAAACACCCATTTTGGGCAAGATAATAAATTTGCGGCCTTTGCTGCATATCTAACAGTCCAATATAAGTGTTAGGGTACTTTCACATTAGCGTTTTTCTTTTCCGGCATAGAATTTCGTCACAGGGGCTCTATACTGGAAAGGAACTGATCAGGCACATCCCCATGCATTCTGAATGAAGAGTAATCCGTTCAGGATGCATCAGGATGTCTAGAGTTCAGTCATTTTGACTGATCAGGCAAAATATAAAACCGTAGCATGCTACGGTTTTATCTCTGGCAAGAAAACCTGAAGACTTGCCTCAATGCCGAACCCAGCATTTTCCCCTATAAGAATGTATTAGTGCCGGAACCGGCATTTAAAATACCGGCATGCCGGAACTGTCCTTAGGGTCTGTGCATGCACAGAACGGTAAAAATGTGAAAAAAGATACAAGAAGGATCCGATCCGTCTGTCTGCATGACAAGCGGAGAGACAAATCCGTTCTTGCAATGCATTTGTAAGACGGATCTGCATCCGGATGCATGTCACAAATGCTTTCAGTCACATCCAGATTGGCGGATCCGGTGGGCAGTTCCGACGACTGAACTGCTTGCCGGATCACACTGGCGCAAGTGTGAAAATAGCCTTAGATACTGCTGTTATATTCTGGTATTAAAAAAACACCCATTTTGGGCAAGATAATAAACTTGCAGTCTTTGCTGTATTTCTGACAGTCCAATACAAGCGTTAGATACTGCTGTTATACTCTGGCATTAAAAACCACCCATTTTGGGCAAGATAATACATTTGCGGCCTTTGTTGCATTTGTGACAGTCCAATCAAAGTGATAGATACTGCTGATATATTCTGGTATTAAAAAAACACCAATTTTGGGCAAGATAATAAATTTGCAGTCTTTGCTGTATTTCTGACAGTCCAATACAAGCGTTAGATACTGCTGTTATACTCTGGCATTAAAAGCCACCCATTTTGGGCAAGATAATACATTTGCGGCCTTTGTTGCATTTGTGACAGTCAAATTCAAACTTTAAATACTGCAGTTATAATCTGGGTTTAAAAAAACACCAATTTTGTGCAAGACCCTACATCTGGGGCCTTTGCTGCATTTGTCACAGTCAAATACAAGTGTTAAATACTGCTGTTATATTTTGGTTTAAAAAAATACCCATTTTGTGCAAGACCCTACATCTGGGACCCTTGCTGCATTTGTCACAGTCAAATACAACCAGTCAATACTGCAGTTACATTGTTGGTTGATTTTAGCAAAACCATTAACAGATTTATTTATTTAGCCAATCATGGTAACAGGAGTCATCCCAAAAGATTGGAAATTAGCAAATGTTGTACCCATTCACAAGAAATGTAGTAGGGAGGAATCGGGCAACTATAGACCAGTAAGCCTGACATCAATAGTAGGGAAATTAATGGAAACCATACTTAAGGAGAGGATTGTGGAACATCTAAAATCCAATGGATTGAAAGATGAAAAACAGCATGGGTTTACTTCAGGGAGATCATGTCAAACTAATCTTATTGATTTTTTTGATTGGGTGTCTAAAATAATAGATGGCAGAGCACCTGTAGACATCGCTTATCTAGACTTTAGTAAGGCTTTTGATACTGTCCCACATAGAAAGCTTATCAATAAATTAGTCTTTGTGCTTGGACTACCATATTGTTGGATGGATTAGGCAGTGGCTGAGGGGCAGACAATAGAGGGTTGTAGTCAATGGAGTATACAGGGAGTGCAGAATTATTAGGCAAGTTGTATTTTTGAGGATTAATTTTATTATTGAACAACAACCATGTTCTCAATGAACCCAAAAAACTCATTAATATCAAAGCTGAATATTTTTGGAAGTAGTTTTTAGTTTGTTTTTAGTTTTAGCTATTTTAGGGGGATATTTGTGTGTGCAGGTGACTATTACTGTACATAATTATTAGGCAACTTAACAAAAAACAAATATATACCCATTTCAATTATTTATTTTTACCAGTGAAACCAATATAACATCTCAACATTCACAAATATACATTTCTGACATTCAAAAACAAAACAAAAACAAATCAGTGACCAATATAGCCACCTTTCTTTGCAAGGACACTCAAAAGCCTGCCATCCATGGATTCTGTCAGTGTTTTGATCTGTTCACCATCAACATTGCGTGCAGCAGCAACCACAGCCTCCCAGACACTGTTCAGAGAGGTGTACTGTTTTCCCTCCTTGTAAATCTCACATTTGATGATGGACCACAGGTTCTCAATGGGGTTCAGATCAGGTGAACAAGGAGGCCATGTCATTAGATTTTCTTCTTTTATACCCTTTCTTGACAGCCACGCTGTGGAGTACTTGGACGCGTGTGATGGAGCATTGTCCTGCATGAAAATCATGTTTTTCTTGAAGGATGCAGACTTCTTCCTGTACCACTGCTTGAAGAAGGTGTCTTCCAGAAACTGGCAGTAGGACTGGGAGTTGAGCTTGACTCCATCCTCAACCCGAAAAGGCCCCACAAGCTCATCTTTGATGATACCAGCCCAAACCAGTACTCCACCTCCACCTTGCTGGCGTCTGAGTCGGACTGGAGCTCTCTGCCCTTTACCAATCCAGCCACAGGCCCATCCATCTGGCCCATCAAGACGCACTCTCATTTCATCAGTCCATAAAACCTTTGAAAAATCAGTCTTGAGCTATTTCTTGGCCCAGTCTTGACATTTCAGCTTGTGTGTCTTGTTCAGTGGTGGTCGTCTTGCAGCCTTTCTTACCTTGGCCATGTCTCTGAGTATTGCACACCTTGTGGTTTTGGGCACTCCAGTGATGTTGCAGCCCTGAGATATGGCCAAACTGGTGGCAAGTGGCATCTTGGCAGCTGCACGCTTGACTTTTCTCAGTTCATGGGCAGTTATTTTGCGCCTTGGTTTTTCCACACACTTCTTACGACCCTGTTGACTATTTTGAATGAAATGCTTGATTGTTCGATGATCACGCTTCAGAAGCTTTGCAATTTTAAGAGTGCTGCATCCCTCTGCAAGATATCTCACTATTTTTGCCTTTTCTGAGCCTGTCAAGTCCTTCTTTTGACCCATTTTGCCAAAGGAAAGGAAGTTGCCTAATAATTATGCACACCTGATATAGGGTGTTGATGTCATTAGACCACACCCCTTCTCATTACAGAGATGCACATCACCTAATATGCTTAATTGGTAGTAGGCTTTCGAGCCTATACAGCTTGGAGTAAGACAACATGCATAAAGAGGATGATGTGGTCAAAATACTCATTTGCCTAATAATTCTGCACTCCCTGTATTCAGACCATGGTCTTGTTACCAGTGCGGTACCTCAGGGATCTGTTCTGGGACCCATATTGTTTAATATCTTTATCAGCGAAATTGCAGAAGGCCTCGATGGTAAGGTGTGTCTTTTTGCTGATGACATAAAGATTTGTAACAGGGTTGATGTTCCTGGAGGTATAAACCAAATGGAAAAGGATTTAGGAAAACTAGAGGAATGGTCAAAAATCTGGAAACTAAAATTTAATGTTGATAAGTGCAAAATAATGCACCTGGGGCGTAAAAACTCAAGAGCAGAATATAAAATCTGTGATACAGTCCTAACCATAGTATCTGAGGAAAGGGATTTAGGGGTCATTATTTCAGAAGACTTAAAGGTAGGCAGACAATGTCATAGAGCAGCAGGAAATGCTAGCAGAATGCTTGGGTGTACAGGGAGAGGCATTACCAGTAGAAAGAGGGAGGTGCTCATGCCGCTCTACAGAGCACTAGTGAGACCTCATTTGGAGTATTGTGCGCAGTACTGGAGACCATATCTCCAGAAGGATATTGATACTTTGGAGAGAGTTCAGAGAAGAACTACTAAACTAGTACATGGATTGCAGGATAAAACTTACCAGGAAAGATTAAAGGACCTTAAAATGTATAGCTTGGAAGAAAGACAAGACAGAGGGGATATGATGGAAACTTTTAAATACATAAATTGAATCAACAAGGTAAAAGAGGAGAGAATATTAAAAAAGAAGAAAAACTGCAACAAGAGGACATAGTTTTAAATTAGAGGGGCAAAGGTTTAAAAGTAATATCAGAAAGTATTACTTTACTGAGAGAGTAGTGGATGCATGAAATAGCCTTCCTGCAGAAGTGGTAGCTGCAAATACAGTGAAGGAGTTTAAGCATGCATGGGAAAAGCATAAGGCCATCCTTCATATAAGAAGGGGCCAGGGGCTATTCATAGTATTCAGTATATTGGGCAGAGTAGATGGGCCAAATGGTCCTTATCTGCCGACACATTCTATGTTTCTATGTTTAGTTGACAAATTAAAAAAAAATGTGTGACCGTGAAGTAATTGTAAACAATTTCCCTGTCACACTGTTATGTAACCTAGAATTCTTTTTCCTCTTTATGACACCGGCACTGCCTTACCCTCAGTGAACTTAATTGTTGACTATTGGCGGTTACATTGTCGCCTGACATAAACTATCTAACCATGTGTTAGTTTGGTGGGTGAACGCAAAGAATGAGGAGAGCGTCAAATAAGGGACGTGGACCCGGTCATGGTGCTGAGGGTGGAGCTCCTGTTGCAGGGAGGGGACATGGTTGATCTGTGCCAGCTACACGCACACGTGAAACACCTTCCTCAGGTGCAAGTACGCGACAGAACCTTCAGCGTTATTTGGTAGGGCCGAATCCAGCTCTACGAATGGTGAGGCCAGAACAAGTATAGGCGATAGTAGATTGGGTGGCTGACAGTGCCTCCAGTTCCTTCCCATTGTCTCCCACCCAGTCTCCTGCTGAAAGATCAGAGTTGGCACCTGCAGCCCATGGCCATCAGTCTTTCATCTCACCCCCTTGCAAATCAGCCAAGCAGTCATAGCCCCAAGTCATGGAGCAGTCTCTTCTGTCAACTGCTGTGGCTTTCTGCAGTGTGCAGACCGACAAGGAGGGCAGGGGTGAAGACTGGGTGGAAGATGATATGAAGGATGATGAGGTCCTCGAACCAACATGGAATCAAGGTCATGCGAGTGACCTGTGTAGTTCGAAGGAAGAGGCGGTGGTTGCACAGAGCCACCAGCACAGGAAAAGAGGAAGCAGGGTGCAAAAGCGGAGCGGCCGTTCCCTAGACAGTACGCCTGCTACTGCCCACCGCACCAAGGGACTGAGCACACCAAAGCCAGCTCCAAGGAGTTCCCTGGCGGGGGAGTTCTTCAGACAATGTTCTGACTACAAGAGACGAGTGGTTTGCATGCTGTGCAATCAGAGCCTGAAGCAAGGCATAAACGTTCTCAACCTGAGCACAACCTGCATGACCAGGCATCTAAGTGCAAAGCACGATCTGCAGTGGAGTAGACACCTCAAAAACCAAGAAAGGTCTCTGCCTCCACCTGCTTCCTCTTCTGCTGGAGTCTCGGCCTCTTCATCCCCCCTCTGAAATGACAGTGCCACCTTCCACTCTGCAAACAGAGGACGTGCAACATGGTGGAGCAGTATGTATGTACACGCCTACATGTACTGACTGATGGGTCTGCCCCTTCAACTTCTGGGTCTCCAAATTGGGCACAAGGCCTGAGCTTGCCCTTTACACCTTGGAAGTGCTGGCCTGCCCTGCAGCCAGTGTATTGTCTGAACGATTGTTTAGCACGGCAGGAGGAGGTTATCAAAGAGATGTGCAGCTACCTGTCCACAGCCAATGTGGACAAGCTCACGTTCATTAAAATAAACCAGGCAGGGATCCCACAGGACTTGTCCATACTTTGTGCAGAATAGACATGTATACCGGCCTCACTCAGCCATTGTACTCCAGCACACTTTCTCTTTGTTTTTGTTTTTTATATTTCCAATTGTTTTGGGGTCTACCCAAATTTTAACAAATTAAATAAAAAACAGTGTTGGCTACCTCCTCCTCTTCCACCTAAACCACCACATCCACCGCCTCCTCATCCTTCTACATATGGACCTCCTTCTTCTAGATCAAGATTATTTTATTTTTATTTTTCGGGGTCAAGTTCAGGTCAAGTTTGGGTCCTGAACTCAAACTTTTTTGTGAAGTTCGTCCGAACCCGTCGAAACCGAACATCCAGGTGTCCGCTCAACTCTATTCTGTACTGAAATAGGCCACTAAATGCTTTCAACACATATAACTGCAGAAGTGAACTGAGAATATATTTTTCTGTTTGTACTGAAATAAGCCAGAAAACACTTTTACCACAACTAACTGCACCAGTGAAGTGCGTATATTTTTTCTTTCTGTACTGAAATTGGACACTAAACGCTTTTGCCACAAATAACTACACCAGTAATGTGCATATATATTTTTGTTTCTGTACTGAAATAGACAACTTAACGCTTTCAAAACATATAACTGCAGAAGTGAACTGAGAACATATTTTTATTTTTGTACCTAAATAGGCGGGCAAATGCTTTTACCAGAAACAAATGCACCAGTAAATTGCGTATATAATTTTCTTTCTGTACTAAAATAGGCCACTAAATGCTTTTGCTACAAATAACTGCACCAGTGCAGTGCATTTATATTTTTCTTTCTGTACTGAAATAGGCCACTGAACGCTTTCAACACATATAACTGCAGAAGTGAACTAAAAATATATTTTACTGTTTGTACTGAAAAAGGCCAGTAAATGCTTTTACCAGAAATAACTGCACCGGTAAAGTGTGTATATATTTTTCAGTCTGTACTGAAATAGGCCACTAAACGCTTTCAACACATATAACTGCAGAAGTGAACTGAGAATATCTTTTTCTTTTTGTACTGAAATAGGCCAGTAAACGCTTTTACCAGAAATAAATTCACCAGTGAAGTGCGTATATATTTTTCTTTCTGTACTGAAATAGGCCACTAAACAATTCTGCCACAAATAAGTGCACCAGTGAAGTGCGCATATTTTTTTCTTTCTGTACTGAAATAGGCCAATAAATGCTTTTTTCAAGAAATAAATGCATCAGTGAAGTGCATATATCTTTTTCTTTCTGTACACTTTCAACATTGCACTTGCACCCCAAGAACAAATTGCTGGAAAGACAGAGTTGTATATTGGCTATTTGGATCCCCAAATAATCTTTCCCTTCACTTGTAAATCACCTTTCTAGCACTGTCCCTAGCGCCTTCTGACGTCTCTCACTGCACTAAGATGCTGTGAAATGATTCTTCCCTATCCTTTCCCTGCACTTATAAGTATTTTTTTTATTTATTTTTTCACAATGAGATTTTTCCATTTGCAGTCCCTAGTGCTTTCTCACATCTGTCCCTGCACTCAGAATGCTGAAAAATGGCAGAATCTAAAATGGTTGCCGTATTTATAGGGCTGTGTCATCACAGGGCTGGCTGGCTGCTAATTGGCTGCATGCAAGCATGTCAATCTGGGTGATCCCGCCTTCCCAGAGTTCCTTGCCCCATGTCCTCAGTCCAATTTTTCCTGAAATTTTGGTCAAATTCCTCTTCATCTGATTCGATTCTCTCATCTCTATTGATCATAATGAGTTGGCTGCTGTCAATTCTGCAGCTTGTGGTAGTAGATATGGTAAGAGGTGGGTGACTGCATAGTGCTGAGAGGTGCCTACAGGTCAGCCACACGCACAGCAGGTGTCTTATTGCCGGATGCTGTGGCAAGCTGCATACCCAGTGTATCCTGGTAATAAAGCAATTTGGCCTTATTTTTGGCAACATGAAAACATTCCCCCATTTTGCTTTGATGGCAAGGATCAAAAAGCATGGCCATCTATTTAGCATCAGATTACTTGATAGTAAGGATATGCCTGTTATTACAAAATCAAGCAAGCCTACAGCCTGCCATTCTCCCCAGTGTGCCCGAGGACCAAGTTCCTGCCCCCCAAATGATAATTGGTCATCATGGCCAGTGATCATCATCGTCAACCTTATCCTCCTGCACAAGGGACTCCTTTTACTCCTGATTTTCCTCCCATGACAGATCCTCCTCTTCCACTTCCTCCTCCATGTCACTTTCACAATGTGAGTGCCCAACAGCTCCAGGAAAGCCAGCAAGATACATCAACTGATATTCTTCTGCTGTCTCTTGTTGCATGAGGATCAGCATCTGGTCTAAGATAAATATAAGGGGGATAAAATAGGTCATAGTTAACTCAACTTGCAAACCAGGGGGGCCTCTTCAAATGGCCTGAGTATGCGACATGCACCTCTGATGAGCTGCCACTTCCAGACCTCAAAACAGAACATGTGGCCCGCTGAGGTGGTCTTGTGCATGATAAAATAATTCACTGCTTTATTCTGCTCATATAGACACTCTGGCATATGCAAGGTGGAATTTAAGTGAGTTAGAATGTCCCAGTTAAAGCATTCTGTCACTGCAAGTCCAGGAGAGAGTTCCTTGCCATATAAGAATAGCTGAAATGCAAGAACGGTTTCCTGGGCATGGCCAGCATCTCCTGCAAGCTACATTGCTTTTTCAAAGTGTTACAGATCTAAATTTATCATGTGCACCATGAAGAGATGATGTGTTGTTTTTTTTTAGCCAAATACAGCACAGCCACAGCCATTTTTCACTGACCATCTTGCCCAGTTGGAGTTGGCAGGGTGACAGCCAGCAAGATAATTGCTGCTTTATGCACTTTAGCAATTGATTGGATGTGTGGCTGCACTGACTGCACTTTGTTTAAAAAAAAAAATATATAGAATCATTATAATAATTATCAAGTATTATAATTATTTTATTATAAAAAAAGCTAAGTAATATAATTGCATAGCGAATTAAAAACTTAGCTGTCTCTAGTCAACTTTCCTATTTGATTGCTAGAATTAGCGAAGTTGACGAATATGGAGCTAAAACGAAGATGGAGAATACTTTGTTATCTTCGTTTTGAGGAATATGACGAATACATTTGTCATATTCGTCAAGCGTCATCTTCGCTAATTCTACCAAGCCAACCATAGTAAACCAGTTCTAAGTTGAAATCGCAATTCGATTAATATAACTTGAATTAATCGAATTGCGATTTCAACTTAGAGCTGTGTTTCTAATGGGTCTGCTTGCTAGAATTAACAAAGTTAACAAATATGGAATATAGCAGTGCTAAGTTGAAATTGCAATTTGATTAATTCAAGTTATATTAATTAAATTGTGATTTCAACTTAGAGCTGTGTTTCTAATGGGTCTGCTTGCTAGAAATAACAAAGTTAACAAATATGGAATATAGCAGTGCTAAATTGAAATCACAATTCGATTAATTCAAGTTATATTAATCGAATTGCGATTTCAACTTAATTCTCACATCCGAATAGTACATTCTAGTATGGAGGCGTTCCCATGGTGATGGGGACGCTCTATGAGCACGGAAGTCAGCAGAAGCTGCAACGGGCTCTAACTGGAGCCTGACTGGAGCAGCCAGGAAGCCAGGAATCCTCAGGACAGGTAAGAACTACTTTTGGGAAGTGGGAAAGAAAAAAATATAACAATAAAAAAATATAAATAAATTCAAAATAGCAAATTTATAGTGCTATATTTGAAATATTTGCTAATTAGCGAAGTGGCGATATTCGATAAAAAAATTTGCTATTCAAATATTCGCGCTCAACACTACTCATTACAGTCCAAATACTAACTTTTCACACAAAAGTTAACAGGTAAAGACTCTTTTATGAGTATCTTCCATGACACATGATGGGATACCGTAGTTTTGCCTCTTCTTAGGAAACAAAGAAGGTGCCCCACTAGGAGAAGACAGTTAAAGCAGAGATGATGCTCAAGTGAAAGGTTTTTCTTGGCTGCAAGGAGGCGGAGCAGGAAGAATATACTGAGCTCTGTTTCAAAGCTATGGTGTCAGGCTCAGAGTTGACCTCGACATCATCCTCATATGACTGGGAGGGGGGAATGAGCCATTCAGTCTATAACATGGATGTCAAACTCATGGCCCTCCAGATGTTGCAAAACTACAACTCCCATCATTCCCTGATAGCTGTAGTATGCCCAGGCATGATGGGAGTTGTAGTTTTGCAACAGCTGGAGGGCCACGAGTTTGACATCCCTGGTCTATAATCTCATCGGAAGCCAGAGAGAACTGTGGCCTACTACTGCTTTTACTGGCCAGGAGGCTATTGCTTCTACTGCTGTTTGAACTACTACTCACATTGTGACTCTGAGATGATGTCATTGGTCTTTCTTTTTCCACTCTTCAATTTTCCAGACATTATATTATGAGGCCTATAAATGAAAAGTCACAGGTTTCCTACATTAAATGAAAGATAACAGTTTGGTACACAAATTGTTTATAGGTACTAGCAATATTACAAGTTTTTATTTTTATTTTTATTTATAGACAGATGTGCAATTAAGTGTCCCTCCCCTTCTACAAACACACTTATATTGACAATTTACTTTGGTAATAAAGCAGTTTTTGCTGTAAAATGTGTTCGAATTACAAGGTATATTGCAGTAATGGAATATGTTCACTAACATGGTTTTAACAATGCAAATTTGGCAATAAATGTATTTGAACTACCCAGTATATTGCAGTAATAGGTAATAGAACATGTTCACTAGCACAGGTATAACAATGCAATGTTTACAGTAAATGTGTTTGAACTACACAATATATTGCAGTAAAAGAATATGTTCACTATCATGGGTATAACTTCAATGTTTGCAGTATATATGTTTGAACTACACAGTATATTGCAGTAAAAGAATGTGTTCACTAACACAAGTATAAGAAGGCAGTTTTTGCAGTAAAATCTGTTTGAACTTGATGGTATATTGCAGTAATAAAATATGTTCACTTACATTGGTAAAACAATAAAATTTAGCAGTAAAATATGTTTGAATTTCATTGTATATTGGAGTAAAAGAATGGGTTAACTAATATGGGTATAAGAAAATATGTTTGGACTACACCTTATATTTCAGTAATAGAATGTGTTCACAACCATGGGTATAACAATGTAGTTTTTGCAGTAACTGAACGGCTTCTTGCATTAATACAACATGTTTTTTGCAGTAAAAATAAAAGGCATTTAATAACATGTGTTAAAAAATGGCTCTTTTGCAATATTAATATTGCTGTAACCACCCATTATCTTGTAATAATATATAACACGCTCAATAACACTGGTATAAAAATTATGTCATTGAAGTAAAATGCTTTTGCTGTAACTGCATTTAGTAACACAGGCAGATTACACTGAAATGCCCAATTACAAACAGTAAATTTAAACTGCATATTAGAAATATAAATGTGCTGTTGCTCAGCGTTTGAGGCAGAATGTATGCTCTTGGGTGGCTGGCAATAAATATATCAAGTGTAGAAACTTAAATTAAAAAAAGCTGGCTGGCTGTTCATGCATAAAATATTATTTTCTTGCAGGATTTTCTGATACAGAACTAGTTGTCAGACCTGCATGAAACAACAAAGAAAGTGACTAGTTCCTCATGATATATGCTTTCCCAGATCAAACTGAAATATGCCTAAGTAGATCTCCTTATTCTTTCCCAAAACTTTCCTTATAGTGTTCCTATACTATCCCTATTACACTGGGTTAGTTGCTTGTGTCTGTAATAGCTTATAGACAGACACTGCCACAAGACATTCTATGAGTTCTTAGCAGAAGGGCCCTTCTGAAGTCTGCCTCTGATTGGCTGATAAGGGCAACCCCTCACTCACACGTCCTCCCATAGTCATGTGATAATTTATCTTCTTCCTCTCTCCTGGTTTTCACTATCCATCCTCAAATTAAAATGGAACTGGGCCTCATTTTTAATCAATTTATGATAAACTAATTGCTAAAAGTTTGGATTGGTTTGGCGGACATATTTTTTTGTGAAATTTGTAATGAATCTGATTTGTTTACAATAGATTTGCTTATCTCGACTTTTTATCATATGACTAAAAAGATTTTTAATCCCATATGACAAGAATCTAAACCAACTTATAACTTTCAAATTGTAATTTGTACCAGATAAGCAAAAGAAAGTAATACAGATAACATAGGTTATATAAATAAAACTTTTAGCATTGTACAATTTACTAGCTAAGGCTAACAATATTGCTATTTTTTTTTATTACTTGAAAGCTATTTGTCAAAGAATGTAAAAATTCTAAACAAGGAATGTTTGTTTTCTGATTGGCCATCTGAGATTTATGATCCTCAAATTAAAGAAACTGACACAATCTGGCAGAATAGAAAACTGATCCGTCTCCCATTGACTTTCAATGGAGTTCATGACGGATCCATCTTGACTATGTTACAGATAATACAAATGGATCCATTCAGGACAGATGCATGTGGTTGTATTATTGTAACAGATCCGTTTTTTCAGATCCATGACGGATCCGCCCAAAACGTGAGTGTAAAAGTAGCCTTAGACGTGCTGCTAATCCATGCCCCATGGTGACGTGACAGCTTCCTTAGCAACAGGATGCAATGTTTTTTCTCCCCACAGCGGGAGTGTGCTGGAGGAGACTAGCAGCGGGATGATTGCTCAGCAGCTCTATTCCTATGTGCTAGTGTTCTGACTAATGGAGCACCAAGTCATGACCTATCAGGTTCTGATCCTGGGACTTGGTGCTCTACTTAAATTCCTTTCTGGCCATATACCTGTTCCATTGATAGTCTTGTTTGGGCTCACTAGCTAGGTTCCTGGTTCTTGGATTCATTTGTATATGTTTGTGCTTTTGATCTCGGCTAGTCTTTTGACTACTCTGTCTCACATAATTATTACTATGCATCTCGTCTAGTATTTGATCTCAGCTTGTCTTTTGACTACTCTATGTCTCTTATTTTGGTACTGCGTGGTCTGCCTGATTCTGACCGATTTTGGTACGACTATCCCTTTGTGCTGTTTTTGTCTTCTGGTATTTGTCAGCCTCTGCATCTTAATAGCATAGGAACCACAGGTCAGTTGCTACCTAGTGCTTGACCTGCAAGTAGGTAGGGAAAGTGGGCTGGGTTCCAGTCAAGGGCTCACTGTCCATGTTCTTTCCTAGCTACAAGCATTACAGCTAAAGTGAAAAAGGTCAGTTGTATCCCATGGTCAGTTAGGAAGGATTGCACAGAGTGAAAGAAAAAGACTCATCCCTCCATCTCTCATGCAAAGTCTTGGGAACTGTATATACCAACTGTAAAAACTGCATTTGATGTACATACCGTGCCTGTTAGACTTATCCATTGACTGCTGCAGTAAAATACAGTGAAGTTATTAAAACTGTGGTCTCATCAATTCTTCCTGCATCACCATTACACTGCAATGTAAAGTCAAAAAATCAAATCCAGCTTCACATAAAAAAGCTTTATTTCCTTGTATTAAAATCTCCAGATATCAAAAACAAAAACTTAGTCCACGTGTTTCAGACCTTATACATAGTAGCCCTTCATACATAAGTTAAAAGTGAAGTCCCTCTTATAGTAAGGGGCTGGGAGACCACTGATTAAATTCCCCTCCCCATCTGCACACCTGTGCGCCTACAACGAGGGAAATAAAAATTCCTACTCCAAGACAGAAAAACCACAGTATTTGAGAACCAAATCATGTTTCTTATTCAGACCGCTTGGAAAACAGGTTCCCAGTTTAAACATCCAATAAGTTTCTCTGCTTAATAATTTCTGTTTATGACCCCCTCCTCTGATCGGGGCAAACACCCTTTATATGCCCTGTACCGCAAAAGCCGAACTGTTTCCCTTGTGAACAGTGGCAATCTCTGCTTAATAATTTCTGTTTATGACCCCCTCCTCTGATCGGGGCAAACACCCTTTATATGCCCTGTACCGCAAAAGCCGAACTGTTTCCCTTGTGAACAGTGGCAAAATGTTGTGAGGCCGCTGAGACATTTCTAGTTGTGTAACGGGGATATCAGATAGATGTTTTCTAATTCTCACTTTGATTTGTTTGATTGTGCAACTCACGTACTGTAGCTGACATTCCCCACAGGTTATAACATATACTGCAAAATCTCTATTGAAATTCAAATAGTGTTGTATTGCATGGCTGCTCCCATTGGCCGTGGAGGTGAACGATTGACACACATTCATAAAAATTGCAGCATATACATTTATTGCTGCCACATTTGTAACACCCTTTGTATGTCAACCATGTCGTTTATTTTTTGCAAAGTGTTGGTGTCATGAAAAGCGAGACCTTGCCTTGCACCTCAAAACCTTAGAACCTTAACTGTCATCAAGCAGGAGAACCCCAGAGTCAGAGAGTACACAGAAGGGAAGAAAAGTGAACCCTTCTCTTCACCGCACATTGGCCCAGGAAGTGTCAGAACCATGTCATCAAGTAAAGATTATGCTCATTAAATCATAAAACACACTTCTTCTATATAGTCACATCATATCCCTTACGATATTCTAGATTCCCCAGTAACAAATTAAGTAAATATGTAAAGTCTAAATCGAGATAATTTCAAATTTACTTTTTTATCATGAATAGCTTTGCATAAACATTTAACCTGCACTTATAACTTTTTTCTATTTCTCACCTAATCTGTTTGCAATAATATACAGTATTTTATACTCCAGTACTTTTTCAGGTCTTAAGTATTAAACCTATTATACTTATTAGTAAATCACAAATATGGCACACTAGTATTGCTGGACCTTTAAGATTGTGACCTTCCTTAATGTTCTGTTTTATGGAATTCTGTCACAGGCTTTTGAATTCAGCTAAAAGGATATGTGATGTTTTATTTTCATCATTTGCTATTAGATGGCACTAGGCTAGGTCAAGAAGGGCACAAGTGGTCGATACTCCTTTTAAATTGCTCAAGCTTGTCTGATTGATTTTATTTTGTACACGCTTCTGTTTTCTTGTACACATGGTGTCAGTTCAGGCTTTTCAGATGATCATGGGGGGCAACATAGCTTTTAAATCAAAGGTAAAGTAGTCAGTTTTGCTTGTTCAAACTGAAGATGTGACTGTTATGTGATGTAACATGACCCTAGGCTACACTGAAGGTGAAGCCATATGAATACATGACCAAACTCATTACAGTTCTGTATCTTCTCAGGTACATGTTTTGTGCTCAGAAAATGTTGGTGACTGGATAACTTGAAAACTTGACTACAAGATCTATTGATAAACACAATACTATTAATATCCTATGCAAATGGGAAAAAAAAATGTTTAAACCCAATTATTTAATATACTATTTTTAAACATAAAGTACATGTTTAAAGGGAATGACACATTTCATAGCACCTGAGATGCCTGAAACACTACACAAGCATATATTGATCTAGAAACAGATTCAAGGTAAAAACTGAGTAGGAGCACTCTGAAATCTATACACTTAACCTTATTGGTGAGTTTATTACATAACAGGCCAAGGTAAAGCAGTCATACTATAGATTTTTATCTTTCTATTTTTTTTATATGTTCTATAGTTAGCTTTGGGCATTAGTTATACTTTCGCTCTGTTCTGTAGGAAAGAAAAAGAAAATGTTGCGTGTGTCATTCTACAATAGTTTTGTTTTGCTTTGTTTTAATAAAAATGCTTCAAAAACTCAACAGTGTGATACTGGATTTAAAGGTGATGCCACTGATTAAATTGGTCTCCTTCTTACTAGACACAATAGATGGAAAAAGCTGCAATATCATGGAACTGCTCATGGACAAGAATGGGGAAACCAGAACCTTTTTTGTGATTGTAATGTATTTTTATTTTTTGCCACACAGAACCAATTGTTTAACTTCCATGTCACAGCACATTATTTGGTTGTAAGTGTGACAGCCTGATTTTGCCAAACTATTTATTTATTTAACTTATATAGCTCTAACATTTTCCACAGTTCTTTACAGACAATGTCATCAGTAATTGTCCATAGTAAGGGCTCACAATCTTGATTCCCTATCAGAATGTTTTCTGTGTTTGGGAGGAAACCCATGCAAACATAGGGAGAACATACAAACTCCATGCAGATGAAGTCCTTATTCAGATTTGAACCCAGGGCCCCAGCACAGCAAGGCTCCAGTGCCAACCACTAAGCCACTTTGCTGCCCTATGGAACTGGTTTAAAGTGTAGTCACATATTTCTATTGTGAAAAATTTTTTTTTAAAAATTATACCATTGGACAAAACCAAAAACAAATAGCAATAAGTGGATAGCTCAGCGAAACAGTTGCTGTGAAAGGCAGGTCTCATATATGGAAGTTCATATCATTGTTCAGGCCACCAACAGTCCTAACTAATCCCTAGCTAAATCAAAGGAAAAGCATACAGCAGCCTTCACTAAACCAAGAAAAATTAAAAATGCTGCGCACCCCTGCAGGAACTGTTTCCCACCGACTCTTTAGTGGAACAAAATAAGGACATGAAGGCAGTGCCAATCAAGTAATGGAGAAAACAAAGTTGTGGCAGTGCATACATGTCACGACCATGGCCAGGGTCGTGATTCCTGAACCGCTTGCTGTTGCCTGCGGTTTGGTTGCTTGTTCAATCACAGGTGAGGGCCGCTAGTTTGTTGCCTCACTTGTGGTTGCCGCTGGCAACATTAGGTATGTGGCAGTAGAGCAGCTGGAGCTGGTTGCTAGGCTGCTCGCTGTCATAGCAGGCGGTTGTTTCTGGCAACTTGTGTGATAGGTGTGTATTTTCCATGTTTGGTGTGCACGGGGTTGTTTGTGTGTTCACTTCCCCTTTAAGTTGCTGTCCTCCCTTGTCTGGTGTAGGAAGGGTTAAATCCCTTCTGTGTGTGTGAGCACTGGGTGTGTCTGTGTGTGGGTGTGGCTACATAGGCTATAAAGCCTCAGATAAGATCAGTAGTCTGAGGGGTACTCCAGCCTTGTTTGTAAACTGGAGGCAACCTCCTGGTCCCTTATACCATCTGCCAGTGAGGGCCACCCTTGTGGTCATAAATGTTTATATGTGATGTTAAGTTGATGTTGTTTTCCTTTCATGTTTAATGCAGGTATGGATCTGGGTTCCTGTGTGTGTATGTGTGTTTGCTGTGTCCATTTATGTTTGGTCTGGACATCAGCTTGTGAGCACGGGATCCAGTCAGCAAGGCTGTGGCAGGTAGGTGTGAACAAGAGTAGTTCTCCTGCCATATCCATACGTCTGTTTATGTACCCCATCTCCTTGCAGCTTGGCCAGTGAGACTCCTGTTCCTCCGTGTCCAGAAGGAACAGGTCGTCTTACCCTGCTCCTAGTTCAGAGCCACCCTGAGGGCTAGCAGGGACTATTTGGTTCCGGTGTATGAGCCCTCCTACCATCAGGGTTGGCTCATACGGCTAGAAGTCAGGGTCAGTGTTAGGGACGCGATAGGAGGTGACCTGCTTCCTAATTCTGTCGTCCTGGCCGAGCAGCCAATAACATCTTCTGGCATCGCACGGCTGAGGGTTTTCCCCATTCTCAGCCGTGACAATACACAAGATTTTGAACCTATTCTGTTAGCTGTAGAATGACTGTGCGTCACTACTAGGCTTAGTTTACACTTTAGTTATTTGGTCAATAATTATCATCAGTTATTGTCAGCCCAAAGCAGGTCAAAACCACAGAACAGGTACAGATCTATTCATGATACCTAATCTGAGAGTAGGCTTGGTTCCTTAATTTGCCTCACAATAAGTGATGGAAATAATTGACCAAATAACTGAAGTATAAACTCAGCCTTACAGGTCAATGTTAGCCCCAGGTCTAATTTATTGTGGACTTAACCATGGCCCAAGATTCAAGTAGTGTCCCCATGACAATGTAATGAAAATATTTGCATGTCATCTGTGTTTTGGACCCACTCCTGCTTTTGGCTTTCAAATAATGATCAAATTCAGATGCAAAATACTGACCGTGTGATGAAGGCTTTATGGACGCTCAAATGAAAGGACCCATTTTTTTTGTTACTTTTCTCTTCTTCTGACAGATCACAAGAACAGAAAAATAAATGGCCAAATAAAATGGCTAAATGGGGAAACTAATGGCCCTGTAAGAGACCGGTGAGGGTGGAAACAACATGAATAGTCACAATACTGGCCCTGGAACAGAGTAAAGAGGGTGGCAACAGCATTAAGAGTCACAATAGTGGCCCCAGAACAGAGTGGGGGGAAGCAGTGGCAGTAAAAGCACAAGATAGTGGCAGATCACAGAAGGAGTAGATGGCAGTAGAAGCAACATGCGTGTGACATTAGACGGGTGGCAGTATCAGAACAGCGGCAGCAGCACTTGGGCAGAAGTAACAGGCCATTTGTCACAACGCTCTGGTGTGGCAACACACTACAGTCAGATCATTACTGCCAGAATGATCTAGTATGTTGCATCAAGCACCGGTGTCTGGAAATCCTGGTTGATCCATGCCTGATTCATCTTTATAAAGATTAGACTCTCCACATTTTGTATTGAAAGGCGAGTTCTATTTGGAGAAACTATGCCACCCTACGAACTAAACACCCACTCTAATGCCGCACTACTGGCGGGCAGGAAAGCTTGTCACGGGCAAATTCATCCAGTTACGGCCACAATTCAAGTTTGGCTGCTCAATAGTCCAGGGGGTCTGGAGTAACAGGGTGCAGTCCAAATATGCCACCACCTGCTGGTTCAGGTTTTGCTCTATATCCTGCTGCTGCTGGGTGGTAACTTCAGTAGGTGGCTAAAGAAAACTGCTAATCAGAGAATTAAGACTTAAGTTGCTGCTGATGAAGCTGGTGCTGCTCCTGCCCCCCCACCCAACTCTAGCAGTCATGGCAGTGTAGCCTGAGCTCAAGGGGTCCCCCCGCTTAGACCTTTGTGAGGATGAGTGATGGAGCCTGTAGGCAGTGATCAACCATCTACAAAGGAGATCTTGATAGTTATTGAGTTTTTCATCCCTCTCAGAAGGTGTAAAAAGAGCCTCATTTTTGACTGGTAGCAAGGGTCTAACATTGTGAACAGCCAGAAGTCATCCTTCTGCTGAATGGTGATAATGCAGCTGTCGCTATTAGTGATGAGCGGCATAGGCAATATTCGTTTTCACAATATTTCATGAATTTTTCGCATAATATTCAAAAAAAATATGCAAATTCTAGAATTCGTAATCTCCAGTCATTATTTTTGCGATTGTGCAAATCGGCACTAATGATGCGGATATTTTTTGTGCAATACATGCAACTTCACATTTTATCAGGTCTGAGAAGATATTACTAATTGGTACACTAAGCAATGTTGTGACTAGAAATGGCGTTTTGCAGCGAAATTTGCTCGCTCGCGGTTCGCTGAACATGCAAACATATGGCAATATTCACACCGCCATATTTTTTATGCATAGCGCCAAACTTTGACCCATGACACATCCATCAGGTGGGACAAAACAGCCAATTGAGACGTTTCAGCACATAAACACCCCCAACCTTATAACAGAACCCGATCTGGCAGCCATTTTACATTATGTGTTTTATCAGTGTAGGGAGAGGTTGCATTTTGGAGCAGGGACAGTTAGGGACACCAAATGCTAGCTAATAGGGGGATAAAAGTCAGTTTAAAGACTGGTATAGGTGTGCTATTGATAGGTGTAATATAGAGGGGTGTGATATGCTTATAATATACTTTCTAACATATAAATTATATTATAATGTATTTGTATTGTGCAGCAGTTGTGTGCGGTTCTGCTGCGATACCACAGCTAGATAGAGGGACAAACACCTTTGGAGTAACTAATTGCAATGGGTGTGATATACCTGTTGTCCCCAAAAAAACTGACTGAGGGCTGCAATATACCTCCTTCCACAAAATCCTGATTGAGTGGTGCTATATACCTGTTTCGGTCAAATACTGATTGAGGGATGCTATATATCTGTTTATGCCAAATACTGATTAAGGGGTGCCATATACCTTCTTCCACAAAATACTGATTGAGAGCTGTGATACACCTGCTTCCACATATTACTGATTGAGGAGTGCCATATACCTGTTTTCGCCAAATACTGATTGAGGGGTGCTATATATCTGTTTCCACCAAATACTGATTGAGGGGCACATAAACCTTCTTCCACAAAATACTGATTGAGGGGTTCTATTGCTATATACCTTCCTCCACCAAATACTGATCGAGGGCTGTAATAATACTCCTGCTTCCACAAAATACTGATTGAGGGTTGCCATATACCTGTTTCTGCCAAATACTGATTGAGGGGTGCAATTTACCTTCTTCCACTAAATACTGATTGAAGGGTGCTATTGCTATATACCTTCATCCACCAAATACTGATTTAGGGCTGCGTACACCTGCTTCTACAAAATACTGATTGAGGGGTGCCATATACCTGTTTCTGCCAAATACTTATTGAGGGGTGTGATATACCTTCTTCCACAAAATCCTGACTAAGGGGTGCTATGTACCTGTTTCTGCCAAATACTGATTGAGGGGTGCTATATACCTTCTTCCACAAAAACTGATTGAGCAGTGCTATTGCTATATACCTTCTTCCACCAAATACTGATTGAGGGCTGCAATACACCTGCTTCTACAAAATACTGATTTGGGGGTGCCATATACCTGTTTTAACCAAATACTGATTAAGGGGTGCTATATACCTGTTTAAGCCAAATACTAATTGAGGGGTGCCATATACCTAATTCTATAAAATGCTGATTGACGGGTGCTATTGCTATTTATCTTCTTCCACCAAATGCTGATTTAGGGCTGCGATACACCTGCTTCCACAAAATACTGATTGAGGGGTGCTATATACCTGTTTCCGACAAATACTGATTTAGGGGTGCTATATATCTTCTTCCACCATATACTTATTGAGGAGTGCTATTGCTATATACCTTTTTTCACCAAATACTGATTGAAGGCTGCACTATACCTTCTTCCACAAATACTGCTCTTCTCTACGGACTTAGGCAGAGGGTCATTTAGAAAATGACAGGCAGAGGAAGAGGCAGACCGCTCCGCCAGGAATGGTAGGGGTCGGGCAGGAGTACCAGGTTGTAGCCTAAGTTGGAAGTTGGAGAAGGTGTGTGCGATAACATCAAAGGTCACACCAGAGTTGGTTGAGTGGCTCACTCAGCCTCCGCTTCTGAACCCTCCTTATCCTCTTTATCTGCACCCTCCACACTCTTTTCTGTGTGCACCCCCAAAGACACCACCACCATAGCCCCTTGACTCGAGTCAGAGGAATTATTTTCGGTAAAGGTGACGATGATGACGTGTCGATGGGCGTCACGTGGGTGCCCACAAGAGAGGAAGAGGAGAGGAATTCAGAGGGAGAGATGGAGCAGCAGATAGGGAGGAGAAGGAGGAGAAGCAGGCAGAACTGCAAAAAAAAAGCAGACTGCAAGTGCATGTTTTTTTCAAGAGGGGGGATTTCGCCATGTTTTTAATCCAATTTTATATTTTCCGGATCCAACCTCAGGGAATGCCTAGATCGATAGGTGTCCGACTACATCGGGTTAACAGCCGATGTGGATGCTCTGAGAAGCGAGGAACCCCTTGACTAATGAGTGTGCAAGCTTGATCTGTGGCCAGAACTGTCACAATTTGCCATGGAACTCTTGGCTTTCAACTATTCGAGTGTCCTGTCCGAAAGGACGTTCGGCGAAGCGGGGTGAATCGTGACCGATAAGCACACTCGCCTAGCTCACGACAGTGTGGACTACCTCACATTTAAAAAAATGAATGAGGCATGGATCTTGGAGGAGTTTAACAACTGTGACGACCACGTTTAATTGAATTTCACCTATTACCATTGTTTTTTTTTTTTCAAGAGGGGGATTTCATTAGCCATGTTTTTAATCCAATTTTATATTTTTAGTTCTTTTAAACATATGTATTTGACATATATTTGTACTGCCCTGCAGTAAAATTGATATCCAATGACCATCGAATATATCTCTAGCCACATAATCACTTGATGTTTTCTGTACAGTGAATTAATTCTTTTTCAGGCCTGTGGTCCACTGGCCTGCAGTCAAATTGATATCCATTGACCATCCAATATACCTCCAGCCACATAATCACTTGATCTTTTATGTACGTTGAATGCATAATTTTTGGGGCCTGTAATCTAACTGGCCAACAGTAAAATTGTTATACGGTGACTGCCTAATGTACCTCAGCCACATTATCAATTGTTCTTTTTTGTACGGTGAATGAATAATTTTTGGGGCCTGTAGTCCACTGGCCTGCAATAAAATTGAATTCCAATGACCGTCTAATTTACCTCCAGCCACATAATCACTTGATGTTTTCTATCCGGTGAATGCCTAATGTTTGGGTCCTATACTCCACTGGCCTGCAGGAAAATTGATATCCAATGACCGTCCAATATACCTCCAGCCACATAATCACTTGATCTTTTCTGTACGGTGAATGCATAATTTTTGGGGCCTATAATCTAACTAACCAACAGTAAAATTGTTGTACGGTGACCGCCTAATGTACCTCCAGCCACATAATCACAATTGTTCTTTTCTGTATGGTGAATGAATAATTTTTGTGGCCTGTAGTCCACTGTCCTGCAGTAAAACTGATATCCATTGACCGTCTAATATACCTCCAACCAACTAATCACTTGATCTTTTCTGTACGGTGAATGCCTAATTGTTGGGACCTCGGGGGAATTCAACACCTGTTATAACCATGTGTTATCAAATTTCACCTATTATCATTTGGGGTTTATTCAAGAGGGGGGATTTTGTTAGCCATTTTTTTAATCCAATTTTATATTTTTAGTTTTTTTAAACATATGTATTTGACATATATTTGAACTGGCTGGCAGTAAAATTGATATTCAATGAACGTCTAATATACCTCCAGCCACATAATCACTTGATGTTTTCTGTCCAGTGAATAAATAGTTTTTGGGGCCTATAGTCCAATAGCCTGCAGTAAAATTGATATCCATTGGCCGTCTAATATACAGTACAGACCAAAAGTTTGGACACACCTTCTCATTCAAAGAGTTTTCTTTATTTTCATGACTATGAAAATTGTAGATTCACACTGAAGGCATCAAAACTATGAATTAACACATGTGGAATTATATACATAACAAAAAAGTGTGAAACAACTGAAAATATGTCATATTCTAGGTTCTTCAATGTAGCCACCTTTTGCTTTGATTACTGCTTTGCACACTCTTGGCATTCTCTTGATGAGCTTCAAGAGCTAGTCACCTGAAATGGTTTTCACTTCACAGGTGTGCCCTGTCAGGTTTAATAAGTGGGATTTCTTGCCTTATAAATGGGGTTGGGACCATCAGTTGCGTTGTGGAGAAGTCAGGTGGATACACAGCTGATAGTCCTACTGAATAGACTGTTAGAATATGTATTATGGCAAGAAAAAAGCAGCTAAGTAAAGAAAAACGAGTGGCCATCATTACTTTAAGAAATGAAGGTCAGTCAGTCCGAAAAATTTGGAAAACTTTGAAAGTGTCCCCAAGTGCAGTCACAAAAACCATCAAGCGCTACAAAGAAACTGGCTCACATGTGAATCGCCCCAGGAAAGGAAGACCAAGAGTCACCTCTGCTGCGGAGGATAAGTTCATCCGAGACACCAGCCTCAGAAATCGCAGGTTAACAGCAGCTCAGATTAGAGACCAGGTCAATGCCACACAGAGTTCTAGCAGCAGACACATCTCTAGAACAACTGTTAAGAGGAGACTGTGTGAATCAGGCCTTCATGGTAGAATATATGCTAGGAAACCACTGCTAAGGACAGGCAACAAGCAGAAGAGACTTGTTTGGGCTAAAGAACACAAGGAATGGACATTAGACCAGTGGAAATCTGTGCTTTGGTCTGATGAGTCCAAATTTGAGATCTTTGGTTCCAACCACCGTGTCTTTGTGCGACGTAGAAAAGGTGAATGGATGGACTCTACATGCCTGGTTCCCACCGTGAAGCATGAAGGCATACTGAACCAGTATGGCTACCAGAGCATCTTGCAGCGGCATGCTATTCCATCCAGTTTGCGTTTAGTTGGACCATTATTTATTTTTCAACAGGACAATGCCCCCAAACACACCTCCAGGCTGTGTAAGGGCTATTTGACCATGAAGGAGAGTGATGGGGTGCTGCTCCAGATGACCTGGCCTCCACAGTCACCGGACCTGAACCCCATCGAGATGGTTTGGGGTGAGCTGGACCGCAGAGTGAAGGCAAAAGGGCCAACAAGTGCTAAGCATCTCTGGGAACTCCTTCAAGACTGTTGGAAGACCATTTCAGGTGACTACCTCTTGAAGCTCATCAAGAGAATGCCAAGAGTGTACAAAGCAGTAATCAAAGCAAAATGTAGCTACTTTGAAGAACCTAGAATACGACATATTTTCAGTTGTTTCACACTTTTTTGTTATGTATATAATCCCACATGTGTTAATTCATAGTTTTGATGCCTTCAGTGTGAATCCTAAAACTCTTTGAATGAGAAGGTGTGTCCAAACTTTTGGTCTGTACTGTACCTCCAGCCACATAATCACTTGATGTTTTCTGTCTGGTGAATGCCCAATTTTTGGGGCCTGCACTCCCATGGCCTAAAATACATTTTGTATAGGCTCTAGCAGGGCACATTTCTGAGAGTTTCCCTTTAAGACGCATAAAAATGGCCCCTGATTAAAATACATATTTTTTGTGGGAATTTTTGCCATTGATCCCCCTCTGGTATGTCACTGTCTACGTTGTGGGATAATTTGTGCACTTCTAGTAAGTAATTGGTGGCTGCAAATGTGACCTGAAGTCTGCCATTAAAGTGAATGGGGCCATTTTTTTATCTGTAGCCACATAATCACACCCCTGTCTCACTCATCTGCCTCTCATTATGGTGCCGTATGAACCGTATTCACCATAAGGACCTTTTAATGTCAAGGGGTCATGTGACTGTGCCCCCCACCCCGTAAGGTTCTCCTCCCCCCATACTGTGCCCCCTTATACCCTGCATTGTGCCCTCTTACCACACCCTGTGCAGTACCTCTAGTCATTCCCTGTACTGTGCACTCTTACACCCTTTTATCTTGTCACGGTATGGCGGTGTTATCCGGTCACTCTACAGAGCTGTTATCCGGTTAATGTTTGGCGGTGGTATCCAATAACTGGATGGCCATAACTGTATCCCTTTCCCTGCCCACCCCATCCTTTTTTGGACCTGGCATGAGCGGGAAAAATATGCAGATTGCGGTGCTAAGGACCTTTGCGCCACAATCTGTGTCAGAAATACGCCTAACATAGACATATATCTATATAATAAATTACCTCCTAATTGTATTATTATTTGGGGGTAGGGATAATATCTTTATATTATATAGATTCTAGTGTATTATACTGTGCCCTGTATTTCCCAGTAGAAAATGACCCTTGGGAAACACAGTCCTCATCCCTGACCACCAGGACCAGGTAGCGCTCTGTCAGTACATGGCGGCCTCCCCTCTCCGCCACGCTGCTCCGATTGTACTGGTACTTATTCTGACACTAGGGCTGGGTTCACATCCTATTTTTGCCATCCATTTAATGCATACCAAAAATGTATGCATTAACAAATTCCTCAGACTGATGCCGCATCCGTTCACCATACAGTTCCATTGGAGAATTTTTTTTTGTTAACGTTGCAATCTTTTTATTGGACTCTGCAGGATACAAAACGTGGAGTGCTGCACATTTGTATACATCAAACCGAAAGGAAATAAAAAATAAAAAAATTTGGCTCCAGCAGGGCACAATATTGAGAGTTTCCCTTTAAGACATTTAAAAATGGCCCCTAAATTAAATTCAATTAAAAAAAAAAAAAATGGGGGGAATTTTTGCCAATGATCCCCCTCTGGTATATCACTGTCCATGTTGTGGGACTATTTGTGTACTTCTAGTAAGTGTTTGCTGGCTGCAAATATGACCTGAAGGTTTTTTAGGTACGCCTGTCATTAAAGTGAATGGGGCATGCCGCGAACGCACAGTTCGCTAACATTTGATCACGAACGCGCATTTGCGTTCGCGAATTGTCCCGGCCGATGTTCGTCTATCACTAGTTGTGACATCACAGCACTATGTATGTAGCATGTATTTATGGACAGCAGTCATCTTCAATTTGCTTGACACTAGTAGCCGATCTAAAATTGACTCTGATAACACATGTTGCATAGTTACATAGTTAAAACTGTTGAAAGTCAGCTTCTACACAGCTTAGTATTATCTGCAAAAATAGAAATGGTGCTATTAATCCAGTCATCAATATCATTAATAAATAAATTAAATAACAGAGGTCCCAGCACTGAATCTTGGGGTACACCACTTATAACCTGGGTTCATTCTGAATAGGAATCATTTACCACAACTCTCTGGACACGGTCCTTCAGCCAGTTTTTAATATAATTACAAACTATACTTTGCAAGCCTATAGGTCTACAGTATAATTACCTGTGGAGGACCTAGTTCCATTTTTGAACAGATTGGTGCTGCGAATGTTGCCGTGTGTATGTCACAGTGTTATCTTGGTTATCTTGTGACAAAAGTAATTGAAATCCATTGAAAAAGTCAGTTAACGTTTTCTTGCCATTGTTTAATTAACGCGTTAACCATCAAGCTGCACCTGTATGTATGTACGGTGGATGTTGAGTGCCATTGCCGCCAGGTTTCTTCTGTTTTAAACAACAGACACCCAGAGTTAATGTCTGTGATCTGCAATAAAACCGATCAGATAGTTAACCCTTCAGATGCCTTGGTGCCCATTGTGGTAATTTATTAGAGTCTATGGGATAAACAATATAGCAATAAAAAAAAAAAAAAATAACATATATATATATATATATATATATATATATATATATATATATATAAAATAAAAATGCATATATACAGTTGCAAGAAAAAGTATATGAACCCCTTGGAATTATATGGATTTCTGCACAAATTGGTCATAAAATGTGATCTGATCTTCATCTAAGTCACAACAATAGACAATCACAGTCTGCTTAAACTAATAACACACAAAGAATTACATGTTACCATGTTTTTATTGAACACACCATGTAAACATTCACAGTGCAGGTGGTAAAAGTATGTGAACCCCTAGACTAATGACATCTCCAAGAGCTAATTGGAGTGAGGTGTCAGCCAACTGGAGTCCAATCAATGAGATGAGATTGGAGGTGTTGGTTACAGCTGCCCTGCCCTATAAAAAACACACACCCTATAAAAAACACACACCAGTTCTGGGTTTGCTTTTCACAAGAAGCATTGCCTGTTGTAAATGATGCCTCGCACAAAAGAGCTCTCAGAAGACCTATGATTAAGAATTGTTGACTTGCATAAAGCTGGAAAGGGTTATAAAAGTATCTCCAAAAGCCTTGCTGTTCATCAGTGCACGGTAAGACAAATTGTCTATAAATGGAGAAAGTTCATCACTTCTGCTACTCTCCTCAGAAGTGGCCGTCCTTATAGATGACTGCAAGAGCACAGCGGAGACTGCTCAATGAGGTAAAGAAGAATCCTAGAGTGTCAGTTAAAGACTTACAAAAGTCTCTGGCATATGCTAACATCCCTGTTAGCGAATCTACGATACGTAAAACACTAAACAAGAATGGATTTCATGGGAGGATACCACAGAGGCAGCCACTGCTGTAAAAAAAAAAACATTGCTGCATGTTTACAGTTTGCACAAGAGAACCTGGATGTTCCACAGCAGTACTGGCAAAATATTCTGTGGACATATGAAACCAAAGTTGAGTTATTTGAAAGAAACACACAACACCATGTGTGGAGAAAAAGAGGCACAACACACCAACATCAAAAACTCATCTCAACTGTGAAGTATGGTGGTGGGGGCATCATGGTTTGGGGCTGCTTTTCTGTGTCAGGGCCTGGAAGGAATGCTATCATCGAAGGAAAAATAAATTCCCAAGTTTATCAAGACATTTTGCAGGAGAACCTAAGGCCATCTGTCCACCAGCTGAAACTCAACAGAAGATGGGTGTTGCAACAGGACAACGACACAAAGCATAGAAGTAAATCAACAACAGAATGGCTTAAACAGAAGAAAATATGCCTTCTGGAGTGGCCCAGTCAGAGTCCTGACCTCAACCCAATTGAGATGCTGTGGCATGACCTCATAAAAATGCAATTCACACCAGACATCCCAACAATATTGCTGAACTGAAACAGTTTTGTAAAGAGGAATGGTCAAGAATTACTCCTGACCGTTGTGCACGTCTGATCTGCAACTACAGGAAACGTTTGGTTGAAGTTTTTGCTGCCAAAGGAGGTTCAACCATTTATTAAATCTAAGGGTTCACATACTTTTTCCACCTGCACTGTGAATGTTTACATGGTGTGTTCAATAAAAACATGGTAACATTTAATTCTTTGTGTTTAAAAATATGATGTGTTAAATGGCTTCCCTGCTCCTCTGCTGGTCCTTTTCGTCGGTTGGTCTCAGCAGAGGAGCAGGCATCACAGTGAGTAGCACCAAACACTACACTTAGCCCCAGATCACCCCCTATCACCCCAATTAACCCCTTGATCACCCCTTCTTGCCCCTGTCAATCACTAGTGAAAGTGAAAAAAAGTGATCAGTGTAAACTGTCACTTTTTTTTTCACTGGTATTGACTGTTAGGTTTAAGGGATAGTTTAGACCCCTTGGTTAGGTAGTTTAGCGATCGTTTAGCGCCCAGCCCACCGCACCACAGTCACTTATTCGCTGATTAGCGTATCGCGAATCAGCATTTGTACTTTTATAGTATCTGTAAGTGATCAAAACTGATCACAGTCAGATCTATAATAGTATTAGTGTCACCTTAGTTCGCCCTCCACCCAAAACACAGTGTTTGCCCGATCAGGCCTGATCGGTCGCCCACACGTGCGTTCACCCATGCCCGCCCCGCCGCAGTGACCCCCCAAATTTTTTTTTTTATCACTGCACAATCACTTTACAAGCGCTGCGGCTATAGAAAAAAATCTGTTTTGATATGTTTTATCAACCGCAGCGGCCTCCGGTACTTCGCTAGCCTCCCATTTGTAAGACAGGCTTGCTTTTTTTCTTGGGTAGTCTCAGGGAATACCCCTAAATTTAGTAGCCCAAATGTCAAATAGGGGGTGTTCTTCTGAAGAGGCCTACAGGCTTCTGACCCAGTCGGATGAGGAATCTAGCGGGTCAGAATATAAACCTGTAGAAAGCAGTGGCAGTCTGACACAAAGTTCGGACGAGGAGGTTGAGGTCCCTGATACCAACAGGTGTACCCGGCCCCGTGTTGCTAGACCACAGGTTGTGCAGGATCCGCTTCAAGGGCAGCAGAGTGGGGCTGGCGCTGTCGGATTACGTGGTGAGGCATACACCAGCAGAGCAGCCCTCCCTGGAACTAGTACCAGCACTGCCGTACAACATGGTGAAGTGGCAAGCACCAGAAGGGCAGTTGAAGCTGGTACGGTGGCACATGCAGTAGTTACCCTGTCGCAGCCACCGCACAGACAGGCCCGTAGATCCCCTAGAATCCCTGAGGTGCTGGCAAATCCTGATTGGCAGTCCCCAACTTCAGCCGCACCATTAGTTCCCCCTTTCACCGCCCAGTCTGGAGTTCGGGTTGAGACAGCTCAGATCGGTTCGGCCCTGGGATTTTTTGAGCTGTTCTTGACTGCGGAGCTCTTGGACTTAGTTGTGGCAGACACAAACCGGTATGCTACTCAATTTATATCCGCCAACCTGGGAAGCTTTTATGCCCAGCCTTTCCGGTGGAAACCAGTCCAAGTTTACGAATTAAATTTTTTTCTGGGCCCTCTCCTCAACATGGGTCTAACCAAAAAGCATGAATTGAGGTCATATTGGTCCACGAACCAAATTCATCACATGCCCATGTCCTCTGCTGCCATGTCCAGGGCACGATTTGAGGCCATCCTGCGTTTCCTGCACTTTAGTGATAACACCACCTCCCGTCCCAGAGGCCACCCAGCTTTTGACCGGCTCCACAAAATTTGGCCCCTCATAGACCACTTCAACCAGAAATTTGCAGATTTGTATACCCCTGAGCAAAACATCTGCGTAGACGAGTCCCTAATAAATTTTACCGGGCGCCTTGGCTTCAAACAATACATCCCAAGCAAGCGCGCCCGGTATGGGGTCAAATTGTATAAGCTCTGTGAAAGGGCCACAGGCTATACCCACAAATTTCGGATCTATGAGGGAAAAGACCAGACCCTGGAGCCGGTCGGTTGCCCTGACAACCTGGGGAGCAGTGGGAAGACAGTCTGGGACTTGGTGTCACCCTTATTTGGCAAGGGGTACCATCTTTATGTGGACAATTTCTACACAAGTGTGGCCCTCTTCAGGCATTTGTTTCTAGAACAGATTAGCTGCTGTGGCACCGCGCGAACTAGTCGCGCAGGCTTTCCCCAACGGCTCGTTACCACCCGTCTTGCAAGGGGGGAGAGGGCTGCCTTGTGTATCGAAGAACTGCTCGCGGTGAAATGGAGAGACAAGCGTGACGTTTACATCCTCTCCTCCATTCACGCAGACACGACAATCCAAATTGAGCGAGCAACCAGAGTCATTGAAAAGCCCCTCTGTGTCCACGACTATAATTTGCTCATGGGAGGGGTGGACTTCAATGACCAGATGTTGTCTCCGTATTTAGTTTCCCGACGCACCAGACGCTGGTATAAGAAGGTGTCTGTATATTTAATTCAATTGGCTGCATATAATAATTTTGTTCCCTACAGTAAGGTTGGGAGAACAGGATCCTTCCTCAAATTTCAGGAAGAGATCATCGAGAACCTCCTGTATCCAGGAAGTTCCGTGGCCCCATCCACCAGTGTAGTTAGCCGTCTACACGAGCAACATTTCCCCAGTGTCGTTCCTGGTACCTCAACCCAACCGTCACCCCGAAAAAGATGTCGTGTCTGTAGCAGGAGTGGAATAAGGCGTGACACCCGCTATTTCTGTCCTGACTGATCACCCTGCCCTATGCTTTGGTACACTTAGCATAGGGATTGCATCTCAGAGGACAGGCACACAGGGCTATTAGGGCCCATTCACACACAGCTGCTGCAAACCTCTCCTTTCACCTGGGACAAAGTGCATAACGCACTTCGCCACATCTTTGGGCGATTTGCGCTTTGCACATTGTCCCATGGGGAAGGAGAGGTTTGTCCTATAAAGGTAAAAAAAAAAAAAAAAAAAACACCAGTAAGCAAAAAATTTTACGTTCAGTTTCAAAAGTTAAATAAAGTTTATATGTTCTGTTCTAAAGTTATCATAAAGTTTATAAAATTTATTGCGTTGTGGCCTGGTTTTTCTTTTTTTTTTTACCTTCCAGGTGGACCAACCGATTGACTAGCTGCAGCACTGATGTGCATTCTGACAGAAGCATTGCGCTGCTGTCAGATTACACAAAAGTCAGTGTATGCGGCGCTGCAAGACGAGATTTCTCCTCTGCAGTAAAAGATACGTTTGCCGAGGCATATGAGCTGAGGAGGCTGCGGTGTTCATATGCTTTGGCAAACACTTTGTATATATAAAAAAAAAAATTAAAATCCCGGCAATGATTTATTTATCCACATCGATTGATGTGAATGGAGAAATCGTGTTTGCCAGGGCATACGAGCTAAGTGGGTATGGATGTTGGGCGGAGCTCCTATGTCCTAGCAGACGCCTTTCCCCTCCTATTTTTTTGGGGGGCAGATATTTTTTCATCCACATTGATTGATGCGAATAAAGAAATCTGTGCCATTCATTTTTTCTTTCAGCCCAGAGGCTGAACGGAAAAAAAAAATCTCATTACCCGTATGCTCAATATAAGGAGAATAGCAGAAACTCCTAATGCTGGCCATACATGTAATGATTGCGGAGACCCTCAAATGCCAGGGCAGTACAAACACCCCACAAATAACACCATTTTGGAAAGAAGACACCCCAAGGTATTCGCTGAGGGGCATGTTGAGTCCATGAAAGATTGAAATTTTGGTCTCAAGTTAGCGGAAAGGGAGATTGTGTGAGAAAAAAACAAAAAATAATCAAGTTCCGCTAACTTGTGGCTTTTTTTTTTTTTTCTATGAACTCGGCATGCCCCTCATTGAATACCTTGGGGTGTCTTATTTCCAAAATGGGGTCACATGTGGGGTATTTATACTGCCCTGGCTTTTTAGGGGCCCTAAAACGTGAGAAGAAGTCTGGGATCCAAATATCTAAAAATGCCCTCCTAAAAGGAATTTGGGCCCCTTTGCGCCCCTAGTCATTTTACATATACCCATGCTGGGTGAGAGAAATATCTTGGTCAAATGCCAACTTTGTATATAAAAAAAGGGAAAAGTTGACTTTTGCTGAGATATTTATCTCACCCAGCATGGGTTAAGTAAAATGACACCCCAAAACACATTCCCCAACTTCTCCTGAGTACGGTGATACCACATGTGTGACACTTTTTTGCAGCCTAGGTGGGCAAAGGGGCCCACATTCCAAAGAGCACCTTTCTGATTTCACAGGCCATTTTTTACAGATTTTGATTTCAAACTACTTCTCACGCATCTGGGCCCCTAAAATGCTGTTTAATCTGGTTACCTCCTCCTCTCTGTCTGATTTGCTCAAAATGGCCAGGGCAGAAAGGAGAATAATGGTCCGGTCATTAAGGGGTGAATTTGCATTTCTTATGAGTTCTGAGTTGTTTGTTTAAATTCTGAACATTGTGTGATTACAGGGGTTCCAGTTCACTCTGTACGGTGCAGGCCTTCTACAGAGGATATGATTGTGGTTGTGGTCTTGGCATTGGAGGAGGAGGAGGATGGAGAGCATGCTGGACAGTGCCAGCATTCAGATGCTCCACCACCACCTGATGTTGGCAAAATGGTGGAGGTGGAGGCCGAAGAGGCTGGTCCCTCTCTGCAGCTGAATCCCCCCCCCTTCAGCTCCTGATGAGGAAGAAGAGGAGGAGGTTGTCACCAGCCACCCCCAAGAGGGAAGCACAGGGCTAAAAATGAGGGGACACTACAGTAATTACAGTAATAGAAAACAACAATACTGGACACTAACTATGTAATGAACATAAAAACCAATAACTAAACAACTAAATAACATTACACTCTACATAACTATCAAAAACTAACAAACTACAGTAAATACAATTATACTGTACTGAACTAGCACTAACTAACCAACTAAATAACATTATACTATACTGAACTATCACTAACAAACTATATAATCATAATAAATATCATTAACTAACGAATTGTAATGTAAATTGTCAGTGCTTTAACAAATACTACACACAATGCACTAATTGCCTCTTAATCTTAATTGAAAGTAATAAAAAAAAATTAAATCCTAACAGTACTCTGTAAATAATATTAAATAGTAAAAAAAAAAATATGCAGCTGCAGCAGCCCGACCAAAGGGCAATGCTGGAGATCAGCTCCCAGAAAAAGATAATACGGGAACAGCAAAGGAGGTTACATCAGCAGCATCTGGATAAGAAGGTGCATCAACTGGAGGAGCTGCACCCCAAGGAGATCCATGTGTTGGTGGACCTCCATAAAAAACTAAAAAAGTAGCCTTAAAGGCATATTTGTTCATCAACATTGTTAATAAATATTTCTTTATGTTCTAACGTGTGCTTTCGTTTTTAGTTATTGTTATGATTTTGATTAATTTTAACCTATAAGGTTGCAGGAAGGCCCCTTTAGTCCTGGGGCAAACTCATCTGGATCAGGACAGAAAGCAGCAGAAGGCAAAGGTAATGGTGGAGTAAACGGCCTACACAAAACTCAGCAGGATCAGGACAGACAGTATCAGCAGCAGGTGCATGGTAAAAGGTGTAGTATAAGGCCTACAAATAGCTCACACAAACTCATCCGAACAGACATCAGTAGGTAAATAGTAATGGTATAGTAAAAGGCCTACACATATCTGGGCCAAACTTAGACAGAACAGACTGGAGCCGGTTATTTTATTACTAGGAATGGGCCCCACAGCCAGACCGGGGCAACCCCCCTAAAAAAATGTATACACCTCTGACAGCAGTATGTTCTCATGCATACAAATTGCAATATATTCCTTTGCCATTTTTGTATTTCAAAGTATTTTTAAGATTTTAAAGCCCACAAGAAATAAAAAAATTATATTTATATATTTATATATATATATATATATATATATATATATATATATATACATACACATGACATGGCACAGCCTCAAGAAAATGTGCGTTTATTCAACTAAAAGCGACGTTTCAGTCCACACAATGGGACCTTTCTCAAGCAGTGATAAAAGTGAATGTTGCCAATTACAAATACAAACTCAGGTGATTATTTAATGAAAACTATTAATAATTAAATTAGATTTAATGTGTTTGATTCGTATTGTGTCTAAACATAAAAAAAAACTTTTCAATAATATAAAAGTATCCATACTGTTAAGAGATTGTTAACTTTAATTAAAGTATGTAAATTCATATTATCTCCTTAATTCATCACAATTCCAGATAAAAAAAAACATGTCAAAAAGAAATGTTGTCATTAAAATATCCAGTGTACCGATTAAAAACATAATTGAGGGCGCCAAGAACTAACCAACATGGATCCAATATAGCGTCCCTTTTGGTTAACAGCGCATGTTGGCGCATTGCTTCCGCATTAAATAACGAAAAATGTAATGCAATAATGTGATCGTATCAAAGGAGGAACACACACAGGCCGCTAGTGTCCATAGAGAGGGTGTTCACATGATAACAGATCACATGTTCGCAACAGAAACTGAACGCAAGCTGAGCCACAAACGCATCCTGTCTATGCGGTCACATGATAGCAAACCTTGGAAATGATTAGATAAACTCTCAAAATGGTGACATGACTGCAAGAATATTATTTATGCCACAGTTTATATTGAAAAATGAAAAGCTTTGATTCCATAAAAATCTCATAATTTCATAGTTGTCAAGAAGTAACATCAAATAAAAATGTACATATAGATTTATACATGTGGCAATAACGCTCCATTCACAAAACAGGATTACCACAAGGATGAGTATAATGCCTACCCAACCATGTGGAGATGTCAACATGGAAGTCAGGCATCCTGTTCAGGATGACAGACAACACTATGTTTGAACCTAAATCCTGATTAAAATAAACAAGAATATAATAAAATAATAACATTTAATTAGGTCCTTAATCAGTCCTGTACAATGTGAACTGCACAAGACCTTTACCAGGGCCGCTAAAAAAAAAAAATTAAAACAAAGTTATAACAGATAAAATAAAATAAATTAAAGAATAGTTTTTTGGTGAATGAAGCATAACACCGCATGATTGTATTTTATTCAAATTAACATATATATATATATATATATATATATATATATTCCAAAAAAGTTGGGACACTAAACAAATTGTGAATAAAAACTGAATGCAATAATGTGGAGATGGCAAATGTCAATTTTTTATTTGTAATAGAACGTAGATGACAGATCAAACGTTTAATCTGAGTAAATGAATCATTTTAAAGAACAAATACGTTGATTCAAATTTTCACAGTGTCAACAAATCCCCAAAAAGTTGGGACAAGTAGCAATAAGAGGCTGGAAAAAGTAAATTTGAGCATAACGAAGAGCTGGAAGACCAATTAACACTAATTAGGTCAATTGGCAACATGATTGGGTATAAAAAGAGCTTCTCAGAGTGGCAGTGTCTCTCAGAAGCCAAGATGGGTAGAGGATCACCCATTCCCACAATGTTGCGCAGAAAGATAGTGGAGCAATATGAGAAAGGTGTTACCCAGCGAAAAATTGCAAAGACTTTGCATCTATCATCATCAACTGTGCATAACATCATCCGAAGATTCAGAGAATCTGGAACAATCTCTGTGCGTAAGGGTCAAGGCCGTAAAACCATACTGGATGCCCGTGATCTCCGGGCCCTTAAACGACACTGCACCACAAACAGGAATGCTACTGTAAAGGAAATCACAGAATGGATCAGGAATACTTCCAGAAACCATTGTCAGTGAACACAATCCACCGTGCCATCCGCCGTTGCCAGCTGAAACTCTACAGTGCAAAGAAGAAGCCATTTCTAAGCAAGATACACAAGCTCAGGCGTTTTCACTGGGCCAGGGATCATTTAAAATGGAGTGTGGCAAAATGGAAGACTGTTCTGTGGTCAAAGGAGTCACGATTCGAAGTTCTTTTTGGAAATCTGGGACGCCATGTCATCCGGACCAAAGAGGAAAAGGACAACCCAAGTTGTTATCAACGCTCAGTTCAGAAGCCTGCATCTCTGATGGTATGGGGTTGCATGAGTGCGTGTGGCATGGGCAGCTTGCATGTCTGGAAAGGCACCATCAATGCAGAAAAATATATTCAGGTTCTAGAACAACATATGCTCCCATCCAGACGTCATCTCTTTCAGGGAAGACCCTGCATTTTTCAACAAGATAATGCCAGACCACATTCTGCATCAATCACAACATCATGGCTGCGTAGGAGAAGGATCCGAGTACTGAAATGGCCAGTCTGCAGTCCAGATCATTCACCTATAGAGAACATTTGGTGCATCATAAAGAGGAAGGTGCAACAAAGAAGGCCCAAGACGATTGAACAGTTAGAGGCCTGTATTAGACAAGAATGGGAGAGCATTCCTATTTCTAAACTTGAGAAACTGGTCTCCTCGGTCCCCAGACGTCTGTTGAGTGTTGTAAGAAGAAGGGGAGATGCCACACAGTGGTGAAATGTCCTTGTCCCATGAAATTCTGATTCAACATATTTTTCCATTAAATTGGTGCTTTTTCTCAGTTTAAACTTTTGTTCCGTGATTTATGTTCTATTCTGAATAAAATATTAGAAGTTGGCACCTCCACATCATTGCATTCAGTTTTTATTCACGATTTGTATAGTGTCCCAACTTGTTTGTATATATATATACAGTTGCAAGAAAAAGTATGTGAACCCTTTGGAATTATATGGATTTCTGCACAAATTGGTCATAAAATGTGATCTGATCTTCATCTAAGTCACAACAATAGACAATCACCATCTGCTTAAACTAATAACACACAAAGAATTAAATGTTACCATGTTTTTATTGAACACACCATGTAAACATTCACAGTGCAGGTGGAAAAAGTATGTGAACCCACTGGATTTAAGAACCTCCTTTGGCAGCAATAACTTCAACCAAACATTTCCTGTAGTTGCAGATCAGACGTGCACAACGTTCAGGAGTAATTCTTGACCATTTCTCTTTTCAGTTCAGCATTATTCTTGGGATGTCTGTTGTGAATCACTTTCTTGAGGTCATGCCACAGCATCTCAATCGGGTTGAGGTCAGGACTCTGACTGGGCCACTCCAGAAGGCATATTTTCTTCTGTTTAAGCCATTCTGTTGTTGATTTACTTCTATGCTTTGGGTCGTTGTCCTGTTGCAACACCCATCTTCTGTTGAGCTTCAGCTGGTGGACAGATGGCCTTAAGTTTTCCTGCAAAATGTCTTGATAAACTTGGGAATTCATTTTTCCTTCGATAATAGCAATCCGTCCAGGCCCTGACACCGCAAAGCAGCCCCAAACCATGATGCCCCCACCACCATACTTCACAGTTGGGATGAGGTTTTGATGTTGGTGTGCTGTGCCTCTTTTTCTCCACACATAGTGTTTTGTGTTTCTTACAAACAACTCAACTTTTGATTTCATCTGTCCACAGAATATTTTGCCAGTTCTGCCAGTACTGGAACATCTAGGTGCTCTTGTGCAAACTGTAAACGTGCAGCAATGTATTTTTTTGGGACAGCAGTGGCTTCCTCTGTGGTATCCTCCCATGAAATCCATTCTTGTCTAGTGTTTTACGTATCGTAGATTCGCTAACAGGGATGTTACCATATGCCAGAGACTTTTGTAAGTCTTTAGCTGACACTCTAGGATTCTTCCTTACCTCATTGAGCAGTCTGCGCTGTGCTCTTGCAGTCATCTTTACAGGACAGCCACTCCTAGGGAGAGTAGCAGCAGTGCTGAACTGTCTCCATTTATAGACAATTTGTCTTACCGTGGACTTATGAACAGCCAGGCTTTTGGAGATACTTTTATAACCCTTTCCAGCTTTATGCAAGTCAACAATTCTTAATCGTAGGTTTTCTGAGAGCTCTTTTGTGCGAGGCATCATTCATATCAGGCAATGCTTCTTCTGAAAAGCAAACCCAGAACTGGTATGTGTTTTTTATAGGGCAGGGCAGCTGTAACCAACACCTCCAATCTCATCTCATTGATTGGACTCCAGTTGGCTGAGACCTCACTCCAATTCGCTCTTGGAGATGTCATTAGTCTAGGGGTTCACATACTTTTACCACCTGCACTGTGAATGTTTACATGGTGTGTTTAATAAAAAACATGGTGACATTTAATTATTTGTGTGTTATTAGTTTAAGCAGACTGTGATTGTCTATTGTTGTGACTTAGATGAAGATCAGATCACATTTTATGACCAATTTGTGCAGAAATCTATATAATTCCAAAGGGTTCACATACTTTTACCACCTGCACTGTGAATGTTTACATGGTGTGTTCAATAAAAACATGGTAACATTTAATTCTTTATGTGTTATTAGTTTAAGCAGACTGTGATTGTCTATTGTTGTGACTTAGATGAGGATCAGATCACATTTTATGACCAATTTGTGCAGAAATCTATATCATTCCAAAGGGTTCACATACTTTTTCTTGCATCTGTATATGTAACTATTGACAATATATGATGAACAGAGCACATGTGCAAAAAATGAAACATGCACACCAGTTTAAGAGAATTTTAATACTCGATAGTTGATAAAGTCAATAAATTTGCCAATATAGAAACATATAAAGTTATAAATAAATAAATATATACAAAAAATAATCCATAAATAAATAATTATATAAATAAATAAATAAATACATTTATGAAGAAAAATATATATATAACTTTAAAAACAACAACGTTTGGGAGGGAGAGCCAAGGAGAGGAATTGACAAGGGACCCTTCAGCACCCAGAACCTACGGCGGGGGCCAAGAAGTCGCTGCAGATCCAGGACTCGTTCATTTTGATAAATGTCAGTCTGTCCACGAAGTCCGTGGACAGACAGGTCTGCTTGTCTGTGACCACCCTACCTGCCGCGCTGAATGTCCGCTCAGACAGTACGCTGGAGGGGGAGCAAGACAGTACTTCCAGCGCATACTGAGCGAGCTCACGGCAAGTGTCCAGCCTGGTAACCCAGTACTCCATGGGGTCGTTGGTGCTTATGCTGTCGGAAGCATCGAAGGACCCCATGAGTCTGCCACCATGTGGACCAGCCGCTGGTGGCGACTGCTGCTGCTGCTACTGGATCGTGCAGACTGGTAGAACAACCTCATCTCACCCACAAGATCACCTACCCGGCTGGATCTGCTTGGGCCAGCCACCTGCTAGGTGAGATGGGAGGGGAAAACTGGAGTGTTTGCCTGCTCCAGTTTTGCCTTGCAGCGAGGGTCTAAAAGGGTGGCCAACCAAAAACCATCCCTCTCCTTAATTTTCTTGATCCGGGGGTCCCTCCTGAGGCATCACAGCATGTGGTCAGCCATGGGAAAGAGGACAGCTCGCTGTGACTCTTCTTGGCTGCCCGAGACCATGACATCTTAGTCCTCCTGCTGCTGCTGCTGCTGCTCCCTGTGGGAGCTGCCCCACCCCCCGACTAATGTGCTTCCAGCACAGGCTCTCCCTCCTGACCAGGCCCAGACTCCTGGACATTGGCAAACTCCTCAACAAATTCTCCTCCTCTTCCTCCTCCTCCTCCTCCTCCTCATCCTGGGCCTGGTCTTGGTGGAACATTGTTGCCTCTTCTTGCTCCACCAAGGCACTCTTCCCACCATCGAGCAGGCGATCTAGTGTCCTGTCCAGGAGCTCTAAATTTAGGCCAACATGCTCCCTGCTGACCATCTTAGTTGCCTGCTCGAATGGGAACAACACGTGGCAGACCTGGTGTATCTACCCCCACTGTGCATTGGTGATGTAGGGGAGTGAGTGTGATGGCCCGGAAGTGCCTTGGTCCAGCAGGTATTCTTTCACTACCCATCGCTGCTCCCACAATGTCTCCAGCATGTGGATGGTGGAGTTCCACCGCGTCACGCTGTCAACAATCAGCCTGTGAGGTGGCAGGCTGTTGTCCTGCAGCAGTTTGGACAGGGACGCGGTGGTGGTTGGGGAGCATCGGAAGTGGCTGGCGTACACGTTGCACGATGTTGCTCAACCTTGGGTATGTGCATAGGAACTGTACCACAAGGTTGAGGACATGTGCCATGCAGGGCACGTTTGTTAGACTGCCAGCATTCAGGGTGACGAGGAGGTTGCTGCTATTGTCACAAACAACCATACCTGCCTGGAGCCTTCGGTGTGTCAGCCACTTGTGGACCTGAGCCTGGAGGGCGGCGGCCAGAATATCAGGTCCAGTGTGTCTACGTTCCCCTAAGCTCACAAGCTGGAGCATGGCCTGGAAGCAGACTTGCCCCACACTTGTGTAGCTACGGAGACGCTTTATCAGGGACTTAGCAGCGGTGGAGACAGTGGATTGAGGGAGAGCAGCAGTTCTCCACTGGACAACCCGGGGCGGCACCACAATGGACTGTAAAACGTATGTATCGTCCCTGCTCATGCCTGCTTGTTCAGGCATCCATTGTCAAATGTACCATGTTGCTGACAGCATGATACAGCAACAGGGATACATTCTGCACAATATGCTGGTGGAGGGAAGGGACGCGGTTCCTGGAAAAGAAATGTCAGCTGGGGACACACCATGTGGGTTGGGCCTGCTCCAACATCTGCCGGAATGGACTGCAGTCCACAATATTGAAGGACAGCAGATGTTAGGCAATAACCCTTGCCAGGAGCCTATTGAGTGAACGCACGCGTCGGTCCCCGGGGTGAAGGGCGCGGTACGTTAAAACCTAAAACCGACGGATGGTGCCGGACGGCAGTGGAAACAATAGATGAGGGTGCAGAGGAGGCAGAGGTCTGGTTGCCGGTACCAGTACCTCTAGGAGAGGGAGTTGGGGAGTGGGAATGCATTGTTAGAAGGGGTGGTTTGGCTGCAGGACAGTGGCAAGAGCTGCTGTCCCTGTGCACTGCTGCTGGCGCTGCTGCGACCACCCTGCATCTGCTCCCACTCCCGACAGTGGTTGACTCTCAGGTGCTGGGTAAGGACAGTGGTACCCAGCCAAGCAACAGACCTCCCTCTCCTCACCCTGGCATTGCACTGCTGAAAGATGGCAATTGTCACATCGTCTGCTGCCAGGGTGAAGTAAGGCCAAACAGGCGACTTACGCACCAACCTCCTGTCAGATGGGGTGGTGCTGGCTTGTGCCTGTTCGGGCTCAGTGCTCACAGGTGGAGGAGGCACCTGCTGCTGCCGCCGCCGCCTCCTGCTGACGTTAGCAGTAGAGCCCCTGCTACTGGACTCCCTGGTGATCTCGCGCACCGTTTTTCCTCGGGTGCCTACCTTCTTCATCAGTGCTGCTGTCTCCTGACAAGAGAGGTGGCACCCATTCTAAGTCACCCTCCTCTTCATCCCCCGTAATGTCAGACCCAAGGTCAACCAGTGGTTGACAGAGGGGAACAGCAGACGTGGAGCCCCTAACCCAGCTCTGCTGTACCCTCCCTGACGCCTGGATCTGACTAGGTGCGGGCGTTCTGTGGCTGAAACCAACCGCACCATTTGGAAGGGATGTCACTGGGGTACTGACAAAAGACGATGACACTAATCACTACCCACACAAAACCCTAAAACACTAACCCTAAATCACAGAAAAATACTTTTTTGTTTGTTTTTAACAGACAAAGGATGCTGACACTGGAACCTATCAGCTACACTATTCACTCACTAACCTGCACTGACTATCCAACACTAACTATCTGGATTATATATATGAGCTACCTAACTAATGCACCTAACACCCTACACTGGAACCTATCCGCTACACTATTCACTCACTAACCTACACTCACTATCTAACACTATCTGGATTATACTGTATATATGAGCTACATGACTAATGCACCTAACACCCTACACTGGAACCTGTCAGCTACACTATTCACTCAGTAACCTACACTATCTAATATATGAGGTATCAGAAGTCACAGTAATTCAGCACAGCACAAAGATCACACTCCTCTCTCTCTCTCTCTCTCTCAAAACTGCATGAAACAGCACAAAATGGCTGTGGGGAGGTTCTTATATAGTAAGAGGTAGGCAACTTTCCTATTGGTTGCTAGGGAAGTTGCTAAGCTCTTTCAGCCTTCTCATTGGCCCACTAGCTAGAAGCAGGGAGGGATCCTGTGTAAACAATAGTAACAGTCCAGCTCACCTGCATCAGTAGTTTGGAAGGTGCACGGATGGGAAGAGACCCAGACTCATATACTTGAAAGGAAAAAATCCAGCACCTCGATTTTTCGTGCTTAACGATGTTTTATTCCACAAAACCAAATATACAGCGGTAAAAAATCTTCAAGGTGCAAGCCCCAATACGGTCTACGCGTTTCGAACCAGATGGTTCTTAATCATGACCTTAATCAACGTGTGGAAAAAAAAAATAATATTCAAATTTATGAATATATAGCGCTATATTCTAAATATTCGCAAATTCCCGAAGTGCTGATATTTGCGATTCAAAATCGCTATTCGAATATTCGCGCTCAACACTAGTGTAAAGTAGAACTGGCTTAGTTGCCCATAACAACCAATCAGATTCCACTTTCAATTTGGACAGATCCTTTGAAAAATGAAAGGTGAATCTGATTGGTTGCTATGGGCAACTGAGCCAGTTCTACTTTACACCAGTTTGATAAATGACCCCCTAAGTCTTTCCAGTTTTATTTAACAATAAATAAAAAGCAAAACATTCTTAATTTTAATATTAAAATCCTAGAATACCCCTTTCCATGTCAGTAACTCATCTCATTGCTTACTAGTACTGTATGAGCCTTTTTAGATCTCTTCTTACATGTCTTTTAGATACTTACTATATGTCACAAAATGACACCTATGGAGGATTAAAGATCTCAAAGCTAAAAAGTGAAGGACCAGAGTAGTTAGTAGACAGCAGCATGGAACTTCATTTTAGGGACTGGTACCCAGTAATGTCCGCACCACACAACTTGTAAGATCTTCTAATATATTTCATATCAGAAAATATTTAACGTTAAATAATTTGTGGAAAAATTACTATCAGGGCCCATAATACATTGAAGGATCTATGGAAAAAGGTCATAGTTATGCTTCAGGGTAGAATGTATATGTTCAGTACAAAATCTAATTTTAAGCATTCAGATTGTGGAAAACTGTCTGCTTATTAAATCTTTTGGAAATAATAAAAATAATGTACCTTATGGACTTTGGAAATGTTTCATCTTAGCATGCTTGCTAGATTACATTATAAATGCATAATTATAATCATTGCTTTTACAGTGTAATGATAATCAGTCAATTACTGTGATTGCTTTATCCTTGCCAAACCATTCCCCTTCTGACCCCACTACAATTTTTATATGATTAGAGAGGACAACAAAGTTAACATTTAATCATTGCTATACTTTTTATTTAACCCATGCTATTTGATGCCATTTTGAAAAAAAAAAGTAAGCTTCTGGAATCAAATAATTGAACATTTAAAACAGTTCTGCTCAAATCTGTAAATTTAAGATTGATTACCCTTACAAACAGGTACCCCAAACCAAAAAACGGAACAGCTCAGAGTGGTTTTCAGTAAATAAAAATAAAGAATGCTCCTGGCCAAAAACGTTCAAGTCCGTACAATAAAGAGTGAAGCACTGCAATTTGGTGAAGTGTGGGAATCTTTATTTTTATCTTTATCTGGCTTGGGACTCATCTCCTGCAATCACATCTTTAATGTGTTGTGCGCCACTGGAATATAAAAAGAATAAATTAAAAAAATATTTATCAGAATAGAGGAAAAATAAAAAAAAATTAAAAATGAGCGGAGTTTTTAAAAATTTGATTTGGCTGCTCCGCTGAACTTCACAAATAAATTTGCTTCATGATGAATTACTTTGTCAGAAAGCTAATTTCTTTGTAAGTAGTGGGCACAATGACAGGCGGCCCCTCCGATCATTGAACCCCTTAGATGCAGTGTTGTATTGAGATCCGCATACAGCTGGTCTGTAATACACGGGCACCGGCTGTGTGCACCCCACATCACGGATGCAGATCCATTCACTTGAATGGGTCCGTAATCCGGGAGATGCAGTGCGGTGCGGAACGGAAGCACGGATCGGAAGCCCACGGAAGCACTACGGAGTGCTTCTATGGTGTTTCTGTCCCTGCCTCTGCAACGCCCAAAAAATAGAACATGTTCTATTTTTTTTACTGTGTGGACGGATCATGGACCCATTCAAGTTGAATGAGTCTTGATCCATCCTGGCCACCGCACTGATGTTGCCCGTGCATTGGAGACTGCAAATTGCGGTCCCCAATGTACAGAGTGGCCGCACAACAGCCGTGTGCATGAGCCCTAATAGGGCTTTTCAGAGGTTAATCCATAATATATATATATATATATATATATATATCGCTTGAAAAAGGCTCTTGTATGAGCTGAAACGTTGCCATCCACATGGGTGAATAAACACCACTATTTTTACTTGGAGTGCTGTCCGTTTTTCATCCTTATCATACGGGGTAAGCTGCTACATCCCTGGACCTAGCACCCACATTGTTTTCTTTTAGTGCCGCCATTTGTTTTCCTTTTTTATATATACAGTCATGTGAAAAAATTAGGACACCCTTTGAAAGCATGTGGTTTTTTGTAACATTTTTAATAAAAGGTTATTTCATCTCCGTTTCAACAATACAGAGAGATTAAAGTAATCCAACTAAACAAAGAAAACTGAAGAAAAGTCTTTTCAAGATCTTCTGTAAATGTCATTCTACAAAAATGCCTATTCTAACTGAGGAAAAAGATAGGACACCCTCACATGTATTCCCTCTTAAATTGGCTCAGATCTCACACAGGTATATCACACCAGGTGCACATAATTAGTAGATCGTTACTCTGCATGTTGAATGAGGCTTGCCCTATTTAAACCTCAGACATTTAGTTTGGTGTGCTCCTGACTGTTGAAGTGAGAGTGAGCACCATGGTGAGAGCAAAAGAGCTGTCAGAGGACTTCAGAAAAAAGATTGTAGCAGCCTATGAGTCTGGGAAGGGATTTAAAAAGATCTCAAAAGATTTTGAAATCAGCCATTCCACTGTCCGGAAGATAGTCTACAAGTGGAGGGCTTTCAAAACAACTGCCAACATGCCCAGGACTGGTCACCCCAGCAAGTTCACCCCAAGAGCAGACCGCAAGATGCTAAAAGCGGTCTCCAAAAACCCTAAAGTGTCATCTAGAACTACAGCAGGCTCTGGCTACTGTTGATGTAGAAGTACATGCCTCTACAATCAGAAAGAGACTGTACAAGTTTAACTTGCATGGGAGGTGTGCAAGGAGGAAACCTTTGCTTTCCAAGAGAAACATCGAGGCCAGACTGACATTTGCCAGAGATAAAGTTGACAAAGACCAGGACTTCTGGAATAATGTTCTTTGGACAGATGAGTCCAAAATTGAATTATTTGGACACAACAGCAGAGGACATGTTTGGCGTAAACCAAACACAGCATTCCAAGAAAAGAACCTCATACCAACTGTGAAGCATGGAGGTGGAAGTGTCATGGTTTGGGGCTGCTTTGCTGCAGCAGGACCTGGTCAGCTCACCATCATAGAATCCACGATGAATTCTACTGTGTATCAGAAGGTGCTTGAAGAACATGTGAGACCATCAGTTAGAAAATTAAAGCTGAAGCGGAACTGGACCATGCAACATGACAATGACCCAAAACATACTAGTAAATCAACCAAAGATTGGCTGAAAAAGAAGAAATGGAGAGTCCTGGAATGGCCAAGTCAAAGTCCAGATTTGAATCCCATTGAGATGCTGTGGGGTGACTTGAAAAGGGCTGTACGTGCAAGAAACCCCTCAAACATCTCACAGCTGAAAAAGTTCTGCATTGAGGAGTGGGGTAAAATTTCCTCAGACCGATGTCGAAGACTGGTAGATGGCTACAAGAACCGTCTCACTGCAGTTATTTCAGCCAAAGGAGGTAACACTCGCTATTAGGGGCAAGGGTGTCCTATCTTTTTCCTCAGTTAGAATAGGCATTTTTGTAGAATGACATTTACAGAAGATCTTGAAAAGACTTTTCTTCAGTTTTCTTTGTTTAGTTGGATTACTTTAATCTCTCTGTATTGTTGAAACGGAGATGAAATAACCTTTTATTAAAAATGTTACAAAAAACCACATGCTTTCAAAGGGTGTCCTAATTTTTTCACATGACTGTATATATATATATATATATATATATATATATACATACACACATATCCCCACAATCACCTGGCCTTAGGTGAGGCCAGGTGCGATAATCACTTGGGGATAATGCAATCCTCAGTGTGTGAGAGGAGAAGAACAGACCTGGAGAGGGCCTATGTGGTCCTAGCCAGGAGGGCTGGGGGGCCACAAGGCTGAGGAAGCCTGAGTTTGAGGGAATTGAGAAGGAAGCCTGCAGAGGCTATGCGTGGTTCCAGCTGAGGAAGCCTGAGTTTGGGGGGACCCACCGACACCTGAAGAAGAGAGGTGTCACAAGGTCAGAGTCAGGAGGACTGCTGGACCATACCCCCCCCCCCAGGTATTCCGCTGCTTCCACCAGAAGGACTGGTGGGTTGCACTGGTCACAGCTAGGAGGCTGTGTGACCAAAGCCGAATGTCACAGTGTGAACACTGACCTAGAAGTGAGTTAGGGAGACCCCTGTATAGTGATTGCCCAACCGGGCAAGCTTTTGTTGTTTTGTGTTGATGTGAGGTGAAGCTGCGACTTCATGGTGCCAAGTGACGCCAAACTTGGAAGTGTGATGTGCTTTGTGACAAATAAAGCACTGTTTGAGTTTGAAAACACCCTGTTTTGATGAGAAGTCTGTCATTGCCGACCCCTGTGAGAGAGGGATCCCATACAGTATATATAATATATATATATATATATATATATATATACATGATAAAAAAAAGTCTACACACCCCTGTTAAAATGTCAGGTTTCTGTGATGTAAAATAATAAGACAAATATAAATAATTTCAGAACTTTTTCCACCTTTAACCCCTTCATGACTGCAATACGTTTATATACGTGATATTTGCACATGCCCCGTGCAGCTACCATGTCTATAAACTTCAAGTCAGCTCTTTAATCCAAGCGCTGCATACAGTGCAGTAATGCCGGCAAGGGACTAATCAGAGTGGCCCCTTGTCGGCAATCGATCTGATTGGTTAATCTGTGCAGACTAACCAATCGGATTGCGGCAGTGAAAAAATGCCTGTTCCAGGCTCTGATCTACGCTCTGCAGATCAAAACCTGAAATCAGGTAGTGTCTCTGTGCCCCCTGATCTGTGCCCCCCATCTGTTTACTTCCAACCGCCCCCTGTCTGCGCCTGCCCCTGATGCAGTTCCCCCGCCCCATCCATATTCATGTAGCCTGCCCCTGATGCGGTCTGCCCCCTCCCCATTCATCCTGCCCCATTTGTGCCTGTGCTCTGTGAAAGGTACCTTCTCCCTCCTCCTTTCCAGCGCTGCCACCTGCCCTCTGCAAGTTCTGCCCCCGATGCAGTGTGGTCCCCCTGCTGTGTTTAATGGCGGCGGCTCCATTCCTGAGCCGCCGCCATCAGCAGCGAGTGTCAGCTCTATGCTGACACTCTGCTGTAAACCCTTAGATACTGTGGCTCCGTTAATAGAGGGAGGGGGCTCTCTCTCTCAACCATTGGGCCACCTCTCAAGCCATTTTTGTCACCTTACATAACAAAAAGTGCAACAGCAAGCGATCAAAAAGGATTATGACCCCCAAAATAGTAGCAATCAAACCATCACCTCATCCCGCAAAAAATGATACCCTATTTAAGACAATCGTTAAAAAAATAAAAAAGCTATGGCTCTCAAAATATGGAGACACTAAAACATCATTTTTTTGGTTTCAGAAATGCTATCATTGTGTAAAACTTAAATAAATAAGAAAAAGTATACATATTAGGTATTTTCACGTCTATAACAATATGCTCTATAAAACTATCACATGACCTAACCCCTCAGATAACCGCTGTAAAAATAGATAAATGAAAACTGTTCCAAAACAGCCAATTTTTTGGTTTTTTGCCCCATAAAGTGCAATAATGAATGATCAAAAAATCCTATGTACCCAAAAATGGTACCAACTTAAACCTCAACACTTTCTGCAAAAAATGAGCCCCAGCACTAGACGATTGGCAGAAAAATAAAAAGCATATGGCGTTCAGAAAATGGACACACAAAAACATAATTTATTTTTCAAAAATGCTTTAGGCCTCATGCACACGACCGTTGTGTGCACCCGTGGCCGTTGTTCCGTCGAACGTTTTTTCTGCGGTCCCATTGACTTTCAATGGGTCCGTTGAAAACTCGGCTACTGCACCGTTTTTTCACCCGCGCCCGTGACCCGTGTTTCGTGCCCGTGAAAAAATATAACCTGCCCTATTTTTTTCACGGCTGACGATTCGCGTCAATGGGGCCGTGAAAAACGCGTTTGCACGCCCGTTTGTCATCCGCGGCCGCGCCCGTGTCCGCGCCCGTTTTATTTCATACTTCTGACATGGTCAAATTGTCTGCCAAAACTTGTGCCAATAAATTCTAAAAGAAATAGATACAGGAAGTATATGGTCACAGGATATGGTAATTTCTAGCCTCCTGTGCAGACAACCTGGTGTGTGGTGAGGCAGCCATTTTTCTAGATTTTACCAGCCACCATGCCAAGGTGGAACGTTGAAAAATTGATTACCCTGGTCCAGGAGAGGCCCGAACTTTGGGACATCCGTGCCAACTCGTATTGCGACCGGGTTAAAAAGGAGGCCTCATGGGAACAAGTGGCCCGGAGCCTACGAAAGCATGAATGGGCCAAAGCGGATAGCCGAGGTCGTGCTGAATTAGGTAAGTGATAGCAATGTAGTTGTGCTGTCATTTCCCTCTGTGTGGCCCAAATATGTAGTTTGTAATTTCCAGAGGGCACCATAGTGTTTTCTTTGTTGTACCGCCTCATTTATCCTAAAGCCCTGTACCTGGCTTATTATAGAGACGTGTATTAAATTCCATTTCCATATTTAAATGGCTGTCCTGCCCTTTGCGACAGCATACAGTACTCATGTATAATAACGTCTGGCTACTTTTTTCCTTGAAATTGAGCATCTTACAGTTGTCTCCTTCACATATTGTAACGTTTATTAGTCCTAATAGCTTGCATCCACACACCTGCTGGACTGTATCATGTGCTTTTTCCATTATTGCTTATTTTGCGCATTTTCCTTTTCCCTTTTTAATGTTTTTTTTTTTTTCTACAAAATTTTTTTTTTCTAAAAAAATGTAGATCTCACAATTGTCTTTCATTTCATTTTTAAACAGTCAAGCAAACCAAAACCAGATGGGCGAGTTGCCAGGACCAATTCCGGCGGGAGGTTACCAACAAAGGCCGGAGTGGGGAGGGAACCTCCAAAAAACCGGCCTATATATACACTGCCCAGCTGCAGTTCTTAAGGCCAGTAATGGATTTGAGGCCGTAAGTAGTTTTCTGTTTTTACTATGAATGTATTTAAAGGGCACACTTTCGGTAGTATGTAGACGGGTAAAACTGAACCAGAATTTAAAGGATCCAGTTGTGTTCTTGTATTGTTGATCTATACTTTCTCTAGTGCAGCCATGTCATAACTGACTACATCCAGCTGTATAACAACGCAAACTCGCAGCATGGCTGACTAGCTGTAAACTTACAAGTCCGGTTGGGAGTTGTAGTTGTGCATCAGCTGGTGGGCAACAGTTTGTACATGCCTGGTCTTGTTTGTCTACATTATTTTTGGGGTGTGGTTAAACCAGGGCCCACCGCTTATGATCTGTTTGATGAAACGACACGTGTAGTGTGCAGATTGCGCCACCCCTCTCTGTTTTGTTTGTGTACAATACATTTATTGTCCGTCTAGGGACATAGATGTTTGCAATATGAACAAGAAATAGGAGAAGGCAGATGACACGTGCACACTGCACGCATTATTTCCTCATACAGTAGATCATCAAGTTTGCCCGCAAGAAGTCACACACCAATCGATTGGTTTGAACCTATTTCAAGGATTGGTTTACTATTTACCCTAGCTTGCAAAAAGCCTCCTCTTGGAATAGGAGGGCAGAATATGAATTTCATATTTTGTTTTTGGGACAATGCGACTTTGGTTTAATACAGACCGATTCCCTTACTTTGGTATGTATTTGAAAATGGAACTCCTTAGGTATTGGTATTGTCATTTATATTGCTTAAATGGTACTGAACCAAAGCCAACATTGATTCCTTTCCTAAAACATAGAAAATGTCAAAAAACAGGATCCATAGAAAATGGATTATAATGATGTTCCAACTACGGTTGACCAGCAGGATTAAAAGTAATACTCTCACCATGGTCAATTGAGGGCTGGTACATGTTCATTCTTAGTAAATGATCGTATACTCGAATCTATTTTCCGCTTGATACTTTGGATGGTGGTAGCGGGTCACATCCTGACGAGATGCCGTTGGCACTGGTTTTGGCCCTTGAATGTTGAATCCTCTTCTGTTGTTGGACAGCTCCAAACGGCAAACAATGTTTTCCATTTTCAGTAACATTATGCCTTTACAAGACTTCTGCTAGCGTTACATGTAAAATGCTATTATTTTCGATTTTGCACTGTTCACCTCTAAGCTAGTAGTGAGTAATTAAAATCAAATGTCTGATCTATGCTACCACTCTGTATCTAATTTGGAGACACACGCCAGATTCTAACTAATATAGTCTGTGTACAGGGAGTGCAGAATTATTAGGCAAGTTGTATTTTTGAGGATTAATTTTATTATTGAACATCAACCATGTTCTCAATGAACCCAAAAAACTCATTAATATCAAAGCTGAATATTTTTGGAAGTAGTTTTTAGTTTGTTTTTAGTTTTAGCTATTTTAGGGGAATATCTGTGTGTGCAGGTGACTATTACTGTGCATAATTATTAGGCAACTTAACAAAAAACAAATATATACCCATTTCAATTATTTATTTTTACCAGCGAAACCAATATAACATCTCAACATTCACAAATATACATTTCTGACATTCAAAAACAAAACAAAAACAAATCAGTGACCAATATAGCCACCTTTCTTTGCAAGGACACTCAAAAGCCTGCCATCCATGGATTCTGTCAGTGTTTTGATCTGTTCACCATCAACATTGCGTGCAGCAGCAACCACAGCCTCCCAGACACTGTTCAGAGAGGTGTACTGTTTCCCCTCCTTGTAAATCTCACATTTGATGATGGACCACAGGTTCTCAATGGGGTTCAGATCAGGTGAACAAGGAGGCCATGTCATTAGATTTTCTTCTTTTATACCCTTTCTTGCCAGCCACGCTGTGGAGTACTTGGACACGTGTGATGGAGCATTGTCCTGCATGAAAATCATGTTTTTCTTGAAGGATGCAGACTTCTTCCTGCACCACTGCTTGAAGAAGGTGTCTTCCAGAAACTGGCAGTAGGACTGGGAGTTGAGCTTGACTCCATCCTCAACCCGAAAAGGCCCCACAAGCTCATCTTTGATGATACCAGCCCAAACCAGTACTCCACCTCCACCTTGCTGGCGTCTGAGTCGGACTGGAGCTCTCTGACCTTTACCAATCCAGCCACGGGCCCATCCATCTGGCCCATCAAGACTCACTCTCATTTAATCAGTCCATAAAACCTTAGAAAAATCAGTCTTGAGATATTTCTTGGCCCAGTCTTGACGTTTCAGCTTGTGTGTCTTGTTCAGTGGTGGTCATCTTTCAGCCTTTCTTACCTTGGCCATGTCTCTGAGTATTGCACACCTTGTGCTTTTGGGCACTCCAGTGATGTTGCAGCTCTGAAATATGGCCAAACTGGTGGCAAGTGGCATCTTGGTAGCTGCACGCTTGACTTTACTCAGTTCATGGGCAGTTATTTTGCGCCTTGGTTTTTCCACACGCTTCTTGCGACCCTGTTGACTATTTTGAATGAAACGCTTGATTGTTCGATGATCACGCTTCAGAAGCTTTGCAATTTTAAGAGTGCTGCATCCCTCTGCAAGATATCTCACTATTTTTGACTTTTCTGAGCCTGTCAAGTCCTTCTTTTGACCCATTTTGCCAAAGGAAAGGAAGTTGCCTAATAATTATGCACACCTGATATAGGGTGTTGATGTCATTAGACCACACCCCTTCTTATTACAGAGATGCACATCACCTAATATGCTTAATTGGTAGTAGGCTTTCGAGCCTATACAGCTTGGAGTAAGACAACATGCATAAAGAGGATGATGTGGTCAAAATACTCATTTGCCTAATAATTCTGCACTCCCTGTATTTATAAATGTAATCCAGGCCAAAATGTAATGTACTTCTTTTGGTAATTCCATTTCAGAACTGTGGACAGTCTGGATCCCTCGGCAGATTCGGAGACGTCTGGGAGTGAGACCCCTGCGGTTTTCTCCCCCGCCACAAGTCCTGCTCCCACGCCGGCTGAGGACCCCGAGGACTCCACCCAGAGCCAAGCCCCCCAACCACTAGCCAGTCCACCGCGGATTGTTCAACCCCAGCCCAGACGTCGCCGTCACGTCCCTCCCTCTTCCTCTGTGCCAGAGAGTCGGGAAGTAATTGATGCCCGAGTCATCGATTTTCTGGCCCAGAGGAGGAGTGATGGCAAGGAGGAGAAAATGTTGAGGGGACTCGGGCCGCTACTGCAGCAGGTCCCTCAGAATGAGCAGCCTGACTGCATGGCTTGCTTGAACATGGTGATTAAAATGTTCATTTGCCCCAACCATGGGGACCTCATTGGGCAATTAAATGCCATGAAAATAAACATAGAAAATGCAGGCCAGCAGCCCAATCCTGCACCATATCCATTCCCTCCCCAACCCCCCAAGGCCCTTCTTATGCCCCCCCCCCACAGTACCTTCCACCTCAGGGGCCTATTCATTCTGTGGGCCAGCCCCTTTACCAGCCCAGTTTACCAACTGGGGCACCACCACAGGCCCAGGTTAGGCCACGGTCCACGTTTGCACCTGGCTCATTCACTCGGGACCTTCTGGATTTATAATTTGGGATGGTTGTTTTTATTCAAGCACTTTATTTTTATGTTATTCATCTGATGTTATATAATTAGCCTTGCCAGTGTTTTGGGTGACCCCTAAATTTTAGTAAAGTATGGTTTGGGTCCCAAAAAATGTACTATTGTTTTATTTGCACACTACACACAACATGTACATTTTAAAATGTATTCTAAAACAAAAGCTACACACACTGTATCTCACAAAGCCACACTTTATTTGGACGATCAATATCTTTATTTAGGGTTCCTTTTTGGACCATACGAGCAAAATATCAAGATGTTTCTGAAAAATACCATTTAGACAGAAACATCATTAATATTTAGTTATATGTATGTTTAAATATGTGATGTCCATAAAATCTCAGCCCGCAAGCCCACGTCAAGGGTCCTCATTATCTTGCGAGTCCCTACACTCAACTAACACAATCATTTATAGTAATTTAGCTAGAAAATAAAAAAAACTAAAGAGCCCAGAAGATTTCAAAAACTGCCACGAATAGCGTCCCTTTGCCACGGCAAAGACCCCTCTGGGCTGATAAAGTAGTCTGCAAAGAGTTCCCGAACTGCAATGCCTGCAGTCCCAGGTCGTCTATGCAGGGTCCTTTCCAAACCCAAATCTGATGACGTAGGAAGATCTTCCATGTCAAGAGAAGAGGAAGCCTCGTGAATCCTGGTGAAGTTGTGTAGAACAACACAAGCTTGAATCACCAGGGTAGCATTCTCCGGATCCATCTGTATGGATGACAAAAACACCCTCCACTTGCTAGAGAGTATCCCGAAAGCGCACTCCACATACCGACGGGCACGAGTCAACCGGTAGTTGAAGATACGCCTCCTGACATCCAAACCACGCTTTGGGAAGGGCCGCATAACATGTGGAGTCAATGCAAACCCTTCATCCGCCACGATGACAAACGGAGCCGGCGGACCTGCATAACCGGGCAGTCTTCTGGACTCGGGCAGGGCAAGCTGGTTGGCACGAAGCCGCTCACCCATTCTAGAAGCACTAAAGATGCGAGCATCCGCAGTGCTTCCATAGGACCCGATATCTACCATTATAAACCGGTAATGACTGTCAGCAACAGCCATCAACACTACCGAGAAAAACTGTTTATAATTGAAGAAACGGTTCCCTGAGTGTGGCGGCTTCTTCACACGGATGTGCTTGCCATCCATCGCCCCGATGAAGTTTGGTAACTGCGCAGAATTTTGGAAGCCCTCAGCGATCCGAAGCCAATCGTCCACCTTGGGCTGTGGCATCACCGTCTCTCGGAGTTGCTGCCAGATGACATGGCAAGTGTGTCGTACAATTCTCGAGATCGTTGAGGTCCCTAAAAGAAACTCAAAATGCAGGGATGCAAAAGAGTTCCCAGTGGCAAGGAATCTGTAGGAAAAAGGATATAAAAAAATAAACAGTCAGCAACAAATCGCATGTAACAACAGATTCATGATTCTAGTATAATGCTGAATACACTACAGGATTGAAAACACCATATGTCTAGTGGTGGGGAACCTATGAGACGGGTGCCATAGTCGGCACTCAAGGCCCTGCGTGTGGGCACACACACCCTTTGAAAAGTCTATGGTTTAACCAATATACACCTTAGACTATACAAAGCATTGATCAGCACAGGGCACACCATGATAAGGACAGGCAGCACTGAATTGAAGCAGCCTATTAAAGCTAAATGATAAAATGCATTGACGCCAAACTAACTTGGACTATAGTTTGCAGGGTAAATTGGCGTATTTAAATATTACACGAAACGTGTAGTTGAAGGGTTGCAGGTTCAAAACTCAGTCGGAAAACGGCTCGCCCTCACTGACCTATGTATTTGCTTGCATTAAACTTTTAAAACAACAAACGGGGTATACGAGCAAAACACTAACAGCTATTGTGGTGTGGGCAGTACTACCACAACTAAGTGACAACAACTATGTTTAGCCCCTTTTAAATGCAGTAAATGCTGTGCAAGTGCACAATTATGTGAACATTATGCATGATGAGGACGTTAGCTGGAAATCTCAGGGGTTGCCAGCAGCACAATCATACAAAATAGGGTCCAGACCGGTACATAGACTTTGACCAAGGTGGTGCACGCAGAGAGAGATCCTGACAGAGGGACCAATTTCATTCAGACACTACCAAAAACCCTGGCACTCTCCAGTATTGGACGAAAATTGTAGAAAGATTAATAACTCAGAAAGGAAGGTTACAGCTGCTGAATCACGGCGGACTGACTGTATTAAACACCATTTTTAACAAACGCCTGGCGAGTGCAGTGTATTTTTGGAGTGTCTGGAGGACGATAGCTGAACACAAGTTTGGAACTTGCTCCAAATTGTAAAAATTAATCAAAAAATGATAGGTCATTTGACAGGGATTAATGTGTTAAGAAACAAACCATTAAACTCCCCCCAAATAAAAAAAAGGGCAAAGAAATGCTACTTCAGCAAACAGTAGCACATGTCTCACAGCAGCCATTTTGGAGCACATGTTACTCCTAACACAAGCAGTGCACATTTCTGTTGAAACTTAACAAGTGCTATACTGCTTACCTCAACGTGACGATGAGCCTTTCCTCAGGAGTAATGCTGCGCCTCATATTGGTGTCCATAAAGGTAAGGACAGTACGTAGAGACGACAGCAATCAATCAAATGTACCCACTGACATCCGACAGAAGGAAAAGAACTTCTCCGGATGGCGGCGAAGATCTTGGTATAGCGTATGGAAGTGTCCTTTCCGGTACCGTTGTGAAACAATAGGATGGTCCCAAAATCGTCGCCTTCTACTCGGTTCCTCATTCATCAAAGGAGTGCGCTGTCCCCAACGCCGAGAAACCAGCCAATGCAGCAAGACCTCGTCCTCAGAATCAGACATGGTGATACAGCAAAGAGAGCAGCCAAAATAACCTCTGTACTCTGGAACGACTACAGAAAATGGCCACAAATGCATACTCAGGTGCCCTTGATTTATACCAGTATCCTGGGTGGAGATATTAAAATGACATTTTTTTAACCATTCCAAGATTTCTGACGGGCCGCAAAAAAAAAAAACGGGAACACGGACACACGGAAGCAAAAACGGCCACGGATCACGGAACAACGGAACCACGTTTTGCGGACCGTGAAAAAATACTGTCGTGTGCATGAGGCCTTATTATGTAAAACTGAAACAAACAAAGTAGATATATTTGATATCATTACATCCGGAATAACCTGCTCTATAAAAATAGCACATGATTTACCCTGTCAGGGGAATCTTGTAAAAAAACTAAACAAAACGGTGCCAAAACAGACATTTTTCCGTTACCTTGCCTCACAAAAAACTTAATATAGAGGAATTAAAAATCATATGTACCCCAAAATAGTACCAATAAAACTGGCACTTTATCCCCTAGTTTCCAAAATAGGGTAGCTTTTTGGGAGTTTATACAGTTTTGGTGCATCAGGGTAGCTTTAAATGGGACATGGCATCTAAAACCAATCCAGCAAAATCTGCCTTCCAAAAGTGCTGGAAGGGTTAAAAAAAATAAAAAAGTTAACTCACCTTATCCTCTTGATCGTGTAGTTCCCGGTCGGTCTCTTGTTTAGCTGTGGGCTAAATGACCTGTGGTGATGTCAGGTCACATGCTCCAATCGCATGGTCCATCACCATGGTGATGGAGCATGTGATCTGACATCACCACAGGTCCTTTAGCCCACAGCTAAAGAAGAGACCGACCGGGAACTATGCGATCAAGAGGATAAGGTGAGTTAACTTTTTTATTTTTTTTAACCCTTCCAGCGCTGGTGTACTATGCATTCTGTATTCAGAATGCTATTATTTTCCCTTATAACCATGTTATAGGGGGAAAATAATACAGTGAATAGACTGTCACCTAGAACCCATGTGTGAAAATCGCACCGCATCCGCACTTGCTTGCGGATGCTTGCGATTTTCACGCAACCCCATTCATTTCTATAGGGCCTGCGTTACGTGAAAAAACGCAGAATATAGAACATGCTGCGATTTTCACACAATGCATAAGTGATGTGTGAAAATCACCGCTCATGTGAACAGCCCCATAGAAATGAATGGGTCAGGATTCAGTGCGGGTGCAATGCGTTCAACTCACGCATCGCACCCGCGCGGAATACTCGCCTGTGTGAAAGGGGCCTTAAGGTTGGAACAACTACAGGGTGTCCAGCATGAACTAGGATACTGTTATTCACTAGGTGCACAAGGTGGCAAGCTCGTAATATTGACAACAGTGCATTCAATAAGCCATGCACACAACAGCAGTCTCCTTCAGGGGTGTGTAAGCTAATTGTCTGCACAGTTATTTTCGTACAATTTCTGTTTTTCCTTATTTATTTATCTTTTGATGTCTTGCAATATACTCATATATACTGTGTATTACATTGAAACCTTTTTGGGCCGACCACCTACAATAGTGGTGTAAAATGGCCTTTTAGGATGAGTTCTCAGAGCAGGGAAACTCCAAATATTTCACTGAAAAATCGAGATGGAGATTGTCTTATGGAAAAGTTTTACTATCTATAGTCTCTTGGTGATTGAACCTTATTATTCTCGCATTCCTTAAATCGTCTGTAAACGAATCAAAAAAAAATAATAATAATATGTTAAATCTCTTGTACCTTTCTGTTTTCAATCGCTTCAGTGCAATAGAAAAAAAAAAAAAAAACTGACTGAGGCTACATGTACATGAACGTTGTTTGTTTCCGTGTCCGTTCCGTTTTTTTTGCGGACATGATGCGGACCCATTTATTTTAATGGGTCTGCCAAAAATGCGGACAGCACAGCATCAGTATGTCCGTTACGTAGCCCCACAAAAAAAAATATAGAAAATGTCATATTCTTGTCCGTTTTAGGCATTGTTATAATAGATCTGCAAAAATACAGACGGACCACAAAACACATACGGTTGTGTGCATGTAGCCTGAAATGAATGAATTCCATGATCTTTGAAATGTATGATTTGCAAACACAATGAATATTGAATGTACAGTAATATAAAGAATAGTTTGGATTCAGTTGGAATAGTGAATGGTTAAATACAATAAAATGCAATACATTATTTATTTATTTTTAAATCAATTGAATTAAAAAGATATAAAATATGAAAAAAAATGAACTACAGCAAGGCACATCTGTCAGTCCAACTGCGTTATAGAGAGAGATGGAAAGTCTTTGGTTAACAATGTACAGTGATTAGTAAGTGGCCCACATACAGCTCAGGAACTCATTACCTGGTTATACAGCACTTGTCACAGTTTCCCTCTAGGGATAGGTAGCTAGGAATGTCATTTTGGATGCATTATTAAAAGCTCATAGGTGCTTACAAATTATCAATATAGCATCCTTGTCCTGTAGTGATGTCCGACCTCTACAGAGCCAATATAGGGGAAAGCGACATTACCCTTTGCTCTATGAAAAAGTGCAAAAAGGAGAGGGGTGCAAACGTACACATAAAAGAAAGATACGGGAAAAGATATGTAGCATTTTCCTTGCTGCGCGCATTTGAATAATTCAGTGTGGCCCGGTCTCCAGGGCACCATTGTCTTCAGTAAAGGCAAATCAGCAGCATGGACAGCCTGTTAAGAGGACTGCAGCCTGCTGCCTTTTTTCTGTAAATCAGGATTAATGAGGAGGTAGTGGAGACCCAAAGCCCAATGCAGCAAATGCTGGCAGCTAACTTGTCTCAGTAGCCTGGCTCTGAAGTGGCTTCTGCCTTGATATCCTCAGGCATTCTCTTGTACAAGCCATCAACTTGTTGCTAACTAGCTATCACCTGGTTTTCACTAAAGACAGTTTCCCCTTCCCAGATTTTTACTGTTATTCACATAATGAACTGCTGTTTTTATTCTTTAAAGCCTGCTGTAATTTTTGGGAAACCAGTTTCAACTCACGGTGACAGGTAAACTCATTAAAATATAGCAACAAAGGTAATGTACCTAAAAATATAAAATGCACATATACATAAATAACACACACAGGCAATACATCAACAATATCACAGAATAGAAATGACAATTTCTCACAGCATGGTCTCACCTTTACTTAGATTTGCTGCATGACATTTCACATTCTTTCCGTTGCTCCTTAGGAAAAGACTGCAGACTGACAATTTTTCAGTATGTAATTTTAATAACAGTAAGATAGTTTGTTGTAAGCTGCTATGGGGCAACTAATCGCATTTTTTATGAAATATAGTTACATCATATAATACATACATAAAAGTTCACTATTAGGGCTTATACATTTAAATACTTAATATTGCTCGGTTAGGGTAGGTTCACACTAGCTTTAGAGATTTTGTTAAGGCTTTCCGTTATAACATGGTTATAATGGAAAATAAGGGAATCCATAAGACGGAAGGACGGATCAGTTCTTCTGCCCATAGTCTTGTATTATGATGGAATGCAAAACAGAAGCCTTTAAAATGCATTTTGTTTGCTTTCTGTCCTATTAGGCTGAGTTCACACGGGCGAGATTTCCGCGCGGGTGCAATGCAGTAGGTGAACGCATTGCACCTGCACTGAATCCTGACCCATTCATTTCAATGGGGCTGTGCACATGAGCGTTTTTTTTCATGCATCACTTCTGCAATGCTTTAAAATCGCAGCATGTTCTATATTCTGCGTTTTTCACGCAGCCCTGGCCCCATAGAAGTGAATGGGGCTGCGTTAATAACGCATTGCATCCGCAAGCAAGTGCGGATGCAATGCGTTTTTCACTGATGGTTGCTAGGAGATGTTGTTTGTAAACCTTCAGTTTTTTATCACGCGCGTGAAAAACGCATCAAAACGCATTGCATCCGCGCGGAAAAAACTGAACAACTAAACGCAATTGCAGCCAAAACTGACTGAATTTGCTTGCAAAATGGTGCGAGTTTAACTGAACGCACCCTGAACGCATCCGGACCAAATCTGTCACGCTCGTGTGAACTCAGCCTTAGAAGTCTATGGGAAAGCATAACAGATCCGTCTGGGTCCCGTTATGCAAGACTGAATAGAAAGTCCTATCGACAGGACTTTGTTTTCCATCTTGCATAACAGGACCCAGACGGAACCGTTATGCTTTCCCATAGACTTCTAATAGGACAGAAAGCGAACAGAATGCATTTTAAAGGCTTCCATTTTGCATTCTCTCTGGGCATTCCGTTATTTTCCGTTATAACCATGTTATAACGAAAAAGCCATAACGGAATCCCTAACGCTAGTGTGAACCCACCCTAATTGGTTTCACATGAACATGACGGAACTGGGGCTTGCTCTTATGTCTTCCCTGCTGATTATCTGCTGTAAATATAATAAGTGATTTATTAAATAAGAATATTCGGTTAAAATTTCTAGAAAAAGCACCAGATATTCAGTTACATAAATGAATATCTGTCAAACTAATTTCATCTGTTTCTATGAGGAGGTAAGTTCTAGACTTGACCACGGTGAATCAATGGATGTCAGGGGTCAGTATTTTTTTTATGATTTTGTGCAAGGCTTGCACAGTAAAATATCTATTTTTGCAGATGACACTAAACTGTGTAAAGTATTTAACACAGAAGAGGACAGTATACTGCTACAGAGGAATCTGGATAGATTGCAGGCTTGGGCAGATAAGTGGCAGATGAGGTTTAACAATAACAAATGTAAGGTTATGTACATGGGAAGGAATAATGCAAGTCACCCGTACATACTAAATGGTAAAACACTGGGTAACACTGACATGGAAAAGGACCTAGGAATTTTAGTGAACAGCAAACTAAGCTGCAGAAACCAGTGTCAGGCAGATGCTGCCAAGGCCAATAAGATAATGGCTTACATTAAAAGTGACATAGATGCCCATGATGAGAACATAGTCCTACTATTTTACAAATCACTAGTCAGACCACACATGGAGTACTGTGTACAGTTCTGGGCTCCAGTGAACAAAGCAGACATAGCAGAGCTGGAGAGGGTTCAGAGGAGGGCAACTAAAGTAATAACTGGAATGGGTGGATTTCAGTACCCAGAAAGATTATCAAAATTAGGGTTATTCACTTTAGAAAAAAGATGACTAAAGGGCAATTAAATAATTACGTATGCATAAATATATCAGGGGTCAGTAGAGAGATCTCTCCCATCATCTATTTATCCCCAGGAATGTGACTGGGATGAGGGGACATCCTCTGCGTCTGGAGGAAAGAAGGTTTGTACACAAACATAGAAGAGGATTCTTTACGGTAAGAGCAGTGAGACTATGGAACTCTCTGCTTGAGGAGATGGTGAGTACAATAAAGGAATTCAAGAGGGGCCTGGATGTATTTCTGGAGTGTAATAATATTACAGGCTATAGCTACTAGAGAGGGGTCGTTAAACCTGGGAGTTATTCTGATTGCCTGATTGGAGTCGGGAAGGAATTTTTTCCCCTAAAGTGAGGAAAATTGGCTTCTACCAGGACAGGGATTTTTTGCCTTCCTCTAGATCAACTTGCAGGATACCAGGCTGAACTGGATGGACAGATGTATTTTTTCAGCCTTATAAATAGAGATGAGGCAATATTTCAGAAATTCGATTCACCAGTTTACCGAATTTTTGGGGGAAAATTTAGTTTGATCCAAATAAATTTGAGGCAAATTACATAAAAAAACAGCTATTTCCTGCCTGCAGAGAGCATTTATAGTGGTGTAGAACACTGTGCTTTGTAGTTACATGCATAGGTAGTCTGCTTTGGTAGTAAAATAATACTGTTGGTCCATATGACATGCAGATGACAGGTGTCACACTTAGAATCACTGCATCACTGCACACTTCACTTATTTGGGCAGTCACTGGGCCAAAACTGACCAAATAACTCAAGTATAAACTCCGCCTTACAGGTCGATATTAGCGCCAAGAAGAAGCACACTCCTTTTACACCATCGTCAGCTGATTCCACATAGATGTCTACAGAACCTGTTCTATTAAACGCTTATACAAGTAGAGCCCTCACGAAAGAGTGGAGAGGGTGTCAGCAGTAAGTTTGTGTTAACATCACTGATTATTTTGCCCTTCCTCTGCTCCGTCAGAACACTAACCCACAAAAAAACTGATCCTGTCTGTGGAGCATCCGCCTTTACTTTGTCAGCATTTGGTCAGTAATCCATCAGTATTGCTAATGCTTTTGGCTACCAAATCACAAGCCAATTTTTGTATTTATTTTTTGAACGGAGGAGAAAAAACAAGGTTTATTTAACAAATAGGATATTAACACACATAAAATGCAACTCAGAAGGTGCAAAACCACAAGATTTTAAAGACAAACTGGAAAAACAAAATGCTTCATCAACAAGAATGGATTGACGAACTGTGTCGGGGTGACCACAATGGTAATGCATACGGATCAAGAAATATATGGGGTTATGGCTAATAACTGGAGGACAGTTCAGCAAACAAGCCGACTCCAGCTGATTCCTACAATGAAGGCTACACAATCACAGCTGGAAGGTAACTGGTAGGTACAGACAACACTTGAAAATCTTCATAACTAAGCCTTAGTATGTGCAAGTCTCACAGTAAGAAGCGGTATGACATGTACTAAACACTGCATGGATCATGTCGAAGACATAAAAGACGTTTGGGGGTCCCGAACATTGTGGACAAGGTCCGAGATGAGAGTCATCCATGTGTTTAATACTGAATGTTATTGATGGCCAGCTGCGGGATGAATCCCAGCACTTGGATTAGATAGTCCTTACTGAGGAACTTCACTTTTCCTTCATAATGCGCTGATGCCACAGATGCCGTCACCTTGACGAGCTGGGTTGCTGATAAGTGGATTCTAAAGTGTCTGAAGAAATGCAAGTAAAGACATTGGAATAAATTGTCCACTTCCTCCAATGTGACCTCGTCCTTTATAATATCATTCCATAAAGTCTTGAAGTCCTCTTGGTGGATGGCATAAGAAATGTCCATGCGAGGTTCGAAGGGCACAGAGAAAACAAGCTCTGTGGGCGACACTGATCCAGACAAGTCATACCTGGTCCACATCGCTGTTATCCAAGTAAGGTCCTGAGAACTGATCACCAGCTTACCCACACAACAGTTAAAGTTTATTTGGAACCACATCCCTACGATAGCCGTGAGCGCCTCTGAGCCATTATACAGGAAGAGTGAGAGGCAAGTAAATTTCTTTTGTAACACCTCCAATAGATCCTCCTCTATGTATGTTCCGCACAACCAACTTGTCCACACAATTTGGTCCTCTGTGCTTGCCTTGGTGAGTTTAGGCTTTTATGAAATCTGTATGAGCACAGCAAGTGAATCTCTGTCCTTTCATTTGAGTCCAGGTAAACAGGAAAATTTGGCTTTTAGGTTCAGCTCTGAGCCCACTTCAATGGCAAGACCCTTCTGCTTCTTGGCAGCTATGTGGGCAGACAGGTGCTTAAAATACTCTTTCAGTCTGGTGTATGAGAAATTATACATCGGTTTCACGCTGTACCGAGTCCATTGTTTTTGAAGGAGCAAAGCAGCCTGTGCTGGATCAAGAGTTTCCTCAAGGGGATGTACTGCAGGATTTTTCTTTTAGACAAGCTTCGCAATGAAGACCGTCAATGTGCAGAGGTCAAGCTTCCGGGAGGATACCTCGAACTGTGAAAATTACTTCTCCTTTGTGCCGATGACCTACTTCTGGCGGTAAACACCCCATCGGTTGGTGTTTTCATATCCTTGTCATAAATGATGTTCCTGTTCACTGACTGTAAACAGAGATATTGACAGACAAACGTATGAAAGTCTGCTGCCATCTTTCTAGGTGCCTTGTCTCCAGTCCCCTGACCGGCCAGATTTACCAGCAACTGTGGTTGCTGGTAAACGTGGCCTCCTCAAAAGGCCTGAGCAAACAGCAGGTGTCACACATGAGCTGCCGACATCGAAGTTATACAGGTGACTACTCCTCTCTGCTTGGATCATCAAGAAATCATTGATGGCCTTTCCCTGTTTGTACAGTTGGTCCAACATATGGAGGGTGGAATTTAAATTGTTGGAAATGTCGCATATAAGCCTATGTTGGAGGATGCCATTCTGCCACTGCAGCTCAAGGAGGGTGTGCTTTGCAGTGTACGAGTGTCTGAAGTGCATGCAAAGTTTCCTGGCCATTTTTAGAATGTCTTGCAGATGGGTGGAAGACTTCAGGAACCGCTTGACTACCAGATTGAACACATGTGCCATGCAGGACACATGGCTCAGCCTTCCGACACAATTTTCTTCCTGTTGTCGGTCACCATGATTCCGATTTTGAGTTGTCACGTAGAAAGACACTAAGTAAGTTGTTAAATACTGCAAAAGGAGATGTCTTCCCTATCAACTTTCGATGTTATTTTCTGTGCCTACAATGGGGATCACAGGTACCAGGGAATCAGGGTTTGATACCGGAGTGGGAGCTTGAAAAAGGGATACCACATCCAGGGTCAATGGCTGAAATCGGATTGGGTGGAGAGGGTGGGTCCAGTTATTAAAGCAGAAAAATCGAAGGAAGGCAGCAGGCGGGTGGCAATTACCCACTCCCGACTCGGGGAGGTAGTGATGATAAATAACAATACAGGAATCTTAAGATGCCCTGTTATTGAAATGAGTAATAAAAATGACAGGGAATGTCACTGAGGTATTTTGGACTCTAGATAACTTTGTTGACTCTAGATAACTTCTGCCTTATCGCACGTCCCTGTTAGGTCCACCATCCATTTGGATATCTTCCCTATCAACTTTCGATGTTCTTTTAAGCGGTGACCACCGGTAACGGGGAATCATTGTACGATTTCGGAGAGGGAGCCTGATAAACGGCTACGGCTACTAATTCAAAGCAAAGCAGCATGAGTTGCGGGCCTGAAGGTGATCTGACCTTGTAAAAGATTTTAGGTTAGAGCCTGCTGGTGAGCTGACCCTGTAAAACATTATATGATACTGCCTACGGGTGAGCTTACCCTCTAAATTGTTCTATGCGAGGGCCTGCATGTAAGCTGACCCTGTAAAAGATTTAATTTGTGTGCCTGCATCTTAGCTAACCCAGGAAAAGATTTGAGTTGCAGGCCTGCAGGTGAACTGACCCAGTAAAAGATTTTGGCCCCTTTCACACGGGCAAGTATTCCGCGCGGGTGCAATGCGTGAGTTGAACACATTGCACCCGCACTGAATCCCGACCCATTCATTTCTATGAGGCTATTCACATGAGCAGTGATTTTCACGCATCACTTATGTGTTGCGTGAAAATCGCAGCATGCTCTATTTTGTGCGTTTTTCACGTAACGCAGGCTCCATAGAAATGAATGGAGTTGCGTGAAAATCGCAAGCACCCGCAAGCAATTGCGGATGTGGTGCGATTTTCACGCACGGTTGCTAGGAGACGATCGGGATGGAGACCCGATCATTATTATTTTCCCTTATAACATGGTTATAAGGGAAAATAATAGCATTCTGAATACAGAATGCATAGTAAAATATAATTTAACTCACCTTAATCCACTTGATTGCGTAGCCGGCATCTCTTCTGTCTGTCCTCTGTGCTGTGTCCAGCAACAGGACCTGTGGTAACGTCACTCCGGTCATCACATGATCCATCACATGATCTTTTACCATGGTGATGGATCATGTGATGACCAGAGTGACGTCACCACAGGTCCTGTTTCTACACACAGCACAGAAGACAGACAGACAGAAGAAATGCCGGGCTACGGGATCAAGTGGATTAAGGGGAGTTAAATTATTATTATTTTTTTTTAACCCTTCCAGCCCTATTGTACTATGCATTCTGTATTCAGAATGCTATTATTTTCCCTTATAACCATGATATAAGGGAAAATAATACAATCTTCAGAACATCAATCCCAAGCCCGAACTTCTGTGAAGAAGTTCGGGTTTGGGTACCAAACATGCGTGATTTTTCTCACGCGCGTGCAAAACGCCATACAATGTCTTGCACTCGCATGGAAAAATTGCGCGTGTTCCCGCAACACACATCTGCACATTTTTCCGCAACAGCCGTGTGAAAAAAGGCCTTTAGGTGTGGGCCTGCTGGTGAGCTGAGGTGGAGCCGACAAACCCAACTTGATTTTGATGGCTGCATTAGTCTGCAGGTGACGGTGATACACGGATTGTTTCCACCTGCATCTTTCTAAGCAATCTGTGGCCTTAGTTTTTTATCCAGAATCAGTCAGTGTGCCATTATGTGGCCTCCTCATGCTGCCATCTTCACCCCATGTCACCTTGCCACTCATTCTTATCACCATGCTGCTGCTGCTGCTTAAAAGGCCTTAAACTGATCACCAGGCCCACAATTTAATTAAGGTTTTTTAATCGATAAACCCAACTTGCTTTTGTGGGCTGCATCATTTGCTTAGCTAGAATTGACTGGGCCCCACAGTAATTTTTTAGCGACCCTTTCTTTCATGCCGCCCCCATTCCTGTGGCTAGTAAAGATCGCTCTCTCAGACCAGGGTCGGCAGCTGTTCCATCAGTTTTATACACTGTCTATACTGTCACTGTTTATCATTGCATTGTGTAATACTGTTAAGGGGGCCATGACCAAATCCTTTAGTCCTCCTCCTCCTGGATGGGCCCCTTCTGGGTCAGGGCCCCAAAGCTGCTGCTTCCCCTGCTTACTCTATAGCTGCGGCCCTGGTCTGCATTAATCTGCAGGTGACAGTGAGACTGTTGGTAGTCACTCTTAGGAAAGGAGAAGGGGGAGGGGTAACCCCTTAAACTCTGGCCCCACCATGTTAACCCGCCACAAACGACACTGACAACCAAGTCATGTTCATAACTTTTATTTACCATTTGTTGGGTGGTAGTCGGCCACAGCTAATTCTTTAACAGCATAACACATAACTGAGCCTGTGCGATCTGCCGGCCGCTGGCCTCCCAGCGGGCAGTTATGCCAGTTTACTTGCTCAGCATCGTATTCCTCTTTACTTGCCGCCATGGAGGAGATCCGCCCTCAAACGGGGCTCCGACCACCACCCAACAAGAACATGGCCTGTTCGACCCCATCCTGGAGACCAGAGAGGAAAATATCCAGGCCGATATCGGACAAGTGGACACCAACTGGCCTCATCAATGATCGATTGTCGCCCTCCAACTGTCGATGACGAACAACCACTCCACCGCGAGATCTAACAAATCGGGACATTCACGCATTCACCGTCCGCCTGCACTTCTCGATGGCCTCTCCATCCCTACCACCTTGCCAGACCACTCTTGGCACAATCTCGGACTATACTAAAACAGCCTCTCGGAAGAAGAACTGAAAACGTTCTAGGTCAGACCGCATTAACGTCAAGAGCTCCATCAACGGCATGGACCCAATATCGTTGCCACCCGTGTGGACAACCCTACGGGACCACCCGCCTGCATGCCAATCTCCACCACTTGCGACAGCAGCTGGGACCATCTGAGGCCCCGGATCCCCCTCCATGAAACCCTTACATCACTGAAGCCCAGGGATCTCCCACCGGGTCGACACTAGACTCTTTACGCTGCCCAAAATATGCAGGAATGACCCTCCATCCACAACGTTGGTCTTACTGCGCCTGCAAAGAAACAACCATTAAAACAACAAAAACTCACCCATAAATTTAACAAAAGCAATCAACTGAACAGACCCCACAAATTGTCTTCCTACAACAGGTCCGGTCTAATATACCATGCAAAACAAGCAGACTTCCATCTGCCGATCCTCATGATCTCAGACTGGCAAACCTGCCCTAGCGGCTTCGGTCACCGCCCCAATGCAAAAAGAATGAGTGCCAAACTCTTTGGGATTCATACCGGACAGCTCTAAACAGGCCCTAAAAACTGAAGTGAACTGAAACTTGGTCAGAGGGGAGCCATTTGCATGCGCAAAGAAAGTATGACCTGTCCCACATAGGGAGCCATAGCTAGACGTCAGTCGAACTGGGCATGCCACATCGGGAATCGGGTGAAGGGGAATCCACGAGCCGCTACCAAACTGGTCCGTCTTGGAGCGACTCACCCTGATCCTCAATGAGTCATTACCCAGGACCACGTCAGCACAGGAAAGGCCGTCTGGTCTGCTGCCGGCCGGGAATACCAGCTCGCTGATGCGTAGTGCTGCAAATAAGGCTATACTAAAGCTGGCAGAAAACAGTGCAACCTCGAACGGGGACACACAAACCTCAGAAAGCTTAGCAATAAGCCTGCCTAAAAGATGGAATGATACGGGACGCCTACATTCGCAGTATACAAGCTCCTTCCTCCACCCCCGCAACGCCTGGCGTATAACAAACTGCTTGGTGACATCCGGCCAGTCGCGCAACTGAAAATGGAAGGCTACATTGGACATTCGACGCTGCGCAACAGAAGTTGAAACCCCACTGGAGCGTAATCGTAACAACCATTCAATTGTCACATCCAGGCGAAGATCATCTCTGGAAACCACATCTCGCCCCCCCCCACCATGCTCTCCCATTCCCCCCACGCCTTACCATGAGCCTGCCAGGTCACAGGGGAAACCGAGGCCCGAATCAGTGACATTAACTGCTGTCTACCAGGAGACACAGGTGCTGCAGGCATTCCTTGCCTTCCAGATCCGCCTCCGGGTGAAGGGACCGAAAATCCTGCCAATGACAATGGGAAAGAGCATCAGCAATCTTATCCTCCACCCCCGGGACATGTCGAGTCCTAAAATAGATGTTGAACCCAAGACACTTAAGCAGCAAATGCCTGAGCAAGGACAAAACCGGGAGGGAGGAGGAGGAAAGACTTTTAACCCCATAGACCACCGACAAATTATCCGTCCAAAAAGAAACATGACTATTGGATAAACTCCTACCCCAAAGCTCTACTGCCACAACAATCGGGAACAGCTCGAGTAACGTGAGGTTCCGGCACAATCCGAAGGAAGACCATGCCTCAGGCCATTTAACCGCATACCATTCGTTCCCAAAAATGGTACCGAAACCACAAGAACCTGCAGCATCGGAGAACAGAGATAACTCAGAATTAGGAACCATTTTGAACATATAACATGCATGCCCGTTGTAGGAATGCAAAAAAGACCTCCAAACCCTTAACTTGTCATTCAAGGACCTGGTAGGTCGAATACGATGACCCGGGGCTTTAACGCGCGCAAGAGGCCAATGACAAACGACGTGCAAAACCGGCCCCATGGGCATGCACGCAAAGCACAGAAGACCTAACAAGGACTGGAGCTGGAGGAGAGTAACCTTCCTGACGGCTAAAAATCCATCATTTAAGCCGAGAAGCTTCTGCAGCTTTTCGGCGGGCAGCCTAAAGACCATATCTACCGTGTCGATTTTGATCCCCAGAAAAGACAGCCGCATCACTGGGCCCTCCGTTTTTTTCAACCAAAATGGGAACCCCAAACTGGGACATCCTCATCAAAAAATTGTTCAACAGGGACCAGCAACCACCATCCGGTCCAGGGGAAACGAACAGGAAGTCATCTAAATAATGCAAAATAGACATAGAACCCGTGTCGTAACAAACAACCCACTCCAAAAAAAAACTGAACATTTCAAAATAATGACACGATATGGAACAGCCCATGGGAAGGCACGTGTCATAGTAAAACAGACCATCTACACAGCAACCTAGCAAATAAAAACAATCAGGGTGACTGGGGAGGAGGCGGAAAGCCGATTCAATGTCTGATTTCGCCTCTACCGGCCTCTCTGACCAACTCAACCGTCCTGTCAAATGAGACATACGACACTGATGAATCCTCTGTGGTAATGGTGTCTTTTACTGACGAGCCCTTGGGGTAAGACAGATTGTGTATTAACCTGAATTTGCCTGCCTCCTTTTTAGGGACCACCCCAAGCGGAGAAACCCGCAGGTTGGGGAAAGGTAACTCGCTAAATGGGCCCCTAATCCACCCCAACGCCACCTGTTTCTCAACTTTTTCCCTGAGGACATCCGCAAAATCATGGGCAAACCTCAGGTTATCCGAACCCAACTGAAAACCCCGCCCTCAGCTGAGCAGCTGCCTGCCTATTGGGGTAACTAACCAGGGATCCATCTCTAACACGCTCACCGGGGTTCTTGTGCACGACCTGCTCACTCTGCTTGGGGGGCCTAATGTGAGGCCGGGAGCATTTATTAGCTGGATGGGGGCCGCCACATGCTGAGCATTTGTGCTTAAACCTACACAATCCCGCAAACCTGCAGTTTCCCTCGTTAACCAACATTAACCAACACTGGCCCCGGGGCAGAGGACCCCCTGGACCAGCGGCGGCCCCCAAAAAGGGGGGAGGTTTCTGCCCTACCATCAACCTGAGCCAGACATCCGTGGCCTTGACCCCCCAGCCCAATTCTGGCTGTAACGCAAGGCGGCGCCTAAATTCCTCATCGTAACGCCACCAAGCGGTGCCGCCATGACTTTTATAGGTGCTGTAAATTACATACTGGTATATAAACAGTTCAGAACAACTCTCGGGATGGCGCTGCCCCATGATACAACCCAAAACCGCAAAGGCTTGCAACCAATTATTCATGGTTTTTGCCACTTTTGGTTTGTGCTCGTAAGGCTTCTCCGGAAAGCGCCTCTCCTTATCCATTGTGTGCTGGTCAATAGATATGAAGGTCCAGATGTCTATGTACTGGTTAGCCCACACCTTCTCCATAACAGCCTCCTCTAAGTGGGCTAACCCCGCAAAAACAGGAATCCTTGTGAACTCTAGCTAATGCAGGCACTGGTTTATGTCGGAATATTTATGCTGTCTCCGATTGACAGTCTATATTATTTATGTGAATAAATAAAAATCGGTAATAAAGGAGATTCTAACTTATTATCATAAATATCAAGCTAAAACAAGCTCGTGATCTGCGTTGAATTGAAGACAAAACCCAGTTACAGACAAAATATATATGTAATTTATTAATACAATTTATAGTGCAAAATAATATATATAATAAAATTGGCGATAATAAAATTCAATCAATGATATGCAAAATAGTGATAAAGACAAAAATAATTGAGAACATATATATACACAATTATGCCTTCTTATAATAATACCCCTCAATTATATTTAAAATCAATTTAATACTTGTCCGATTAAACCCAAATCTGGTTTATCTTTTATCTATATAAATATATATATATATTATCAACCATACTGGTCTAGAACTGAATTCAATTCCTTGGAGATAATACCGTGTTTTCACTAGTATATTTTCAATCTCCCTGTATTGGATTAATTTTCAAGATGATGCTGCAGGTACATCCCAATATTATTCCAAAACAGATACTATACACAAAGTATGGTTAATTGAATATATATATATAGATATAGATATGTATTATATTAATTAATTATCCTATAAAATATAGGTAAGGTTATACTATGCCAAAATGTCAGCTAGCAGAAATCAGTTTCAATGGTTCTAAGATGGCTGCCTCCAATGACTGAAAAGGTGGTCAGGGCTGGATCTGGTCTTTTGAAGCTGATCGTCCCTTCAGGATGGTCTTTTGAAGATGGTCAGAGAGAGAGCTAGAGAGCTCTAGAGATCGAACCTTTCTGTCAGCCCATACCATCTTTTTATCCTATCTTAGAAAGGGTTTGGCCAAGTTTTATCATTAACTAGTGACCTCACTTTATAATCAATATAACCTCCCTCTAGTATTTTACCCTAACACTAGATGGCACTAGTATTCCATACAAAAATCGAACCACTCGCTTATTTCTCTTATTTTATACTAGCAATGAATGTTATCTAAGGTTTCAGACAAAACCTTGAGAAGATCTTGAATAGACAATGACTTTTATACTTAGTCAACCACCTGGTTTATCCTTAAATCTTTTGACCAGACCTAATTAAATCAAGATAAACAGGGCCATATCAATTCATTGTTCTTGGAAGAGACAGGGTTTGTTCATGATCACCTGTGTCCACATTTCTCCATTCAAGAAAACCTCAAGGAAAGAAATAATTAATTTGTGTGTTACACTGAGAGAGATTCTAAAAATGACAGAGGAATTTGTACCTCGTTTCTAATCTTAAAACTGAATATAGCTATAAGGACCATACTCTTATATATATACTATATATTCAGCACACCTATTAAAATTGATAATATAAAATCAATCTACTCATACATTGATTCATATAAAACCACAAAGAAAGATTAGAGTCTTTCTATTCACTAAAAATCATCAGAACTCAAATACATTGTCTTATCTAGGCAATTACATTTCATTAGACCTTGGGACATCTCCTTCTCACAAAAACAGACTTAGGTAAACACTTTGGTACATATCGTAAACCTTAGGTTAGCAATTTCAGAGTAAAAAAAAAAATCCTGAATTCACTCTGCCTTTTAAAATAAGACAAAATGGTTGTCCCTTAGGCTCATGTCCATACTCTTATATAGGCCTTATACTTATGGACTTTATTCATACCCAAAAGTTCTGACATTTAACGGGGGGGGGGGGGGGGGGGCGCCTGGCTTTGAGGGGGCTGACTAACCCTTTCCAATAACACCTTTTGCAGCACCGCCACTGAACCCCCACTGCCCGTTCCCCACCCACCCCCCCACCCCCGTGAACTAGTACTCACCAGATGTAGATGGAATCGGCTCTGCCAACGGACCCGGTGTAGAGACTTCAGGTTGCGGAAACGTCACTGGAACCAGGCCATGGACCCTGGAAGAATGGCTAGGCATCCGCCTCTTGCGTCTCCTGTGCGACTCCCGACCAGACTCTCCCAAAGCGGCGGAGGACCCCTCTGAGGAGGATGGAGACCACCACCTAGAAGATCTGGAGCGTCTACTCCACAGCGAATCGCCAGACTGGCGACGGGACTGACGCCTATGCAATCCATGCCGACTACGCCTCCGGCTCACCACAGAGGAGGGTGACGAATCAGAATGAGCTCTGCGCCTGTGCGACCGCCAGGGGCTGGGGGGTTGGCCTCAAGCTGCTGGTCAGCAGCCCCTGCAGCAGCACCCACAGCTGCACACTGCGCTATATTGCCCCCCACAAGGGCAGGTGGTGCTGTAGGTTCAGCTGCTAATTCGGGGTGGTGGGAGGAGAGTCCCCAGAGGGAGAATGACTAACATTTGCCCACATTACAGCTGCTCCGATTCCCGGCCGCACTGTTGGCATACACGCTGAGACCGGAAGTGCGGGAGCTGACAAAACCGGAAGGGGCGGAGCTACGGACGCCACAGCAGATAAGCGCTGGCCGGCCGGGATCGCCGCAGCGCTGGCAGTGTTTAAGGTATGCAGGGAGATGGGAGGGCTGTGGCCGAGCCTAGGGGGGGTGGATTTGCTGGGTAGAGCGCTTGCCCCCCGACGAGGCCCCAGAGCTAATAGGCACAGCAGGAGCGCCTCCACCGGTACACACACGGCCAGGGGCAGACGGCAAGGGGGATCCGAGGCTGCAGAGGAATGAACGCAGCCATTCCTCACCCCCCTCCGTTATCCGTGCCATAAACATATCCCTCAGGGGATCCATCCTCTTATGCAGACGGAACGCTGTACTCTTACCTCACACAGCGCTTCTGCCAAAGAGGAAGAAGGAGGAGACACAGGGACCTATAAAGGGGCACATATGCAGCACGCCCCTTTCTGCGCTGCAGAATGAAACCATTAACCCCCCAAGCACCAAACCGAGGCCAATGCCATGGGGCCCTACAAACAAGGATAGGGAACCTGGGGAGGGGGAAGGGGGACCCCCAGTCCCTGTACACCCTCCCAACATGGTCATGTATCCTCCATACAGCTCCACAGATTGTTTAGAAAGATGCAGATGGAAACAATCTGTAGCCTTAGTCTTTTATCCAGACACTATGTGGCCTCCTGATGCTGCCATCTCTACACCATGTCACCTTGCCACTCATTTTTATCACCATTCTGCTGCTAATGCAGCTTAAAAGGGTTTAAAGTGATCACCAGGCCCACAATCTAATTAAGGTTTTACGCACAAAACCAAAGTGAAAAATCAATTTTATAGAAAAAATTGATTGAAAACATTCTTTCCTGTCTATTTACTTGTATATAAAGTGCAAGTGCTGCCAGAAGTTACAATGAAGAGGCACTCCAATACAACCTGTATTTCACATAAAGGAGGGCCTCATTAACACTCACAGGTGAGCTGACCCTGTAAAAGATTTTAGGTTTGGGCCTGCAGTTGAGCTGACCCTGTAAAAGATTTGAGTTGCGGGCCTGCAGGTGAGCGGACCCTGTAAAAAATTTGCTGTGAGGGCCTGCTGGTGAGTGAACCTCTCAAAAATAATATCTGAGGGCCTGCTGGTGAGTGGACACGCTAAAAAAATATATTCGAAGGCCATATATGCGAGGGCATCATATGTGACTAATAAGCATGTTGATATGACGGAAGAGGAGGAGGAGGAGGATGAGAAAAGGAAGATTCAACCATATAACCTTGTTTGTACTGGAAGGGGTGCATGGGAATACAGTCTATTAACTACATTAAAAACAAAACATGTAAAGTGCCTTTATGTTCATCAGGATTCCTTTGGTGGAGTCGAGAAGTCATGGTCAATCCAGGCCTTGTTCATTTTTACATTAGTCAACCTGTCAGCATTTTCAGTTGACAGGCGGATACGCTTATGTGTTATAATGCCACCAGCAGCACTAAATGCACGCTCAGACAAAACGCTGGCGGCACGGCAGGCCAGCACCTTCAAAGCGTAGAGTGCCAGCTCGTGCCACGTGTCCAGCTTGGACACCCAGTAGTTGTAAGGCACTGAGGGATCATTGAGGATGCTGACACGGTCTGCTATGTACTCCTTCACCATCTTCCAATTTTTTTCTCTCCTTGTGGCACTAGGCAGCACATCAGGGTGATGGTGCTGGCGGGGTGTCATGAAACTGTCCCAGGCTTTGGAGAGTGTTGGCCTGCCTATGATGGAACTGCTGTGTGTTCCCCTTGTCTCCCCTCCTCGGTTGGCCAAGGAAGTACGGACTCTGCCGCCAGCGTTGTCAGATGGAAAATCTGTGTTATCTAAAATGCGTATGACGTGAGGGTGGCTGGAAAGGCAGCCTAACATGAAGTCAGTCATGTGTGGCAGAGTACCAACAGGTAAGACGTGGAACATAGAATTCCAGCGCATGCTCCCGTCGCACAACAGCCGGTGAGCTAAAAGACGCAAGCGCTGCTGCAGCATTGACAGACCGGCTGAAGCTGTGGACGACTTGTGGAAATGGGCACACATGTGGCACGCCTTCACTAGTAGCTCTGGCAAATTGGGGTAGGTTTTGATAAACCGCCAAACCACTAAGTTTAAGACGTGGCCTAGGCATTAAATGTGTGTCAGGTTGCCGAGCTCCAAAGCCACCACCAAGTTACGCCCATTGTCAGACACAACCATGCCTGTTTATAGGTTAAGTAGCGAGAGCCACAGCTCGGTTTAGTCCCTTATACCCTGTCACAGCTCTGTGGCAGTGTGCTGTTTGTCCCCTAAACAGATCAACTTCAGCACGGCCTGTTGACGCTTACCCACAGCAGTTCTGCACTGCTTCCAGCTAGCGACTGATGGCCGACTGCTGCTGGAGGTGGAAGTGGAGGAGGAGGCGGCGGTGGAGGAGAAGTGGGGGTTGGAGCCAGTAACATAGCTGCTGGCGGCGACCCTGATGGACGTAGTGCCCGCAAACCTGAGCGTGTGTAGCAACTGTGCCATCCCAGAGTACAACTCACTCCTGGCCTCCACAACATTCACCCAGTGTGCGGTCAGGGAAATTGTAGTCCTGGCCACCAGCACTTGTCCATGTGTCTGTGGTTAAGTGGACCTTCCCAGTAACTGTGTTGGTCAGGGCACAGGTGATGCTCTGTGACACATGCTGGTGAAAGGTGGGCATGGCACACTGAAAAATAGTGGCGACTGGGAACTGTGTACCGAGGGATGGCCGTCGACATCAGGATGCGGAAGGCCTCAGTGTTCACAAGCTTAAATGGCAACATTTCAAGGGCCAGTAATTTTAAAAGTTGTGCATTTAGTGCTATGGCCTGTGGGTGGGTTTGTAAGTATTTGCGCCTGTGTTTAAATGACTGTGTTATGGAAATTTGGACGCTGCGCTGTGACAGGGAAGTGGATGTTGTTGCTGATGGTTCATGCGAAGGTCCAGGTGCAGGGCGAGGGGCATCTGAGCCTGCGCCTTTGACAGGGGATTGACCAGCAGTGCGTAACACAGGGGAAGAGGAGGCATTGGTGTGACCTGCAGACCCAGATTGTGGACCCAGGGGTTCGGCCCACTTGTTAGGGTGCTTGGATGTCATGTGGCGGATCATGCTGGTGGTGGTAAGGTTGCTAGTGTTCACGCCCCGGCTCATTTTGCTATGGCAAACTACCACTCTTTTGTCGTCTGCACTTTCCTCAAAAAAGTGCCATACTGCAGAACACCTACCCCTTGGCAAGGTAGATTTACACATGGGGTTGCTCGGTGTAACGGGTGTGGACCGACTTCTCCCTTTTGCAACCCCACTGCCTCTTCCAGCCTGTTGCGGTGCTGCGGATCCATCCACCTCTGTACTGCTGTCCTCGCTCGGCTGTTCACCTTCCCATGTTGGGTCAGTGATCTCATTGTCAACCACCTCCTCTTCCACTTCCTGACTCTGCTCATCCTCCTGACTTGACCTAACCACAACCTCAGTGATTGGTAACTGTGTCTCATCATCATCCACCTCGTAAACGAATGATTGCCGTTCACCACCGTCATCTTCTTGAGACTGTGGAGGCTCAATCGGTTGGGAATCAGGGCACAATATCTCAGGTCCCTCTTCAAGCCCACAAGGTCAAAATGTATTAGTGGCGCTGGAAAGAGCTCCTCAGAATAATCGAGTGTGGGATCACTCATTTGGCAGCATCACGCCCACTTCCCCATCCCTTAGTGCTCGCCTTCTTCATATTAATGGTTTTGTCACTAAATGTGGTGCAGATTTTTTTTACAGTCCGCTAAAGACACAGTTTTCTGATGCAGGACAGTATATGTCACAGAAACACCCAGAATATGAACACTAGATTAGGCCCAGATTTTTGGAATTTGCCCTAAAGAAAGAGTTTTCAGATGCAGGACAGTATATGTCACAGAAACACACAGAATATGGACACTATATTAGGCCCTGATTATTGGAATTTGCCCTAAAGAAAGTGTTTTCGGATGCAGGACAGCATATGTCACAGAAACACACAGAATATGGACACTGTATTAGGGCCAGATTTTTTTAATTTGCCCTAAAGAAACAGTTTTCGGATGGCGTACTGTATATGTCACAGAACACTACTGATTTTTTTTTTTCCCTATATCTAGGCCTGACAGCCACACAAGGTATTGAAGCGCAGATCACACAATTCACATATTACACTGTTGACAGTAAAAATGTGGATAGATTATGGGAGAAATTTTATTTCTGTATTTTACATTTTTTCCCCTATATGTAGGCCTGACAACCACACAAGGTATTGAAGCGCAGATCACACGGTTCACGGATTAAACCGTTGACAGCAAAAATGTGGATTATGTGAAAAAAAATATTGTTTTCGCCAATATTCTTCCTATCTCTGCCCCTGACAAACAGAAAGAATTGCTGCACAGATAGACACCTTCTATATAGCAAAATAATCGCTATTTCACAAAGTATTAAAAAAAAAATTGAGTACAACTTTGCACAATTAAATTGCTGCCACCACACACAATAGTCCTTAAAAGGACTTTTGGGTCTTTGAAACATTATTCACCGAAATGTATTGCAATCACAATGTCCCTACACTATATGTCCCTTCCTAAGCGCAGCTCTCCCTGACTCACAATGAGCCGAACCTGCATCATCAGGTGCTTTATAGCACCCAGTGACGCGTTCCGGCCAGCCAATCACTGTCAGGTGAATGTCTATTGCCTAATTTTTGGGGCCTGTACTGGATAACAGTTAAATTTTTATCCTGTGACCGCCTAATGTACCTCCAGCCAGATTCCAAAGTTCTGTGGTGTCAAGTGAATGCCTATTGCCCAATCACATTTTTATCCTGTGACCGCCTGTCACGGTGGAGAGTGGGGGAAACTCCCCACCGTATAGTGGGAACTGTTACTAAGCCAGACTACAGTGAAGGGAGCAGGCCACAACCTATAGCCGCCCTAATCCTGACCCTGATCTCCTGACCGCATGAGCGAAGGTGGGAGTGCTCATGCACTGGAACCTGGATCCTGCTGACCCTGACGGTCCCTGGAATAGGGGTCATGAATAAGAGACAACCGGTTCCTCAGGGACCCTGATGAACCGGAGTCTCCAGATGCCTAGTAACAGGTGAAAGAGAAATTACCATATGCAGCAACTGGATCGGCAGGTAAGAACACCGGAAAACTCACTTACCTGCCGCTGCCACCACGACTGGAATCCATGCATACGAACCGGAGCCCATACACCAAACAGGGTATACAGGAAACCAGTATACCAGGTACTGCCTGGACCTCAATGCAGCAAGGTGCACGGCATCCCCAGGCAGCGCTGCATATAGGCTTATGGGTCATCTCTTCAAAAAACCAGCCACCTCACGGAGGTACAACATACAACAGTGGAATATCTAGCAGACATGCTGGAAACAACATAAACAGACCAGACAGTCACAGCACACTACACATAAATACACTCTGGACAAAACCCACAACAATCAACAAAGGGTAGGATGAGAAAAAGAAACTGGGAAGACCTTTGACCACAAGGGTGGCTCTCACTGGACAGATGGTAAAGCCAGGGGCAGTCAACCACCAGCACACACCAAGCCTGGAGGAACACTGAGCTACAGGCATCCAGCAGAAGCTAAATAGCCCAAAGCGACCACACCCACACCAAGAACACACATTAACCCCAAGTTAACCAAACACAAGGAGGAAGTAACAGAAGGGGAATTGCACACACAAGCAAAAGGCCACACGTTGCCGCAGGCAACAGCATGTGTGGCAAGCAAGTCACGGCGCACACAGCAAAACCCGTCACTCTGCCACCACATGCCATAACAGCAACACGTTGCCACCGGCAACAGCAAGCATGGCAACAGTGTCACGGCATACACCAAAGGCTGTGACACCGCCTAATGTACCTCAAGCCACAGAATCCAAAGTTCTGTGCTGTCAGGTGAATGCCTATTGCCTATTTTTTGGGCCCCTGTACTGACTGACAGTTACATTTTTATCCTGTGACCGCCTAATGTACCTCCAGCCAGAGAATCCAAAGTTCTTTGCTGTCAGGTGAATGCCTATTGCCTAATTTTTGGGGCCTGTACTGGCATATTTAATGCCATATTTATCCTGTGATAACGCGGACTCCGTACTGTGTCCCCTTATACCCTGCATTGTGCCCTCTTATCACACCCTGTGCAGTGCCCCTACTCATTCCTTCTACTATACCCTCTTATACCCTTTTATCCGGTCACAGTATGGTGGTGTTATCCGGTCACTGTACAGAGGTGTTATCCGGTCAATGTATGTCGGTGGTATCCAATAACTGGATGGCCATGACTGTATCCCTTTCCCTGCCCACCCCGTCCTCTTTTAGACCTGGCATGAGTGGTAAAAATATGCAGATTGCAGTGATAAGGATCTTTGCACCACAATCTGTGTAGAAATACGCCTAAAATAGACATATTTCTATATAATAAATGACCACCTAATTGTATTATTATTCTGGGGTAGGGATAATATCTTTATATTATATAGATTCTAGTGTATTATACTGTGCCCTGTATTTCCCAGTAAAAAATGATCCTTGGGAAACACAGTCCTCATCTCTGACCACCAGGACCAGGTAGCACTCTCCCCTCTCCGCTATGCTTCTCCGCTATGTACTGGTGATTATTCTGACACTAGGGCTGAGTTCACATCCTATTTTTGCCATCCATTTAATGCATACCAAAAATGTATGCCTAAGGCCTCATGCACACGACCGTTGTTTGGGTCCACATCCGAGCCGCCGTTTTGTCCTATTCTTGTCCGCGCATTGCGGACAAGAATAGGCATTTATATTGCCGGCGCCGATCATCCCAGCCGATGTTCGTCCATCACTAGTGTACAATCAGCCATCAATTTTCCCCAAAAAAGCCTGTTTCACATAAAAAATTTCACCACTACGTAATTCGGTCCATACCACAAAAGGAGGTGTACAATCACCTAGCAATTTTCCCGAAGAAAATATGGTTGAAATAAAAAAAAATCACCAATGACAGGATAATGGAATTTGGTTCATACAGAAGAAAGTCTACTATCAGCCATACATTTTCCCCAAAAAATCCTATTTAATATAAAAAATGTCACCAATATGTAATTCTTTCCATACCTCGAAAGGAGCTTCACCACATATAACTGCACCACTGAATGGCCCTATTTTCTTTTTTTTGTTTTACACAAAAGGCTTTTTAACAATCAAGTGCAAAGCAGCACGGCAAATATATTTTTTATTTCTCCACTAATACACGGCAAACTGTGCTGTAAAATATCTCACTGCACCACTGAACGGCAATTAGGTTCTAATCTCTTTCTATTTTTACACAAAAGGCTTTTCAACAGATAAGTGCAAAGCAGGATGGCGAATATATATTTTTTTTGCCAGTAATACACGGCAAACTGGGCTGTAAAATATCTCACTGGACCGCTGAACGGCAATTTGGCCCTAATTTCTTTCTATTTATATACAAAAGGCTTTTCAACAGACAAGTGCAAAGCAGGACGGTGAATATATTTTTTATTTCTCCAGTAATACACAGCAAACTGGGCTGTAAAATATCTCACTGCACCGCACAAGGGCAATTAGGCCCTAATTTTTTTCTACTTTTGCACAAAAGGCTTTTCAACAGATAAGTGCAACGCTGAACGGCGAATATATTTTTATTTCGCCAATAATACACTGCAAACTGGGCTTTAGAATATATCACTGCACCGCTGGGCGGCAAAGATATTTTTAGTTTTTTCACTAATACACGCAAAAAAGGGCTTTAAAACAGTTAACTGCACCGTTGAGTGGCAACGATAGTTTTCCTTTTTCCACTAATACACGCAAAAAAGGGCTTTAAAACATAACTGCACCGTTGAGCGGCAATTATATTTTTTCTTTTTCCACTAATACACGTAAAAAGGGTTTTAAAACAGATAACTGCACCTCAGAGCGGCAAATATATTTAAATTTTGCCACTAATACACAACAAAAAGAGCTGTAATTTTAGCACTTCCCCACTCAACGGAATAAGCCCCTTTTTTCCCACTAATACAAGCCAAAAAATACTTTAGAACATATAACTGCACCACACTAGGGCAAATAAAATGTAGAAATGTTTCCTTGTAATAACCCTGTTAATGCCTGTATCAAACAGCACATGCACCCTAATAAGAACGGTTTGCTGGAATTACAGAGCTGTATAATAGCAATTTGGATCCCCAGTTAGTGCTGCAAGGTTTAATAGGAATGTTCCCTCCCCGAATGAACCCTGTTCAACAAAAATTTTGTGGATTGATTCTTCCCTATAATTTCCCTACACCTTTAATAATCTTTCCCTGCACTTGTAAATCTTTTTTTTTTTCACCACAATCAAGTCTTTCCTATCACTGTCCCTAGCGCCTGCAGACACGTCTCTCCCTGCACTAAATACCCTGGTGAATGGCAGAATCTAAGATGGCTGCCGTATTATAGGGCTGTGACATTACAAGACTGGCTTTTTGCTGATTGGCTGCATGCATGTCAATATGGGTGATCCCGCCTTATCAGAGTTCCCATATCCTCACACGTGCAGCATCCATTTTAGGAAAAAAGCGATTCATTACCACGAAGCATGAGGAAATTCACATTTGGTGCAAATCAAATTTTTCCTGATATTCGTAACGATTTCCACTTGGTCAGCTTTGATTCGCTCATCTCTACTTATAAACTATGTTACTAATATGCCCACATATACAGGTTATTCTGAGCATCATTTCTAGTTACGGTATAAGTAATGATTGCATGCCCACTTTAATTGACTTACAATTAGAGGTGAGTTAATTGATACAAATCGATTCGTCTCATCAACAAGTTCTTCACCGGCAAGGGGCTGTCCCCACTCCTGAAGACGCTCCTCTCACATCTGTGCCACAACGAGTAGCGGTGCAAGCATAGAAGATCGGCTTCTGCCCTTCTTTTGTTTCGGGAGCAGCGGCTGTTCATAAGGGCATATGCACACTAGCTGCTCTGAAAACCAAAGCACACATTCTGTGCTTGCGCTACTCAGGAAGAGATGTCCATGTCAATCACGCAGCAGCAAGAACACCCCTTGCAGGTGAAAAACTCTTGTTGATGAGAAGATTTAAGTTACCCAAATCAATTGACCAATCTCTACTTACAGTATATACTGCTATGATTGTACAAATGTGCCATGCTTTCTATAATAAAGAGTCCCGGAGGGGTTTTGTTTTTATTGAAGTGACACAGTATGCAGAGACTTATTTTTCTGGCAATGATCCATGGGAAAAGTATGCAAATTAGATACCAGCCAAACCAGAACCACCCATCTGTAGACAGCACTGTTTCAGGGTCCTTGCCCTTATCGGTACAGAACAGGATAATGGTTAGCTGGATGAAGTGCCTTGGACCCAGTGTATGAGTCTGTTGTAGATTAACCCACCAGTAAATCTGTTCTTGGCTGAACAGAACAAATTTAGCTTTGGGCATTTGAAAAATGTACCCTAACCTTGGAACCTTTACTACACTTGATCAGGGAGGATGCTGAGATTCAAGGCTTCTGAACCATACATTTTACCCATTCCATGGCTGCATATGCTAACAACATAAAAACTGTACACAATCAGAAGTACAATATCAGGAGTACCAGATCAATCATCTGGCCCTTAAATGAGTGGCAGCTAGAACTCTATTTGAATACCTTGTTTCAAAAATAGGTCTATTAGCAACAATTATACTTCAAAGAAGAGTGGTCTTCCATTTAGCAGACGTTTCAGTGACAACTAAAATGACATACTTTACAGTCCAGAACTGTCCAGAAATATCTACCAGTGCTTTATAAAGATAATGTTGTTTGATCCATTCTGGAGAAGCATACTTTATTCATTGGCAAAAAGGCCCTTACAGGTGGAAACATACAGATGTAGTAGAGTTAACACACATGCTTTCTGAGACGTTTAAGCTAAACTAAACAAACACCTTTAATTGCTTTTCAATTGCTTTTGTTTCAAGATAACACGATTAATTAAGGGTACTTTCACACTAGCGGCAAGGAACTCCAGCAGGTGAACATCTGTCGGATCCGTACTGCCGCTACATGTTGTAGTTTTATTCCGGCCGCCTCTCGGCATGTTTGCCGTGCTGCCGCCAGAACTCCGGCCCACCCCCATTATAGTCAGTGGGGCACTAGCGGCAGCATGGATCCAACAGGCTATTCACCCACCTGAACAGCCTGCCAGAGTTCCTTGCGACTAGTGTGAAACTAGCCTAAGACATTTGAGTTAAGAGTTTGTGTGTTAACTCTGTTACATCTGTAATTTCTAGAGATGAGCAGTCCATTTTACATTTGTTACAAATTTCACCCCAAAAAATTACATTTTGGCTAATCCACAACTTTTATTTGATTCATCCAAAACAAATTGCCCGCCATTTTACAGATCAGAAGACAGAGAAGAAGAAATCTGCTAAAAAAAACAAAAAGGGATGACTTTTGGAATGTTGTGCTCAGTTGAAGCCTGGAATACCACATGTGTGCATGTTTCCTGCGCTATGGAGAGCTTTCAGCAGAGCGGGCACAGGCATGAGCAGTGATGTGCTATGCCGAGGGCCTATGTGATCTGGCCAATACATCAATCACAAGAGCCCCTATGCCTGCAGTACAGTGGAATCCATACACCTGTATACCACACCAGTTATGTACTGATGTACAGATTCCAAAGAGCAATTAACATCCTAAATATAACAAAAATTAATATAGATAATTTAGAATAGTGTAAAATAAAGTTGTACAAAAGTTTAGTTACTCTTTAAAGGGAACCTGTCATCAACTTTATGCTGCCCGTACTAACAGCAGAATAAAGTAGAGACAGGTAAATTGATTTCAGCAGTCTGTCATTTAAAAGTTAAAAGTAACTGGTTGCCGAGAACCAACATCACAATCATTGCAGATTAAGCCTGGAAAAGAGTCACAGCCACCTGAGAAGAGTCATGAATTCCTGCTCTCCCTGTCCACCTGCTGATGATTGGCAGTCTTATCCCTAGTTTTCTCCCTTTGTGTCTGGGACAGAACTGCCAATCTTTAGCAGATGGACGGGGAGAGCAGGAGATTATGAATAACGCTGACTCTTCTCAGGTAGATTTGACTTTTTTCCAGGCCTGAGCTGCAATGATTATGATGCTGATTCTCAGCAACCACTTACTTTTAGCTCAAAGTCCATCTATAGAGGTATTCTATGCTTCCTGTTGTAAATTGTCTTATACAGTTCTAAATTACTTTATACAGTTTAGTATCATCAGTAAAAATTATTGTGCAATCCCTCTATAAGATTATTTAAAAATAAATGAGGTATTTTAAATATATGTCGACATCCATAGACAAATGGATTTTTTGTTTGAGTAAGGTATCAATAGAAAGTTAACATAGGGAATCATCTAACCTAAGACACAGCAGTCTCGTTGGATTGTTATAATACCTTAGTTAGGTTTCTGTCAAAATTATAGATGAGCAAATTTATTAAAAGTTCAATTCAGCTGATTCGCTCAATTTTACAAAAAAGCTAATTTTTTGTAAGTAGCGGGTGCAATGACAGGGATCTGTGATAGTGCCGCACCCGTCATTGTACCCCAGTGTGTAAAAACTGTGTGAAATTAACAATAAAAAAAAATTCAATCAAACTTACCGCCTCCATTTGCTCGCAACGGGCCAGCTGCCGCCATCTTGCTTGAAGATCTGAAGCGAAATATTGCGCGGAGAGAGATTACATCATCACGCAGGCCGGCTTAGTGACGTCATACGTCACCACGCACGTAATTTCGCTGACGGCTGGCGGCCCATCGCAAGCGAATGGAGGAGGTAAGTATGAATTTTTTTGTTTCTTACACTATTTCAGATTAAATCGATTTGCTAACACGAAGCACAAGGAAATTCGGCTTTGAGGCAAATCAAATTTATCCTGAAATTCGGAATTAAAAAGCAATGCAAGCCTGAAGGAAAATAACTTAAACAGCTGATATACAAAATTTACACCTCCATGTACAACAATGAAGTGCAAAGTAAAGTTAAAACATGAATTAATACGTAATACTAAGTAGAAGTAACAAGCATGCTTTCAATTTTACCAAATAGAAATTGTGAGGAATAATGGAGTATGATTTCATTCCTGCCATTTGCTCCAGGAGTGGCAGAGGGAATCAAACTCCACAGGGGAGCCCTGCTTCAAAGTGAAGCCAGATAGCAGAAAACTCCTAGCAGGCCACATTTGGTTACATTTCACACCGCCATTCAGACAGCACAGATCCTGCACGAGAAATTCCCTGCAGGGGGTCTAAGTCATTCCTCAGAAGAAAAGCAACTATCAGACTTCATGGAACCGGCGATTCATAAGGAATTAAGAATCGCCTGTCCATCACAGGCATAAACCAGATATATATTTGCGACCCTGTGGCCAAGATGGACAGCCTCCTTCTCGCAGTTGGGTGGTAGGATGCCAGGGAGGCTAGATACAGAGATCTCCCCACAGAAACCTAATAACGATACCATGTGCAGACTCTAACTGTAGCAAGAACCCAGGCGCAACCGTTGGTCCCAGAACTATCTCCCTGTGACCTTCTGGTCTGGAGCTATGGTTTTTTTGGGTCGTTTGGCTGCCAGGACCAGGAGGGACCCCTCCCAGAGGCAGGGAGGGGCGTGGCCGACTACATGTAAAAAGACCCATGCAGGCCAAGTTTAGGGTCTTTTCTCTGAAGGGGGGTCACGCTGAGCATTCTGTTTGGAGGGACCTTTAAAACTGCTGACATCACTGCCTCCCATGTGACGACAGCCAAGGATTATAAGAACCATTATTCATCAACCCAAAGGACTCATCCATCTGGTATACTGACTTTTTGCTCTGTTTAATCCTGTTTATACTATACCACCTGTATTCTGCACATCAGACCACTTTATATATTCTCTGTTATATTGTGTACTGTCTACTGAGCCCTTATGGCGATTAAATATATAATTTTATCTTGTGCTCTCCTGTATATCGATCACAAATCCCCACCTCCGCGTTTCACGCTACCGCTACCGCGGGTTGGTTTATCGCCCTATATAATCCCGTTAGCTGACCGGGTTTATATCAAACGAGAAACTGGTGGCAGTATTCCCGTGCTGAGGAAGCACTGTTTCACTGGGGCAGTGAAAAGGCTCTCTCAGCTTGTCAGGGTTGTGAGCGAGCGTCTCCAACCCTCTGCCTCTCTCTGTTCGTGTGGACAGGAGGCAACTGTGTAAACTGTACTAAGCTTACCTTACCTGCTCCTTCGTGAGGGCGTAATGTCTCGTCTTGGTAACCGGTGATTATACCGTATCTCGTGAGCTCTACGTGAGGTATGCTATTTGTCACATATTGGCTGCAGCAAAGTGGGATCGAGATACTAGTGTGTGTGAGTGTGGGACCCATACTACCAGACACTAAAGACTACCAGCAGTAGATTTTGCCACTGGAGTCTTAGGATCAGCTCAACACTAGACAGTCTGAGTCTGAGTGCAAATACAATAATCAGGTTTCAGTCTGTGTTAGTGATCATCTGTGGCAATGATGGCCAGTAATACAAGAAGCAAGGCTAAAGAGCTGGCCAAGGCTACGAGCGGTGGCAGCGAGGACACAGTCCAGATAATGGGCCAAGAGGAGGTGGAAGGCAACTTTCTTCAAGGCGAGGGGGAGCACAGCCAAAGCTCCCCAAGGAGCCAGTTGCTGGCAGTGGGCCACCCTCCGCCTGCCCTTTCCTAAAAGCTGCTCTCCTAAAAGCTGCCGTGGACTGTCTCTAGGCCGGAGACAAGGCTGCCTACAAGACGCTCAAGGCAGCTGCAGAATATCGCGAGCAAGCAGAGGCTGCAGAACGTCGTGAGCAAGCTGCAGAATTTCACAAGCAAGCCGAGCACGAGCAACGGCTGCAAATGCTCCAGCTCCAACTTCATAAGCCCCCCTCAGCCTGATGGGAGTCTCCAGAGATGGGGATTCCAAAACTGCAGACAGAGGACTTCCCCCTGCTGGACAAAGATGGGGACCTAGACACCTTTTTGTTGGCATTTGATATGGCCTGCAATCAATACAAGCTGCCGGGGGACCAGTGGGTCAGATTCCTAATGCCACGTCTCAGAGGGAAAGCCGTTAAAATCTTCGGGTACCTGCCCAGCGAGACCATCCTGAGCTATGAGGACATCAAGCAGTCTCTGGTACAGCAGTACAACTTAACCCCGGAGATGTACCGGAAAAAGCTCTGGAGTTTGCAACGGGGTACTACTCAGAGCTGGGCTGATCACATGCGGGCCTTGCTGAGAGAGGTCAACCAATGGACCATGGTATTGGAGCTCACCATCATCCAGCAGCTGAAGGAGCTCATTATCACAGAGCAGTTTTTGCCCGGAGGACCTCTAGCAGTACCTCCGTGACCAGAAGCCAAAGGGGGCCACTGCAACAGCAGCCCTGGCAGATGAGTACACCAACAACAGGACTTCAGAGGCCCGGAAACCTGTCGACTGGAGAGGGGGTAATACACACCCTGCTACCTGTGTAAGCAGTCAGGACACTTCAAGGCCACGTGTCCCTAGCACCCGAGGGACCCGTCCCAGTCATCGACCCGGAAACCGTCCCACTGTGCTGTGTGTGGGTGAGGGTGGTGGGAGGTCCCTTGACAATTTTCAACTGGTCACCGTGGGCCTGGCCATGGCCATGGGACTTAGAGACACCGGTGCTGAGATGACACTGGTACGGCCTGAACTGGTGGCACTACAAGATTTATTACTCAGGAGATCCCTTACTGTCTCTGGGATAGGAGGAGTAGAACTGACCCTGCCCGTCACCAAGGTCCATTTGGACTGGGGTGCTGGAGTTAGGGAAGTGGGGGTATCCTCAAATATCCCTGCCAGTGTTTTGCTGGGGATGAACTTGGGGCAGCTTGTGTCTAAGTACATGGCTGCTGACACGCCAAGGTCCAATCACCCAGAATGTGATGTCATGTCCACCCCTGTTGGTATTGATAATGTACATGACATGTCTGTTGATGGGAATGTGGGGGTGTGGGATGTAATGTGTGCATCTCCCCTCAGTAGGGAGGGGGTCATTCACACCAGCTGTGCTGAGGCCCCAGTGTGTTGCCAGCAAGCATGCTGGAACTTGTCCTCAGGTGTGGCTAATGAGGGGACAAGCATGGGGCAGACAGCTGCGGAGGAGGAGGATGCAAATGAGGTCATGGCTGCCTCAGGAGAAGTAGGTGCAGTGTTCCTCCACAACCGGGATATCAGAGGGACAAGTTAGTCTGTCTGGACTGGCGACTTGGTCAGAAGCCAAGGGAAAGCAGACACTACCAGCGGTGTCAGCCGCCATAGCTGCTGTCACGCGCAGTGGGAGTGCTGGGAGCCTAGGGACCCCTCACGGGTCTGATGGCTTTCCCTCTTCCGATCAAGTGGCTGCCAAGTCAGATGGAGGCCAGAAGACAAGTACCGGGGACCTGACACAGGATGTGGCAGTCTCGTCTATTCTGGCCTCGTCCGGTCAGGGTTTTCAGGGGGCATTAGTGGCGGACGCCAGCCTGAACGCTTTCAAGGAGCAGTTGGCACAGCCTCCCTCGGACTCAGAACTTGAGTGGGTGGTCTGGGACCAAGGACGGCTGTACCGGGTCACAGTCCAGCAGGGCTCACCGGAGGCGTGGCCTAGGGACTGACAAGTAGTGGTACCCTATTCGTTCAAGACGGAGTTGTTGCGGGTTGTGCATGAGATTCCGATGGCTGGACACCCAGGGGTCGCTAAGACAAAGACCAGATTAGTCCAGCATTTCTACTGGCCAAAGATGGGGGCTGATGTGGTTGCATACTGCTGGTCATGTGACACCTGCCAGCAGGTGGGGAAGGCGGGTCCACGCCCAAAATCCCCACTGGTAATGCTGCCAATAATTGAAGAGCCTTTCAGGAGGCTGACTGTGGATCTTATTGGACCTCTGTCCATCCCCAGCAGCTCTGGGAAACACTTCATATTGACGGTGGTAGATTATGCCACCCGGTACCCGGAAGCTGTAGCCTTGTCGTCCATTTGGGCCGACAAGGTGGCCACCTCCTTGCTCGAGATTTTCTCCAGAGTGGGCTTTCTACAGGAAATGCTTACCAACTGGGGGACCCAGTTCATGTCGCAATTGATGGAGTCCCTCTGTAGGCAGGTGCAGGTACAACATCTGGCGACCAGCCCGTACCACCCACAGACCAACAGCCTGTGCAAACAGTTTAATGGCACCTTAAAGCAGATGCTTAAGATGTTGCTCGACTTCCACGGGCGTGACTGAGAGCGGTACCTCCCACACCTGCTGTTCGCCTACCGGGAGGTCTCCCAGGCCTCCACTGGGTTCTCCCCATTCAAGCTCCTTTACGAGCGACATGTGCGGGGGCCCCTGGCTCTGGTGAAAGAGGCCTGGGAGGGAGATGTAGCCACTCCTGGAGTGTCGGTCGTCAAGTATGTCATGCGTTTACGGGACAAGATGCAGGCCTTGTCGCAGCTGGTGCACGATAATATGGAGTGAGCCCAGGCCGACCAGCAGCGATAGCACGACCAGAACGCTTGCGAGAGGACCTACCAGGTGGGTCAAAAGGCATGGGTATTGGTCCCCGTACCTCAGGACAAGCTTCAGGCGGCCTGTGAAGGTCCATACCTTGTGCACCAGCGCCTCAACGCTGTAACGTACCTGGTCACCCTGGACCGCGCCCAGGGAATGCCTTCCACATGAATATTATGAAGGCACATCATGAGAGGGAGGCATGTGTCCTCCCTGTATGCAACCTTCCAGAAGTTGTGGAGGTGGGCCAACAGCTCTTGGAGGGCCAACGGTCCCAGCTGTGGGCCACCCTTCAGCTATTCCGGGAACTGTTCAGCAACAAGCCCAGAAGGGCAGAGTTGGCTGTCCATCATGTGGACACCGGGGATCACCCCCCAATCTGGCGTTCAGCATATTAGGTTTCCTTGGATGTGCAGTTGGCCCAATGGTTGTTTGGCCAACTGCTTTTCCTCCTGACTTCCCCATACATATGAATGTTTTTTGGCTTTGACCACTTCAGTCAATCTCTGGTCTCAGTTGTATTCCACATGAAATCACTGAGGCCGGTGGCTGTCTGCAGTGGTCTCATGTGTATAAGGGCACAGCTCCACTGCAGCCAGGTAAATAAAGACAATGTGGCTAGAGGGTCCAGTGTGTGAGTATGTATTTTTTTATGTTATGTTGTAGTTTCTGCCTTTGCCTAGATTTTTTCAATAATTTGGACAACCTACTTAGGCCTTAAAAGCACCTATAATACTATAGTGAAATGAACTTATGCTATCTGATGAGGTCTGGGATATGTTACATTTCCAATTTTATCCAGAGAAATAGATGTTATTTAATGTTCAATGTTAATCAGCTGTTCTGTGCTGCTGCTGTTACCAGAACTAACATTTCGGAGCTGGAAGCACAGCTCCATTCCAATTATGATGGTTGAGCCAGTTTACTGCATCTCAGCCCCCTTTAACTCATCACATGTTAGCTAGGGAGTCCTAATAGTATAACTTTTTTTTTTTGCTTAGAAAAATAGAAACATAGAATGTGTCGGCAGATAAGAACCATTTGGCCCATCTAGTCTGCCCAATATACTGAATACTATGTCCTTCTGCCTATCCAATGCATGCTTAAACTCCTTCACTGTATTTGCAGCTACCACTTCTGCAGGAAGGCTATTCCATGCATCCACTACTCTCTCAGTAAAGTAATACTTCCTGATATTACTTTTAAACCTTAGCCCCTCTAATTTAAAACTATGTCTTCTTGTAGCAGTTTTTCTTCTTTTAAATATTCTCTCCTCTTTTCCCTTGTTGATTTACAAGTTTCCATTATATCCCCTCTGTCTCGTCTTTCTTCCAAGCTATACATGTTAAGGTCCTTTAATCTTTCCTGGTAAGTTTTATCCTGCAATCCATGTACTAGTTTAGTAGCTCTTCTCTGAACTCTCTCCAAAGTATCAATATCCTTCTGGAGATATGGTCTCCAGTACTGAGCACAATACTCCAAATGAGGTCTCACTAGTGCTCTGTAGAGCGGCATGAGCACCTCCCTCTTTCTACTGGTAATGCCTCTCCCTATACACCCAAGCATTCTGCTAGTATTTCCTGCTGCTCTATGACATTGTCTGCCCACCTTTAACCCCTTCCCGACCTATGACGAGTATACTCGTCATGGAGTACTGCTACTTAGTGCTCCATGACGAGTATACACGTCATGATATTAAACTGTCACCATGTCTACAGACATGGTGACAGCGCTGAGTGCCGGCTGTTACACACATCCAGGCACCCAGGGTCAATGCCGAGGGGGGTCCTGTGACCCCCCCGTATCGGCGATCGCTGCAAACCGCAGGTCAATTCAGACCTGCGGTTCGCAGTGCTTTCTGTAGTTTCTGATCCCTGCGGTCCCTGACCGCAGGGATCAGAAACTTTAAAATTGCCAAAATAAAGTTTTTTTTACCCCCCCTGCACCCCTGAATGATTTCATGGCGGTGGGAGGTGCAGGGGAGGTGTTGCGGGCGGTGCAGGCGGTGTGGCAGGCGGGATCGCGATCCCCCACCCACCTCCCCTTCAATAATCGTTGGTGGTTAGTGGTTATACCAGGGTGTCAGCACATTGCCGACACCCTGGTATAAACGGCTGACATCGCTGCTGCGATGTCAGCCCTTTAACCCTTTCCATACAGCGGTCCGTACGGACCGCTGTATGGAAAAGGTTAACAGTCAGGGAGCTCCCTCCCTCTCTCATCGGGGGGCTGCTGTGCCTTTGCAGCCCCCCGATGGGAGAGGAGAGCCCCCAGACAGCCCCCCGACACCCCAGTCCTCACCCTTCCCCGTCTGCGCAGTTGTGACAGACGGAGAAGGTTCCCATGGCAACAGGATGCCTTCTCAGGCATCTTGCTGTCCATGGTGCTGAACAGATATGTGCTGAAGGCATAGATCTGTTCAGACAAAGTGTAAGTAAAATACAGTACAGTACAATATATATTGTACTGTACTGTATTATACAGACATCAGACCCACTGGATCTTCAAGAACCAAGTGGGTCTGGGTAAAAAAAAAGTAAAAAAAATGTGAAAAAAGTAAAGATTAAAAAAACACATTTATCACTGAATAAAATAAATAAATAAAAAATACACTACACATATTAGGTATTGCCGCGTCCATAATGACCTGATCTATCAAACAATCATGTTACTTTCCCTGCACGGTGAACGCCATAAAAATAAAAAAATAAAAACTATGAGGAAATAGAAATTTTGCCCACCTTACTTCCCAAAAAAGGTAATAAAAGTGATCAAAAAAGTCGCATGTACGCCAAAATAGTGCCTATCAAACCGTCACCTCATCCCGCAAAAAATGAGCCCCACAATCACCTAAAAACTGAAAATACTATGGCTCTCAGACTATGGAGACACTAAAACATGATTTTTTTTGTTTCAAAAATGATATTATTGTGTAAAACCTAGATAAATTAAAAAAAGGTAGACATATTAGGTATTGCCACGTCCGTAAGAACCTGCTCTATAAAAATACCACATGACCTAACCCCTCAGATGAACACTGTAAAAAAAATGAAATAAAAACGATGTCAAAAAAGCTATTTTTTGGTTACCTTACATCACAAAAAGTGTAATAGCAAGCGATCAAAAAGTCATATGCACCCCAAAATAGTACTAATCTAACCGTCATCTCATCCCGCAAAAATGATACCCAACCTGAGACAATCGCCTAAAAACTGAAAAAACTATGGCTCTCAGACTATGGAGACACTAAAACATTATTTTTTTTTTTGTTTCAAAAATGATATTATTGTGTAAAACCTAGATACATTAAAAAAAGGTAGACATATTAGGTATTGCCACGTCCGTAGGAAACTGCTCTATAAAAATAGCACATGATCGTACCTGTCAGATGAACGTTGCAAAAAATAAAAAATAAAAACTGTGCCAAAACAGCTATTTTTGGGGAAATTTTCCATTTTAATCCATTTTTCCCCGTAACAAAGCAAGGGTAAACAGCCAAATAAAACTCAATATTTATTGGCCTGATTCTGTAGTTTATATAAATGCCCCATATTTGGTCATAAACTGCTGTATGGCCACACGGCAGGGAGCAGAAGGAAAGGAATGCCATATGGTTTTTGGAAGGCAGTTTTTGCTGGACTGGTATTTTTGACACCATGTCCCATTTGAAGCCCCCCTGATGCACCCCTAGAGTAGAAACTCCAAAAAGTGACCCCATTTTTGAAACTACACCCCTCAAGGTATTCAAAACTGATTTTACAAACTTTGTTAACCTTTTAAGTGTTCCACAAGAGTTAGTGGCAAATGGAGATGAAATTTCAGAATTTCTATTTTTTGTTACTTTACCTCACAAAAAGTGTAATATAGAGCAACCAAAAATCATATGTACCCTAAAATAGTACCAATAAAACTGCCACCTTATCCCATAGTTTCTAAAATTGGGTCACTCTTTTGGAATTTCTAACCTAGGGGTGCATCAGGGGGGCTTCAAATGGGAGATGGTGTCCAGAAAAACTGTCTATCAAAATCTGCCTTCCAAAAACCGTATGGCATTCCTTTCCTTCTGCGCCCTGCCGTGTGCCCGTACAGCAGTTTCCGACCAGATATGGGGTGTTTCTGTAAACTACAGAATCAGGGCCATAACTAATGAGTTTTGTTTCGCTGTTAACCTTTGCTTTGTAACTGTAAAAAAAAATTGTAAAATGGAAAATTTGCCAAGAAATTTAAATTCTGAAATTTCATCTCTATTTGCCAATAACTCTTGTGGAACACCTAAAGGGTTAACGACGTTTGTAAAATCAGTTTTGAATACCTTGAGGGGTGTAGTTTCTTAGATGGTGTCACTTTTATGGAGTTTCTACTCTAGGGGTGCATCAGGGGGCTTCAAATGGGACATGGTGTCTAAAAACCAGTCCAGCAAAATCTGCCTTCCAGAAACCATATGGCGCAGTTTACGACCACATATGGGGTGTTTCTGTAAACTACAGAATCAGGGCCATAAATATTGAGTTTTGTTTGGCTGTTAACCCTTGCTTTGTTACTGGAAAAAATGGATTAAAATTGAAAATTTGCAAAAAAAAATAAATTCTGAAATTTCATCTCCATTTGCCAATAACTCTTGTGGAACACCTTAAAGGTTAACAAAGTTGGTAAAATCAGTTTTGAAAACCTTGAGGGGTATAGTTTCCAAAATGGGGTAATTTTTGGGTGGTTTTAATAATGTAAGCCTCACAAAGTGACTTCAGACCTGAACTGGTCCTTAAAAAATGGGTTTTGGAAATTTTCCGAAAAGTGCTTCTAAACTTCTAAGCCTTGTAACGTCCCCAAAAAATAAAATGGAATTCACAAAATGATCCAAACATGAAGTAGACATATGGGGAATGTAAAGTCATCACAATTTTTGGGGGTATTACTATGTATTACAGGAGTAGAGAAACTGAAACTTTGAAATTTTCTAATTTTTCCAAATTTTTTGTAAATTTGGTATTTTTTGTGCAAAAAAAATAATTTTTGGGACTTCATTTTGCCAGTGTCATGAAGTACAATATGGGTCGAAAAAACAATCTCAGAACGGCCTGGATAAGTAAAAGCGTTATAAAGTTATTCACACATAAACTGACACTGGTCAGATTTGCAAAAAAATAGCCTGGTCCTTAAGGTGAAAAATGGCTTGGTCCTGAAAGGGTTAAGTCTTCTGAAATAATGACCCCTAAATCCCTTTCCTCAGATACTGAGGTTAGGACTGTATCACTGATTGCAGTTGTACTGAAAAACATACTTGACAACACTTAAAACAGATGAGAACAATTTATAACATGATATACTAGTTAAATGTATAAAAGGCTACATTTTAGATTGATAAATTTGTATTTCTTGGCATATTCTGTATATATCAAACATAGACCAAACGTAAGGATACTTAAGACAGCACTGTTTAAATAACAAAACAACACAGAAAATGTTCTGCAAAATATTGTTTTGAAAATATTGAGGGTCATTAATCAAACTGGTGTAAAGTAGAACTGGCTTAGTTGCCCATACCAACCAATCAGATTCCACCTTTCATTTTTGACAGCTCCTTTGGAAAATGAAAGGTGGAATCTGATTGGTTGCTAAGGACAACTAAGCCAGTTCTACTTTACACTAGTTTGCTAAATCTCCCCTATTGTGCCTGTTAAAAAAAAAAAACTGCTCTGTTTGTGCATTAATGTTTATATTGTAGAAATAGTCAGGGTATTTTCCCATTCATCAGATTGTTTGCAGAAGTTTGTGTAACTGTCCCCCTTTATCTCAGAGGGGTTTTGAGAAGTCCATGATCATTGCTACGGTAGTAATTAGGCTTCAGAGAATCAAGCTTTGGATCATAGACCCGAAGACAATTCATTCAAAAACTTCACTTGAAATGCTGTTTCTGTACAACATTAAAATGTATTGGGTTCATTTCACCCAAAGTTGCGCGAGACTTCGTGAATGACATCAGTATTCCTATCTGCCTATTTAAAAACATTTTAAAATAGGATTAGGAACCTCGGTACCAAAGCCCACTTCAGATTCCTATTTTAAAATATTTGTAAATAAGCAGATAGGAATGCTGAAGTAATTCACCGAAGTCTTGCACAACTTCACGGAGCCTATACATTTTAATGCTTCATGGAAACCGCATTATAGCTAATAAGTTTCCATCACCTTAGAGATCCAGCATTTCCATCACGTTTGTTCCTATGAGGGAGCAGAACGAGGAGAATAACAATGCAGTACTTTCTAGTTAATTCAAATACCGTATTGTTGGATGTTTGCATACGTTTTTACAATATTACATCTATGTGTAGATGTCAGAAGCAAGTAAACCGTGGCTATGTTCTATATCCACAATCTATATCTCAGAGCAGGAAGACAAGATTTCCAAGTTATAGTATTGCTTCAGTGGGTCCGACTCATATTAATTGATGCTCTGTTGTTGTACATATTACAGTACTCTCAATATTTAGCTACTGAATAATACAATGTTTTAAGATGATGGATTATCTGTAATTATGTTACAAGACGTATCAAGATTCTAAAGTCTGGATTCTGAACAGTTATGAACGCAAGGCAGCCTATTTCTAATTTGCTTTCAGACTCTATTCATGTACGCTGTGAAGCTGTGGCATTAGCAGAGTGATATACATTTTCAAGCAAGCCGTTCTGTATTTTAATGAAATTGTTTCTGTTCTTGATTGTTACCTTTTGACGTGTGTCTGCAAGTCCTATACAGGCTGTAGCCATTTGGTTCTTATATTTACAAGCAGCCAGCAGAATTTTTGTCAGTGAGTCATCTCTCTTTGACATGAGTTTCATCAGCATTGCATTAGTGGCTCTAATCTATGCCGTCTGCATAATAAGTACAAAGCATTATGTGTAGTCTTGAAGCATCCATGGCAGCCGCTGCATATGATCCCTCTAAACTTGTAACATGGCTTGTTCTCTGTTCGTTTTAATCACTGCTAGGACAATAGGTCTCTGTAATGCAGAATCTGATTGCCACCCCCCCTAACAATTGTCAATGGAATATGGACTTTGCATATACTTCATACATCACACATATTTGCAAGGTGTGAAAGGAAAATTCTTCTTGGAAACTGACACTACTAAGATTTGTTGCAACATCTGAAATATTGCTACGATTCCAAAGCAAAGGATAATAAAGAATTTCTTTGACAAATGTCTCTTGTCTATGTTTCCAGTGAGCGTTAGACTATTTAGAAATAGGTTTGGTGTCATTTTGGTAATAAACCAATGAACTGCAAATCCAATTACATGAAAATATAGAAACTCGTTCATTGCCCTATTTATTTTTTGCAGTTACGTAAGTGAACGTTGTAGCAAATACAACTGCACAGTTCATGATGCACATACATTTTGTGCTTCATGAACACAATTCAACAACATGAAGTAGACCACGAGCTGTTTTTGGACAAGTAACGTGCAGTCGAACATGCTTTGTTGCAAACTGTTAAATAAGTATACAAGATAAGGCAAAATAAATTAAAAGAAGCACTCTATCTTATATAATGCAGCATAGGCTATTAATGACTCCTCCCCGCACAACTGTGAGTCAAGGTGTCAAGGTTTGCACAACTTGATGTACAGTTATGGCATGGTTATCACATGAGCTCACAAGGTTGTCGCAGGAACCCTAGCAGTGACTGACAGGTTGGCTCTTGCTGCAATTGCAGGGACTGAAGATAACTCTGATCCCAAGTGTTTAACCATTTACATTCCTTTGCCAAGGGGATATATTAGATAACTAAACCCTTCATAACTACCTTGACCCCATGTAAAGAAATTGCAAGGTACTGATGGTTGCTAGAGATGAGAAAAGTTTTGAAAAATGCTTTTCAGCAACTTCTCAGAAGTTCGCCAAGAAATTTGTTCTGTTCCAAATGAATTTGTCATGAATCACTATAAATCAGGCATACTCAGGCCGCTCTGGCTTAGGGTATGGCCACACAGTGCAGTTGTGCTGCAGGTGGTTTGCGGCCATGCTGCGGTAAAGAACTGTATGGCCAAATAGCCCACAGCTGCCTTTCATTTAATAATGAAGATCACACTGTATAGTCCTTCTTCATTGTTAAAGGCCATGTGGCACCTTTAAACAGGGGCTGTTGCTGGTATGGGGTTTGGCTGGTTAGGTGGGGGCACAATATTCATATTATTGCAGTTCTTAACTGCAATCTCCTGCAGGTTATTTGACAGTAAACACTGAATATTAATCAGCTGTGGCATACCCATTTCTCCAACCCGTTCTTTCCTGCACTACAGGTGGGAGGCCTTATTCTCCCATCTGCTTTTCCTCCTTTTCCACATGATCTAATATAGATGAGAATAAGTCATCAGAAACATTCAGCTCCTCCTCTCTCTGTATCTTGCTGACTTTTCTAGAACATGAAGACTTTGAAGAATATTTGGAAGTAAAGCCAGCAAAAGATGAGGATGGTAATCATTACGATCTGGCCCTCCTAAGGGGTGCAGACTGAATGGGATTGGTTGACATGCTGGAACAGAAATAATAAAGGCTTCCATCTTATTGGTATTGAATTACATATATTAGTTTATGGCTGATGTTGGAATAAACAAATGTAGGAATAAATAAATAAAACTGAGAATAAGTCTCACTGCACTCTCACTCTCCAATATTCTTCTATTAATCATTTTCAGCAACACTTTCCCTAGTGCATGAGCGCGTTCCACGTCTCTCCCTATGCTCAGCTCACAGGACAATGGCGGAGACCACAAGGGATGAGGGTTTTATAGAGCTGTGACATAATGGGTGATGGCTATCTGCAGATTAACTGGCTGTATGGCATTATGGGTGATCCTGCATTCCCGGGCTTCTTACACTACTTTCACTTTGTAACATGTGCAGCCGCCATTTTAGGAAAAACTGATTAGTTACCATGCAGCGCGAGGAAATTCAGATTCATTGCGAATCGTTTTCCTAAACTTCGGACCGAATTCTGCTTTGAAATACCTCGCTTTGCTCAACAGTTGCGGTTGCTATGGCTAGCTGTTGTGTACTGATGCTAAAAATACACTGCAATATGGAACTATTGAAGTGCATTGTACCAGCAATGACAGTGTCAAAAGCTCAAATGCCATAGTGGGATAAAAAAAAAAGTAAAACAAAATGAATGAAATGTTTAAAAATATTTAAAACATTAAACAAATTCCCTCCGTTTCCTATATATCATTGGTAAAACAAAGCTTTATGGTTCTTAGAACACGGTGACACAAAAATATTGCAGAAAAAAGTGAATGTTATTTATGCCACACAGCAAAAGACATACACTTTGCAATATAGAGAAAAATAGCGGAATTGTATTTTTTTTTTCTTCCCAGAAATAATTAATCAAAGTTTGTCAATAAGATACATGCACATCAAAATATTTCAACAAAAAGGTTCAACTCATCCTGCAAAAAACCCTCATATAGCTGCGTCAATGGCATAATATGTTTTCACTCTTGGAATGTGATAATTAAGAAAAGCAAAAATAAATGCTTTGCTTAAAGGCCCAAAATAGGACAGTCCTAAAGGGAATAATGAATAATGTAGAGGCTCGTGTGTATGCCTGTGCAAACCTATTGTGGTTGATGTGCCATTTGTGAGTTTTCTGCCATCTTGATTTAGTTTTTAGCTTAGAAATTGTTCTACTAATGCAGCCTACAATTCCCATAATGCCTCTCGCTTTGCAAAGACAGAGTGAGTGGAGTCTTAGTGAGTGAAAGATCAGTGCACAAGTGCAGTCCCCTAGTGAGACAAAAACAAAAAGTAAAAAAAAGTGTTATAAAAAAAAAAAATTAACTTGCTGGATCAACTTGCAGGATAACAGGCCGAACTGGATGGACACATGTCTTTTTTCGGCCTTATATACTATGTTAATATGTAAAGTTTCAAGTAAAAACCAAAACAAAAAGTGCTCCTTTCCTCTCCTCAAGCTATATACAACTGAAAAAAAAATGAAAATAAATAAATAGAAAATAGGTATATTAGATATTGCAATGTAATGACTGGCGCACTAAAAATATCACAAGATCTACCCCGTCAGATGATCATCTATGAAAAAGTAAAATTGGTGCCAAACAAGCTATTTTTGGTCACCTCACAAAAATCATACGGTAATATCAAGCAAATAAAAAGTTGTATGTGCCCCAAAATGACACCAATGAAAACGTCACCTCATCTGGTAAAAAAAAAAAAGGGGCCCTAACTTAAAACCATCACTAAAAAAATAAAATGGCGACACAAAAACATTTATTTCTTTCCAAAAATGCTTTTATTGTGTAAAACAGAACAAACAAAAATTTATACATTTTTTATATTGTAGTGTTTGTACCTGCTAGATAAAAAAAAATGCTAACAGCAATTTTTTTGTCACTTTGCCTCACAAAACCATAAAATCAAGTGATCGAAAAGTCATATACACTGCCTGTCCAAAAAAAAAATTGCCACCTGGATTTAACTAAGCAAATAGTTATGAGCCTCCTATTGGATGATTACTGCATGGACAATTTTCTTTCAGCTGACAATAAGTTATTTAACCCCAACTGGTGCAATGAGTTGCTTCTCATTTCTTCAACAACCATGTCGAAAGACACATCTTGTGGTTGTGGAAAAGATGTTAGTCTGTTTGAGAAGGGTCAAATCATTGGCATGCATTAAGCAGAGAAAACATCTAAGGAGATTGCAGAAACGTACTAAAATTGGGTTAAGAACTGTCTAATGCATTATTAGAAACTGAAAGGATAGTGGGGACCCATCGTATACGAGGAAGAAATGTGGCGGGGAAAGAATCCTGAATGATCATGATTGGCGATCACTTAAACGTTTGGTGAAATCAAATCGAAACAACAGTAGAACACAGGGCTATGTTTAATAGTGAAAGCAAGAGCATTTCCACATGCACAATGCAAAGGGAGCTTAAGGGATTGGGACTGAGCAGCTGTGTAGCCGTAAGAAACAACTAATCAGTGAAGCAAACCAGAAAAAAGACTTCAATTTGCTAGGGAGCATGAAAAATGGACTCTGGAGAAATGATAGAAGGTCATGTGGTCTAATGAGTCCAGATTTACCCTGTTCTAGAGTGATGGGCACATCAGGGTAAGAAAAGAGGCAGATGAAGTGATGCACCCATCATCCCCAGTGCCTACTGTACAAGCCTGTGGGGGCAGTGCTATGATCTGGGGTTGCTGCAGTTGGTCAGGTCTAGATTCAGCAACAGTATGTGCTCCAAGAATGAGGTCAGCTGACTACCTGAACATAATGAATGACCAGGTTATTCCATCAATGGATTTTTTCTTCCCTGATGGCACGGGCATATTCCAAGATGACAATGCCAGGATTCATCGGGCTCAAATTGTGAAAGAGTGGTTCAGGGAGCATGAGACATAATTTTCACACATGGATTGACCACCACAGAGTCCAGACCTTAACCCCATTGAGAATCTTTGGGATATGCTGGAGAAGGCTTTGCGCAGAAGTCAGACTCTACCATCATCAATGCAAGTTCTTGGTGAAAAATTAATGCAACACTTGATGGAAATAAATCTTGTGAAATTGCAGAAGCTTATTGAAACAATGCCACAACGAATGCGTGCAGTAATCAAATCTAAAGGTGGTCCAGTGAAATATTAGAGTGTGTGACCTTTTTTTTTTGGTGGCAACTTTTTTTTGGGACAGGCAGTGTATATCCCAATATTATGCCAATGGAAACATCACTCCATCCTACATAAAATATCGCCCTCACACAAAACCATTACTCAGAAGAAAAAAAAAATACAACTTTCAGAAAATGGCGATACAAAGACATGATTTTTTTAAATGTCTTGTATAAAAGTGGTAAAATGTAAGAAAATAAACATAAAAAAATTAATAAAATTGCTATTTCTGTAATCATGTTGACCAGTAGAGATGGCCTTGCGGTTCGCCTGGCGTTTGTTTTGCGGCTAACTTTGCTCATTCGCGGTTTGCCGAACGGGCGAACATATGGCGATGTCTGCCAGCGCCATATTCTTTTACATTGTGAAGAACTTTGACCCAAGACACATCCATAAGGTGGTACAGGACAGTCAATCGAGACGTTTCAGCACATGGACATACGACCTACCTTATAAATAAACCTGATCTGGCCACCATTTTACTTGCAGTCTTTTGCCAGTGTAGGGAGAGGTTGATGTGTGGAGCAGGGACAGACTGACACCAAACGGTAGCTAATAGGGCCACAAAAGTCCTTTTATGGACTGGTATAGGTGTGCTATCGATAGGTGTGATATACAGAGGGGTGTGATATACTTATAATTTACTTTCTAACATAGAAAGTATATTAAAGCGTATTTGTATTGTGCAGCAGTTGCATGAGTTTCTGCTGCGATACTGCAGCTATACAGAGTGGCAAACGCTCTTGCAACAAATAATTTTAACTAGTGTGATATACCAGTTGCCCCCCCAAAAAAATGATTGAAGCAGGGGTGTGATATACCAATAATATACTTTCTATATAGTGCATTTGAGTAGTGAATCATTTGTTTGCGGTTCTGCTGCATTACCACAGCTACACAGAGTGACAAACACTATTGGAACAAATAAATTCTACTGGTGTGATATACCAGTTGCCCCCCCAAAATATTGATTGAGGCCGGAGTGTGATATACCTTCTTCCACAAATACTGCTTTTCTATAGGGACTTTTGTCACAGGCTCATTTTTAAAATGACAGGCGGAGGAAGAGGCAGGACATTCAGCAGGGGTGGTAGGGGTCGGGCAAGTGGGAAGCTGTAGAAGGTGCGTGTGATTATGTCACAGGATGCACCACATTTGGATGAGTGGCTCACTCAGCCTTTTGCTTCTGCACCTTCCTCATCCTCTCTATCTGCACCCTCTTCCCTCTCTGCTGTGTGCACCCCCAAAGACACCACCACCACCACCAATCCCGACCGATAAGCGCACTCGCCTAGCTCACGACAGTGTGGACTACCTCACATTTATAAAAATGATTGAGGCATGGATTTTGGAGGAATTCAAGACAAGTGTCAACCACGTTTAATTGAATTTCCTCATGCCAGCCCACACATATTCTACAACACCAAGAACAAAGAATGGTCCCTGTCTTATGTAAATAATGAGGCATAAAAGGCCTTTTCGGTCTGTTGAATGCCTAATGTTTTGGACCTTGGAGGAATTTAACACTTGTGACAATAATTTCAACTATTATCATTAGAGTTTTTTTCAAGAGGGGGGATTTTGTTAGCCATGTTTTTTAATCCAGTTTTATATTTTTAGTTCTTTTAAACATATGTATTTGACGTATATTTGTACTGGCCGTCAGTAAAATTGATATCCATTGACCGTGTAATATACCTCCAGCCACATAATCACCTGTTCTTTTCTGTACAGTGAATGCATAATTTTTGGGGCCTATAAATACACTGGCCTGCTGTAAAATTGATATCCAATGACTGTGTAATCTACCTCCAGCCAGATACTTACTTGTTCTTATCTGTACGGTGAATGCATAATTTTTGGGGCCTGTAGTCCACTGGCCTGCTGTAAAATTTATATCCAATGACCGTGTAATATACCTCCAGCCACATACTTGTTCTTTTCTGTCCGCTAAAAGCATAATTTTGGGGGCCTGTAGTCCACTGGCCTGCTGTATAATTGATATCCAATGACTGTGTAATCTACCTCCAGCCACATACTTATCGTTCTTTTCTCTACGGTGAATGCATAATGTATGGGGCCTGTAGTCTATTGGCCTGCTGCAAAATTGATATCCAGTGACTGTCTAATATGCCTCCAGCCACATACTTACTTGTTCTTTTATTTCTGCTGAATGCATAATTTCTGGAGCCTGTAATACACTGACCTGCTATAAAATTGATATCCAATGACCATGTAATCTAACTCCAGCCACATACTTACTTGTTCTTTTCTGTACAGTGAATGCATATTTTTGGGGGCCTGTAGTCCACTGGCCTGCTGTAAAATTTATATCTAATGACCGTGTAATTTACCTCCAGCCACATACTTACTTGTTCTTTTCTTTCTGATAAATGCATCATTTTTGGGGCCAGTAGTACACTGGCCTGCTATAAAGTTTATATCCAATGACTGTGTAATCTACCTCCAGCCACATACTTACTTGTTCTTTTCTGTACGGTGAATGAATAATTGTTGGGGCCTTGGGGGAATTTAACACCAGTGTTATCGAATTTCAACTATTATCATTAGTTGTTTTTTTTTTCCAGAGGGGGGATTTCTTTAGCCATGTTTTTAATCCAATTTTATATTTTTTGTTATTTTAAACATATGTATTTGATCTGCATTTGTACTGGCCTGCAGTAAAACTGATATTCATTGACTGTGTAATTTAACTCCGGCCACATAATCACTTGATCTTTTCTGTCTGGTGAATGCCTAATGGTTGGGGCCTGTAGCCAAGTGGCCCACAGTAAAAATTTTATCCATTGACTGCATAATGTACAAGGAAAAATTCATCTCAGTTCAGGTGAAATATGGTAGACTTTATTCCAATGTCTAAAATCCGTACAGCAAGTGTAAATTACGCGTTTCGGACCTCTTAGATATATGGGTCCTTCCTCATGACAAGCATGAGGAAGGACCCATATATCTAAGAGGTCCGAAACGCGTAATTTACACTTGCTGTACGGATTTTAGACGTTGGAATAAAGTCTACCATATTTCACCTGAACTGAGCTGGATTTTTCCTTGTACATTTCTGGACTTTACCGCATCCAGGTGCGGCATCCGTGCACAGAGGGTGATTACAACGACGCAGGTCAGAGCTGCCTTACAACCACATTCATTGGCTGCATAATGTACCTTGAGCCACATAATCAGAATTTCATTTTTGTCAGGTGAATGACTCATTTTTAAGGCCCGTACTCCCGTGGCCTAAAATAATTTTTTTCTAGGCTCCAACAGGGCACATTTCAGAGAATTTCCCTTTTAGACGCATAAAAATGTCCCCTGACTAAGATACCGTATTTTTCGCCCCATAAGACACACTTTTTCCCCCCAAAAGTGGGGGGAAAGTGCCCCTGCATCTTATGGTGCGAATGCTGGCAATTTACATCGCAGTCTGCAATGCTGCAGCATCACAGACTGCGATGTATTAGTGAGGAGAGTCTTTAGTAGGCGGGGAGAGCGGCGGGGCCGTGCAGGCACTGTACTCTGGCCCGCTGCTCAGCATGTACTGTATACGTAGTGTTAATAATCATATCTAAACTGCGCTCCCCCTGTTCCCTATGTGTGCCTTACTTATCAGTACACGTCACGCTCCTGTAGTAAGCACTAGCAGCTAGCAGGCAGGCCGGGCGGCTGTAACCTACGGAGGTCACACTGCTCCGCATACTTTATAAATGAAGTAGGCGGAGCAGGCACGTGACATCAGTGAGTTACGGCCTCCCGGCCTGCCTGCTAGCTGCTAGTGCTCATTACAGGAGTGTGACATGTACCGGTAAGTACGGTACACATGGGGAGCAGGGGGAGCGCAGTTTAGATATTAACACTACGTATACAGTACATACTGAGCGGCGGGCCAGAGTACAGTGCCTGCACGGCCCCGCTGCTCTCCCCGCCTACTACAGACCCTCCTTAGGGATCTGTGGATGGGATAATGATGGGGGGGGTCTGTGGATGGCATTCTGATAGGGGGATTTGTGGATGGGACTGTTATGGGGGGTATCTGTGGATGACACATATAGCAGTGTCATCCACAGATCCACTACCCCATAACAGTGCCATCCACAGATCCCCCTCATCATAATGCCATCCACAGATCCCCCCACCATCATAATGCCATCCACAGATCCCCCCACCATCATAATGCCATCCACAGATCCCCCCACCATCATAATGCCATCGACAGATCCCCCACCATCATAATGCCATCCACAGATCCCCCCACCATTATAATGCCATCCACAGACCCCCCACCATCATAATGCCATCCACAGCTCCCCCCATAACAGTGCCATCCACAGATCTCCCACCCCATAACAGTACATCATCCACAGATCCCCCATAATAGTGTCATGCACAGACCGCCATTAGTTCCAACCCACCAAAAGCACACCTTTTGGTTAAAACATTTTTTTTCTTATTTTCCTCCTCAAAAACTTAGGTGCGTCTTATGGGCCGGTGCGTCTTATAGGGTGAAAAATACGGTACATATTTTTTGTTGGAATTGTTGTCATTGATCCCCCTCTAGTATGTCACTGTCCATGTTGTGGGACTATTTGTGCACTTCTACTAATTATTTGGTGGCTGCAAATATGAACTGAAGGTTTTTCAGGTTTGCCAGCCATTAAAGTGAATGGGGCCCGCCGCAAACTTGCGATTCACGAACATTTGATCGCATTTACGCGATTGCATTCGCAAACCGTCCCGGCCAATGTTCGTCCATCACTGCTGACCATCAATTTTTCCCTCAGTCCGCCAAAAATCAATGCCTTGTCTATATCATGCTTCACAAAAAGCAAAGTAAAAAGTGATCATAAAGTCGTGTATTCCCCAAAATAGAACCACTGATATTGACAACTGTTCCCACAAAAGATTAAACTATGACCCAGCTCCATTGAGAATTATTTTTTTAAACTGTATGGTTGCCAGGAAATAGCTGTACTGGCAGCCCACAGACTGTTCAAGAGAAGCTTTGCAATCACAAACCAATCCATCAAAATCTGTGCTACAAAAGCCAAAAGTTGGTATTTTCCTTCTGAAACCTGTAATGTGCTCATATGGCAATTTATGACCACATATGGGGTGTTTCTATATTCAGAAGAAAATGCATAGCAAATGATGGGGTACATTTTCTCCTGTTTTTCTTGCGAAAATTAAAAAAATCTAAATTCTATGAAACACCTGTGGTGTCAAAGCACATATGGGGAGTTTGGCCTCTTTCACACGGGCATCTTTTTTTTGGCCCGGATAAGAGGCGGGTGCGTTGCGGGAAAATGCGCGATTTTTCCGCGCGAGTGCAAAACATTGTAATGCGTTTTGCACTCGCGTGAGAAAAAACGCGCATGTTTGGTACCAAAAACCTGGGATCGGTGTTCTGTAGATTGTATTATTTTCCCTTATGACATGGTTATAAGGGAAAATAATAGCATTCTGAATACAGAATGCATAGTAAAACAGCGCTGGAGGGGTTAAAAAAAAATAATAATAATTTAACTCACCTTAGTTCACTTGATCGCGAAGCCCGGCATCTCCTTGTGTCTCCTTTGTTGAATAGCACCTGTGGTGAGCATTAAATACAGGTAAAGGACCTTTGATGACGTCACTCCGGTCATCACATGGTCTTTTACCATGGTGAATCACCATGGTAAAAGATCATGTGACGTACCATGTGATGACCGGAGTGACGTCATCAAAGGTCCTTCACCTGTATTTAATGCTCACCACAGGTCCTATTCAACAAAGGAGACACAAGGAGATGCCGGGCTTCGCAATCAAGTGGACTAGGGTGAGTTAAATTTTTTATTTATTTTTTTAACCCCTCCAGCGCTGTTTTACTATGCATTCTGTATTCAGAATGCTATTATTTTCCCTTATAACCATGTTATAAGGGAAAATAATAATGATCGGGTCTCCATCCCGATCGTCTCCTAGCAACCGTGTGTGAAAATTGCACCGCATCCGCACTTGCTTGCGATTTTCACGCACCCCATTCACGTCTATGGGGCCTGCGTCACGTGAAAATCGGACAATTTAGAGCATGCTGCTATTTTCACTCAACGCAAAAGTGATGCGTGAAAATCACCGCTCATGTGCACAGCCCCATAGAAATGAATGGGTCAGGATTCAGTGCGGGTGCAATGCGTTCACCGCACGCATCGAACCCGCACGGAAAACTCGCCCGTGTGAAAGGGGCCTTTTTGTAAACTGCAATATCAGGGTAATAATTTTTGAGGTTTATTTTGCTGTTAACTGTGTAACAGAAAAAATGGATTAAGAAAAATTTCACCTCCATTTCCTTTAATTCCTTTAAAGTCGGTTTATAAAAAATCCTCATAAAATGTTGTCTTCTAATGTCCTTAAAAAAAAATCTGATTTACAAAATGATGTCAGCATAAAGTGACATTTAATTAATAACTCTTTTATAAGGTGTCACTATCCATTTTAAAAGCTTAGAAATTCAATCCAATAATTTACAGGAAGTCAGAAAAATAGGGGAGACTGATCTCCAGTCTACACAGGACATGAAGCCCTGGCTTAGAGGGCAGGGGCAGGAGCAGAGCTGTAGGGTCTTAGGATGCCCTGATCAGCTCTGCCTGTGTGTCATGCCCCCACAGGGGGCTGTTTTCCCCTGTAACTGGCTCTGTTGTGGATGCCCCAGTTACAGTGGAAACAGTAAAAAAAAAAAAAAAAATTGCAGTGTCCTCCAGAGGTCTTTTAATAACCTCCTGGGGGACATATTATGTGCCAAAAGAAAATTAAAATATAATTAATGAAAAAAATAATAAAAACATACAAATAAAAAAAATTTAAAAAATAAAAAATGCAGTCGCTAACAGAAACCTTCACCATAGTTGCCCCGTTCTCTCAAATCTATACACGTTATATATGAAAATGATCGTCATAAAATAAAGAACCCATTGCAAAAATTATTTTTTGTGTCAGTTTTAAGAAAGTTATAATTTCCAAAAAATACTTTTTAATAATAATTAGCAGTTTTCTTCCAAATTAAACCTAAAAAAAAAAAAAAAAAAAACACATTCTATTAAAAAGTCCTAAGCGTCAAGTAAAAAAAAATTGCAAAAATTATTTTGGTAGTCAAACAAATAAAAAAACTACGGTCAATAAACCACCAATTGCACAAAATCACAAAAAGTTGAATGGACATTCAGGCCTTTTTTGGGCCCAGTCATGAAAGGGTTAAGCTAAAAAGTGCCTGCCCTAACTCTTCCATGGCCAACTGTGTATGTGTTGTCAGTGAGAAGTGGCGAGAACTCTTCTGTCAGTCACCTCTGGTGGTCAGTAATTCCCCAGGATAACACAAGGAAAAGGTCAAATTTTGCCCAATCCTTCAATCCCCCCCCCCATTGTCATACACATTAGATTGTCGTTCGGTCTTACTGAAAATGGCAAGTTTGTGCTAATAATACATTAATGTATATGGGAACCTAAAAATATTCTGCTTTTAATTCATATTCAAGGGCACCTTAATTTTCATATAGTGCATACTTTACATTGAGACACAACAGCATCCAGTAAAGTGGATTATGTGAATTATATATATTACTATATATATCTTCTAGCCCTATGTTCTCACACCAGTGCTGAAGCCCAGTGTCTTGGAGCCTGCACAGTGGATCTGATGAGCTCAGAAAACAGCACTCATCAGATCCACTGCGCAGGCGCCAAGTCACTAAGCCAATTCAGCGAGTGCACAAAGCATCTTCTGCTGCTTCCCAAGCTCAGGAAGCAGCATCAGATTCACTGTGCAATCGCCAATCCTTGGTGTTCCTGCAAGAGCACAGGGCTAGACAAGATGTTTAGCCCTGTCACTGAAAGGGGAAGGGGGTGTACAGAGAACATAGAGGGAGGGGTAGTGCCTGCAGTGCCCCTATCACTATGGCCAGCCTCTTGGTGCTCCAAATAGGCAAATTGTATAAAAAGAAAATTTCATATATATCTGCAAATATTAACATAACATAGTAATGTTATAAGGCCAAAAAAAGACATCTGTCCATCCAGTTTGGCATGTTATCCTACAAGTTGATTAGGAGGAAGGCAAAAAATCTGTGAGGTAGAAGCCAATTTTCCCACTTAAGAGGAAAAAAAATCCTTCCCGACTCCAAATAGGCAATCAGAATAACTCCCTGGATCAACGACCCATCTCCAGTAGCTAGCTATAGCCTATAATATTATTACACTCCAGAAATACATCCAGGACCCTCTTGAACTATTTTGGTGAACTCACCATCACCATCTCCTCAGGCAGAGACTTACATTATTCCTTCCCATGTGCTTAACACTACAGTTGTGACCAAAAGTTTTGAGAATGACACAAATATTAGTTTTCACAAAGTTTGCTGCTAAACTGCTTTTAGATCTTTGTTTCAGTTGTTTCTGTGATGTAGTGAAATATAATTGCATGCACTTCATACGTTTCAAATGCTTTTATCGACAATTACATGACATTTATGCAAAGAGTCAGTATTTGCAGTGTTGGCCCTTCTTTTTCAGGACCTCTGCAATTCGACTGGGCATGCTCTCAATCAACCTCTGGGCCAATTCCTGACTGATAGCAACCCATTCTTTCTTAATCACTTCTTGGAGTTTGTCAGAATTAGTGGGTTTTTGTTTGCCCACCCGCCTCTTGAGGATTGACCACAAGTTCTCAATGGGATTAAGATCTGGGGAGTTTCCAGGCCATGGACCCAAAATGTCAACGTTTTGGTCCCCGAGCCACTTAGTTATCACTTTTGCCTTATGGCACGGTGCTCCATCGTGCTGGAAAATGCATTGTTCTTCACCAAACTGTTGTTGGATTGTTGGAAGAAGTTGCTTTTGAAGGGTGTTTTGGTACCATTCTCTATTCATGGTTGTGTTTTTGGGCAAAATTGTGAGTGAGCCCACTCCCTTGGATGAGAAGCAACCCCACACATGAATGGTCTCAGGATGCTTTACTGTTGGCATGACACAGGACTGATGGTAGCGCTCACCTTTTCTTCTCCGGACAAGCCTTTTTCCTGATGCCCCAAACAATCGGAATGAGGCTTTATCGGAGAATATGACTTTACCCCAGCCCTCAGCAGTCCATTCACCATATTTTCTGCAGAAGATCAATCTGTCCCTGATGTTTTTTTTGGAGAGAAGTGGCTTATTTGCTGCCCTTCTTGACACCAGGCCATCTTCCAAAAGTCTTCTCCTCACTGTGTGTGCAGATGCGCTAACATCTGCCTGCTGCCATTCCTGTGCAAGCTCTGCACTGGTGGCACTCCGATCCCGCAGCTGAATCCTCTTTAGGAGACGTTCCTGGCGCTTGCTGGACTTTCTTGGACGCCCTGAAGCCTTCTTAACAAGAATTGAACCTCTTTCCTTGAAGTTCTTGATAATCCTATAAATTGTTGATTGAGGTGCAATCCTAGTAGCCACAATATCCTTGCCTGTGAAGCCATTTTTATGCAACGCAATGATGGCTGCACGCGTTTCTTTGCAGGTCACCATGGTTAACAATGGAAGAACAATGATTTTAAGCATCACCCTCCTTTTAACAGGTCAAGACTGCCATTTTAACCCAATCAGCCTGACATAATGATCTCCAGCCTTGTGCTCGTTAACATTCTCACCTGAGTTAACAAGACAATTACTGAAACTTAAGCAGCAACTTTTCCAATTTCCAATATTTATGTAATTCTCAAAACTTTTGGCCACGACTGTACATTTGTCAGTTGTCAGTGTTAAACCTCATCTGCCACTTCTCTGCCCAAGCCTCCAATCCATCCAGATCCCTCTGTAGCAGTATACTGTACTCTTCTGTGTTAATTACTTTCCACAGTTTAGTGTCATACGAAAAAATTGATATTATACTGTGCAATGCAAGCCTTCTACAAGATCATTAATAAATATATTGAAATATATAGAGCCTGATACTGATGCCTGTGGTACCCCACTAGTGACAGTTACCCAATCTGAGTATGTACCATTAATAACCATCCTCTGTTTTCTATCACTGAGCCAATTACTTACCCACATACAGACATTTTCTCCCAGTCCAAAGATTCTCATTTTATATACTAACCTTTTATGCGGTACAGTGTCAAATGCTTTGGAGAAGTCCAGATATACGACATCCATTGATTCACCGCTGTCAAGTCTAGAACTTACCTCCTCATAGAAACTGATTAAATTAGTTTGACATGACCGATCCCTCATGAAGCCATGTTGATATGGAGTTATTTGCTTATTTTCATTGAGGTACTCCAAGATAGCATCTCTTAGAAAACCTTCAAACTTTTTCGCCTATAGTTTCCACTCTCTGTTTTTGGACCCTTTGTGAATATTGGCACCACATTTGCTATGTGCCAATCTGTAGAACACACCCTGTTAGTATAGAGTCCTTAAATATCAGAAATAAGGGTCTGGCTATGACATTACTTAATTCTCTTAGTATACGGGGTTGTATGTATCTGGTCCTGGTGATTTCTCTATTTGAATCTTTTTAAGACACAGCTGTACTTCTTCCTGGGTCAGACAGGACACTTTTAATGGGGAATTTACTTTTACATTCTGCATTTCATCTGAATGCATTTCATCATTTCCTCAGTGAAAACAGTGGATAAAAAAATATTTTATAGCTTTGCTTTCTCCTCATCGCTCTCTGCAACTCCCCCCTCATTACTCTGTAGAGGGCCGACACCTTCAGATTTATACTTTTTACCAAATTAATTAAAGAACATTTTAGGGTTAGTTTTGCTCTCTTTGGCAATTAATCTCTCGGTCTCTAGTTTGGATGCTTTTATTAGTTTTTTACATATTCTATTTTTTCCTTATAGTTTTTCAGTACTTCCTCACCTCGCTCCTGTTTTAGAGATTTAAATGCTTTATTTTTGTTATTTATTTACAGCTCTATTTATCAACTTTTTTTTTTCTTGTTCCTCAACCTTTTATTCCCATAAGGTATGTACCTCTCACAATTAGATTTTAGGATGCTTTTAAAAAATATCCCAGTTGGCTATATTTTTTATTTTTGAGGACTTTATACCAGATAGTTAGGTCTATGGCCTATCTTAGCAAGTAGATAATAGAGAAGGCTCACCTACTGATCAAAATATGGAATGGGTCAACCTGCAAAGAAGAAATCACCCAATCTTCTAAAAGGTAATTGTAAAAATAGAAAGCTAGCAGGGCACACCTTCACTTAGCTGAGTGAAGGTGTGCCCTGCTACCTTTCTATTTTTACTATGGCCTATCTTAGTTAGCTAAATTTTGCTTTTTTGACGTTTGGTATTTTTGTTCCTCCCTGAAGAAACACTTTTTTGAATGACAATTGGAAGGTTAATACTTTATGGTCACTATTTCCCAGGGGTCCCCAAACCTGCACATCTGTTGTTCTGTCAGGTCTATTGGTTAATACTAAGTCCAGTATGGCTGTCTCTCTAGTCAGGCCCTGAATCAGTTGGGAAAGGTAATTGTCTTTGGTTATTGCCAAGAACCTGTTTCCTTTATGAGATATACAAGTTTCAGTTTCCCTGTCCATATCTGGGTAGTTGAGGTCCCACATAATAACAACCTCATTATGTTCTGCCGCCTCGTCTATCTCGTTTAGTAGTAGATTTTCTGTGAACTCTGGTATATTAGGTGGTTTATAATATACTCCTATTAGGTAGTTAGAACCCAGTAATAAGTATTTTCTGGAAGCCGGTAAATGAAACGCCTTAATCAATATTTTGTGGAAGCTGGTGTATCGCAGGCCTCAATCAATATATGGTGGAAGTCGGTATATCAATACCCTGTATTAGTATTTTGTGGAAACAGGTATATATAACTAGGGATGAGCGAACTCGAACTGTATAGTTCGGGTTCGTACCGAATTTTGGGGTGTCCGTGACACGGACCCGAACCCGGACATTTTCGTAAAAGTCCGGGTTCGGGTTCGGTGTTCGTCGCTTTCTTGGCGCTTTTGTGACGCTTTCTTGGCGCTTTTTGAAAGGCTGCAAAGCAGCCAATCAACAAGCGTCATACTACTTGCCCCAAGAGGCCATCACAGCCATGACTACTATTGGCATGGCTGTGATTGGCCAGAGCACCATGTGACCCAGCCTCTATTTAAGCTGGAGTCACATAGCGCCGCCCGTCACTCTGCTCTGATTAGCGTAGGGAGAGGTTGCGGCTGCGACAGTAGGGCGAGATTAGGCAGATTAACTCCTCCAAAGGACTTGATTAACTGATCGATCTGCAGCTGTGGATCATTGAGCTGCTGATCCTCAATTGCTCACTGTTTTTAGGCTGCCCAGACCGTTTGTCAGTCACATTTTTCTGGGGTGATCGGCGGCCATTTTGTGTCTTGTGGTGCGCCAGCACAAGCTGCGACCAAGTGCATTTAACCCTCAATGGTGTGGTTGTTTTTTGGCTAAAGCCTACATCAGGGTGAAGCTGTCACACCAAGTGCATTTAACCAGCAATAGTCTGTTCATTTTTTGGCCATATACAAAATCAGGGGCAAGCTGCGCCTGTCACCAAGTGCATTTAACCCTCAATGGTGTGGTTGTTTTTTGGCTAAAGCCTACATCAGGGTAAAGCTGTCACACCAAGTGCATTTAACCAGCAATAGTCTGTTCATTTTTTGGCCATATACAAAATCAGGGGCAAGCTGCGCCTGTCACCAAGTGCATTTAACCCTCAATGGTGTGGTTGTTTTTTGGCTAAAGCCTACATCAGGGTGAAGCTGTCACACCAAGTGCATTTAACCAGCAATAGTCTGTTCATTTTTTGGCCATATACAAAATCAGGGGCAAGCTGCGCCTGTCACCAAGTGCATTTAACCCTCAATGGTGTGGTTGTTTTTTGGCTAAAGCCTACATCAGGGTGAAGCTGTCACACCAAGTGCATTTAACCAGCAATAGTCTGTTCATTTTTTGGCCATATACAAAATCAGGGGCAAGCTGCGCCTGTCACCAAGTGCATTTAACCCTCAATGGTGTGGTTGTTTTCTGGCTAAAGCCTACATCAGGGTGAAGCTGTCACACCAAGTGCATTTAACCAGCAATAGTCTGTTTATTTTTTGGCCATATACTACATCAGGGGCAAGCTGCGCCCGTCACCAAGTGCATTTAACCCTCAGTAGTGTGGTTGGTCAAGCTGTGACACCAAGTGCATTTAACCAGCAATAGTCTGTTCATTTTTTGGCCATATACTACATCAGGGGCAAGCTGCGCCCGTCACCAAGTGCATTTAACCAGCAATAGTGTGGTTATTTTTTGGCCATATCCCAGTCTAATTCTGTCACTAAATCCATACCGGTCACCCAGCGCCTAAATACTAGGCCTCAAATTTATATCCCGCTAAATCTCTCGTTACCGCTGTCCTGTTGTAGCTGGGAAAGTTATTTAGTGTCCGTCAAAGCACATTTTTTGTTCTGGGTTGAAGTACAATTCCCAATTTAGCAATTTCATAATTTAGTGGTTTCTGCTATATCAGAGCTATTTGAAATCTATCCCTAAAAGGGTATATAATATTCAAGGTGCACATTGGGTCATTCAGAATAACTTCACACACACCCGCTACTGTGTATTTTCAAGTCTAATTCTGTCACTAAACCCATACCTGTCACCCAGCGCCTAAATACTAGGCCTCAAATTTATATCCTGCTAAATCTCTCGTTACCGCTGTCCTGTTGTAGCTGGGAAAGTTATTTAGTGTCCGTCAAAGCACATTTTTTGTTCTGTGTTGAAGTACAATTCCCAATTTAGCAATTTCATAATTTAGTGGTTTCTGCTATATCAGAGCTATTTGAAATCTATCCCTAAAAGGGTATATAATATTCAAGGTGCACATTGGGTCATTCAGAATAACTTCACACACACCCGCTACTGTGTATTTCCAAGTCTAATTCTGTCACTAAACCCATACCTGTCACCCAGCGCCTAAATACTAGGCCTCAAATTTATATCCTGCTAAATCTCTCGTTACCGCTGTCCTGTTGTAGCTGGGAAAGTTATTTAGTGTCCGTCAAAGCACATTTTTTGTTCTGGGTTGAAGTACAATTCCCAATTTAGCAATTTCATAATTTAGTGGTTTCTGCTATATCAGAGCTATTTGAAATCTATCCCTAAAAGGGTATATAATATTCAAGGTGCACATTGGGTCATTCAGAATAACTTCACACACACCCGCTACTGTGTATTTCCAAGTCTAATTCTGTCACTAAACCCATACCTGTCACCCAGCGCCTAAATACTAGGCCTCAAATTTATATCCTGCTAAATCTCTCGTTACCGCTGTCCTGTTGTAGCTGGGAAAGTTATTTAGTGTCCGTCAAAGCACATTTTTTGTTCTGGGTTGAAATACAATTCCCAATTTAGCAATTTCATAATTTAGTGGTTTCTGCTATATCAGAGCTATTTGAAATCTATCCCTAAAAGGGTATATAATATTCAAGGTGCACATTGGGTCATTCAGAATAACTTCACACACACCCGCTACTGTGTATTTCCAAGTCTAATTCTGTCACTAAACCCATACCTGTCACCCAGCGCCTAAATACTAGGCCTCAAATTTATATCCTGCTAAATCTCTCGTTACCGCTGTCCTGTTGTAGCTGGGAAAGTTATTTAGTGTCCGTCAAAGCACATTTTTTGTTCTGGGTTGAAATACAATTCCCAATTTAGCAATTTCATAATTTAGTGGTTTCTGCTATATCAGAGCTATTTGAAATCTATCCCTAAAAGGGTATATAATATTCAAGGTGCACATTGGGTCATTCAGAATAACTTCACACACACCCGCTACTGTGTATTTCCAAGTCTAATTCTGTCACTAAACCCATACCTGTCACCCAGCGCCTAAATACTAGGCCTCAAATTTATATCCTGCTAAATCTCTCGTTACCGCTGTCCTGTTGTAGCTGGGAAAGTTATTTAGTGTCCGTCAAAGCACATTTTTTGTTCTGGGTTGAAATACAATTCCCAATTTAGCAATTTCATAATTTAGTGGTTTCTGCTATATCAGAGCTATTTGAAATCTATCCCTAAAAGGGTAGATCATATTGAAGGTGCACATAGGGTCATTCAGAATAACTTCACACACACCCGCTACTGTGTATTTCCAAGTCTAATTCTGTCACTAAACCCATACCTGTCACCCAGCGCCTAAATACTAGGCCTCAAATTTATATCCCGCTAAATCTCTCGTTACCGCTGTCCTGTTGTAGCTGGGAAAGTTATTTAGTGTCCGTCAAAGCACATTTTTTGTTCTGGGTTGAAGTACAATTCCCAATTTAGCAATTTCATAATTTAGTGGTTTCTGCTATATCAGAGCTATTTGAAATCTATCCCTAAAAGGGTATATAATATTCAAGGTGCACATTGGGTCATTCAGAATAACTTCACACACACCCGCTACTGTGTATTTCCAAGTCTAATTCTGTCACTAAACCCATACCTGTCACCCAGCGCCTAAATACTAGGCCTCAAATTTATATCCTGCTAAATCTCTCGTTACCGCTGTCCTGTTGTAGCTGGGAAAGTTATTTAGTGTCCGTCAAAGCACATTTTTTGTTCTGGGTTGAAGTACAATTCCCAATTTAGCAATTTCATAATTTAGTGGTTTCTGCTATATCAGAGCTATTTGAAATCTATCCCTAAAAGGGTATATAATATTCAAGGTGCACATTGGGTCATTCAGAATAACTTCACACACACCCGCTACTGTGTATTTCCAAGTCTAATTCTGTCACTAAACCCATACCTGTCACCCAGCACCTAAATACTAGGCCTCAAATTTATATCCTGCTAAATCTCTCGTTACCGCTGTCCTGTTGTAGCTGGGAAAGTTATTTAGTGTCCGTCAAAGCACATTTTTTGTTCTGGGTTGAAATACAATTCCCAATTTAGCAATTTCATAATTTAGTGGTTTCTGCTATATCAGAGCTATTTGAAATCTATCCCTAAAAGGGTATATAATATTCAAGGTGCACATTGGGTCATTCAGAATAACTTCACACACACCCGCTACTGTGTATTTCCAAGTCTAATTCTGTCACTAAACCCATACCTGTCACCCAGCGCCTAAATACTAGGCCTCAAATTTATATCCTGCTAAATCTCTCGTTACCGCTGTCCTGTTGTAGCTGGGAAAGTTATTTAGTGTCCGTCAAAGCACATTTTTTGTTCTGGGTTGAAGTACAATTCCCAATTTAGCAATTTCATAATTTAGTGGTTTCTGCTATATCAGAGCTATTTGAAATCTATCCCTAAAAGGGTATATAATATTCAAGGTGCACATTGGGTCATTCAGAATAACTTCACACACACCCGCTACTGTGTATTTCCAAGTCTAATTCTGTCACTAAACCCATACCTGTCACCCAGCGCCTAAATACTAGGCCTCAAATTTATATCCTGCTAAATCTCTCGTTACCGCTGTCCTGTTGTAGCTGGGAAAGTTATTTAGTGTCCGTCAAAGCACATTTTTTGTTCTGGGTTGAAATACAATTCCCAATTTAGCAATTTCATAATTTAGTGGTTTCTGCTATATCAGAGCTATTTGAAATCTATCCCTAAAAGGGTATATAATATTCAAGGTGCACATTGGGTCATTCAGAATAACTTCACACACACCCGCTACTGTGTATTTCCAAGTCTAATTCTGTCACTAAACCCATACCTGTCACCCAGCGCCTAAATACTAGGCCTCAAATTTATATCCTGCTAAATCTCTCGTTACCGCTGTACTGTTGTTGCTTGGAAAGATATTTAGTGTCCGTCAAAGCACATTTTTTGTTCTGGGTTGAAATACAATTCCCAATTTAGCAATTTCATAATTTAGTGGTTCCTGCTATATCAGAGCTATTTGAAATCTATCCCAAAAAGGGTATATAATATTCAAGGTGCACATAGGGTCATTCAGAATAACTTCACACACACCCTCTACTGTGTATTTCCAAGTCTAATTCTGTCACTAAACCCATACCTGTCACCCAGCGCCTAAATACTAGGCCTCAAATTTATATCCTGCTAAATCTCTCGTTACCGCTGTACTGTTGTTGCTGGGCAAGATATTTAGTGTCCGTCAAAGCACATTTTTTGTTCTGGGTTGAAATACAATTCCCAATTTAGCAATTTCATAATTTAGTGGTTCCTGCTATATCAGAGCTATTTGAAATCTATCCCAAAAAGGGTATATAATATTCAAGGTGCACATAGGGTCATTCAGAATAACTTCACACACACGCTTCTGTGCATTTCCAAGTCTAATTCTGTCACTAAATCCATACCGGTCACCCAGCGCCTAAATACTAGGCCTCAAATTTATATCCCGCTGAATTTGAATACAATACATTGGGCCAAATAATATATTTGTTGTTGTGGTGAACCATAACAATGAGAAAAACATCTAGTAAGGGACGCGGACGTGGACATGGTCGTGGTGGTGTTAGTGGACCCTCTGGTGCTGGGAGAGGACGTGGCCGTTCTGCCACATCCACACGTCCTAGTGTACCAACTACCTCAGGTCCCAGTAGCCGCCAGAATTTACAGCGATATATGGTGGGGCCCAATGCCGTTCTAAGGATGGTAAGGCCTGAGCAGGTACAGGCATTAGTCAATTGGGTGGCCGACAGTGGATCCAGCACGTTCACATTATCTCCCACCCAGTCTTCTGCAGAAAGCGCACAGATGGCGCCTGAAAACCAACCCCATCAGTCTGTCACATCACCCCCATGCATACCAGGGAAACTGTCTCAGCCTCAAGTTATGCAGCAGTCTCTTATGCTGTTTGAAGACTCCGCTGGCAGGGTTTCCCAAGGGCATCCACCTAGCCCTTCCCCAGCGGTGAAAGACATAGAATGCACTGACGCACAACCACTTATGTTTCCTGATGATGAGGACATGGGAATACCACCTCAGCATGTCTCTGATGATGACGAAACACAGGTGCCAACTGCTGCGTCTTTCTGCAGTGTGCAGACTGAACAGGAGGTCAGGGATCAAGACTGGGTGGAAGACGATGCAGGGGACGATGAGGTCCTAGACCCCACATGGAATGAAGGTCGTGCCACTGACTTTCACAGTTCGGAGGAAGAGGCAGTGGTGAGACCGAGCCAACAGCGTAGCAAAAGAGGGAGCAGTGGGCAAAAGCAGAACACCCGCCGCCAAGAGACTCCGCCTGCTACTGACCGCCGCCATCTGGGACCGAGCACCCCAAAGGCAGCTTCAAGGAGTTCCCTGGCATGGCACTTCTTCAAACAATGTGCTGACGACAAGACCCGAGTGGTTTGCACGCTGTGCCATCAGAGCCTGAAGCGAGGCATTAACGTTCTGAACCTGAGCACAACCTGCATGACCAGGCACCTGCATGCAAAGCATGAACTGCAGTGGAGTAAACACCTTAAAACCAAGGAAGTCACTCAGGCTCCCCCTGCTACCTCTTCTGCTGCTGCCGCCTCGGCCTATTCTGCTGCTGCCGCCTCGGCCTCTTCCTCCGCCTCTGGAGGAACGTTGGCACCTGCCGCCCAGCAAACAGGGGATGTACCACCAACACCACCACCACCACCTCCGTCACCAAGCGTCTCAACCATGTCACACGCCAGCGTTCAGCTCTCCATCTCACAAACATTTGATAGAAAGCGTAAATTCCCACCTAGCCACCCTCGATCCCTGGCCCTGAATGCCAGCATTTCTAAACTACTGGCCTATGAAATGCTGTCATTTAGGCTGGTGGACACAGACAGCTTCAAACAGCTCATGTCGCTTGCTGTCCCACAGTATGTTGTTCCCAGCCGGCACTACTTCTCCAAGAGAGCCGTGCCTTCCCTGCACAACCAAGTATCCGATAAAATCAAGTGTGCACTGCGCAACGCCATCTGTAGCAAGGTCCACCTAACCACAGATACGTGGACCAGTAAGCACGGCCAGGGACGCTATATCTCCCTAACTGCACACTGGGTAAATGTAGTGGCAGCTGGGCCCCAGGCGGAGAGCTGTTTGGCGCACGTCCTTCCGCCGCCAAGGATCGCAGGGCAACATTCTTTGCCTCCTGTTGCCACCTCCTCCTTCTCGGCTTCCTCCTCCTCTTCTTCCACCTGCTCATCCAGTCAGCCACACACCTTCACCACCAACTTCAGCACAGCCCGGGGTAAACGTCAGCAGGCCATTCTGAAACTCATATGTTTGGGGGACAGGCCCCACACCGCACAGGAGTTGTGGCGGGGTATTGAACAACAGACCGACGAGTGGTTGCTGCCGGTGAGCCTCAAGCCCGGCCTGGTGGTGTGTGATAATGGGCGAAATCTCGTTGCAGCTCTGGGACTAGCCAATTTGACGCACATCCCTTGCTTGGCGCATGTGCTGAATTTGGTGGTGCAGAAGTTCATTCACAACTACCCCGACATGTCAGAGCTGCTGCATAAAGTGCGGGCCGTCTGTTCGCGCTTCCGGCGTTCACATCCTGCCGCTGCTCGCCTGTCTGCGCTACAGCGTAACTTCGGCCTTCCCGCTCACCGCCTCATATGCGACGTGCCCACCAGGTGGAACTCCACCTTGCACATGCTGGACAGACTGTGCGAGCAGCAGCAGGCCATAGTGGAGTTTCAGCTGCAGCACGCACGGGTCAGTCGCACTACAGAACAGCACCACTTCACCACCAATGACTGGGCCTCCATGCGAGACCTGTGTGCCCTGTTGCGCTGTTTCGAGTACTCCACCAACATGGCCAGTGGCGATGACACCGTTATCAGCGTTACAATACCACTTCTATGTCTCCTTGAGAAAACACTTAGGGCGATGATGGAAGAGGAGGTGGCCCAGGAGGAGGAGGAGGAGGAGGAGGAAGAGGGGTCATTTTTAGCACTTTCAGGCCAGTCTCTTCGAAGTGACTCAGAGGGAGGTTTTTGGCAACAGCAGAGGCCAGGTACAAATGTGGCCAGCCAGGGCCCACTACTGGAGGACGAGGAGGACGAGGATGAGGAGGAGGTGGAGGAGGATGAGGATGAAGCATGGTCACAGCGGGGTGGCACCCAACGCAGCTCGGGTCCATCACTGGTGCGTGGCTGGGGGGAAAGGCAGGACGATGACGATACGCCTCCCACAGAGGACAGCTTGTCCTTACCCCTGGGCAGCCTGGCACACATGAGCGACTACATGCTGCAGTGCCTGCGCAACGACAGCAGAGTTGCCCACATTTTAACCTGTGCGGACTACTGGGTTGCCACCCTGCTGGATCCACGCTACAAAGACAATGTGCCCACCTTACTTCCTGCACTGGAGCGTGATAGGAAGATGCGCGAGTACAAGCGCACGTTGGTAGACGCGCTACTGAGAGCATTCCCAAATGTCACAGGGGAACAAGTGGAAGCCCAAGGCCAAGGCAGAGGAGGAGCAAGAGGTCGCCAAGGCAGCTGTGTCACGGCCAGCTCCTCTGAGGGCAGGGTTAGCATGGCAGAGATGTGGAAAACTTTTGTCAACACGCCACAGCTAACTGCACCACCACCTGATACGCAACGTGTTAGCAGGAGGCAACATTTCACTAACATGGTGGAACAGTACGTGTGCACACCCCTCCACGTACTGACTGATGGTTCGGCCCCATTCAACTTCTGGGTCTCTAAATTGTCCACGTGGCCAGAGCTAGCCTTTTATGCCTTGGAGGTGCTGGCCTGCCCGGCAGCCAGCGTTTTGTCTGAACGTGTATTCAGCACGGCAGGGGGCGTCATTACAGACAAACGCAGCCGCCTGTCTACAGCCAATGTGGACAAGCTGACGTTCATAAAAATGAACCAGGCATGGATCCCACAGGACCTGTCCGTCCCTTGTCCAGATTAGACATTAACTACCTCCCCATAACCATATATTATTGGACTCCAGGGCACTTCCTCATTCAATCCTATTTTTATTTTCATTTTACCATTATATTGCAAGGCTACCCAAAGTTGAATGAACCTCTCCTCTGCCTGTGTGCTAGGCCTAAATATATGCCAATGGATTGTTGCAGTGGTGGCTGACGTGAAGCCTCATTCTCTGCTATGACATGCAGACTGATTCTCTGGTGACATGAAGCCAGATTGTCTGTTACGGGACCTCTCTCCTCTGCCTGGGTGCTGGGCCTGAATTTATGACAATGGACTGTTGCAGTGGTGGCTGACGTGAAGCCTGATTCTCTGCTATGACATGCAGACTGATTCTCTGCTGACATGAAGCCAGATCCTCTGTTACGGGACCTCTCTCCTCTGCCTGGGTGCTGGGCCTAAATTTATGAAAATGGACTGTTGCAGTGGTGGGTGACGTGAAGCCTCATTCTCTGCTATGACATGCAGACTGATTCTCTGCTGACATGAAGCCAGATTGTCTGTTACGGGACCTCTCTCCTCTGCCTGGGTGCTGGGCCTAAATATCTGACAATGGACTGTTGCATTGGTGGCTGACGTGAAGCCTGATTCTCTGCTATGATATGAAGACTGATTCTCTGCTGACATGAAGCCAGATTGTCTGTTACGGGACCTCTCTCCTCTGCCTGTGTGCTAGGCCTAAATATATGCCAATGGATTGTTGCAGTGGTGGCTGACGTGAAGCCTGATTCTCTGCTATGACATGCAGACTGATTCTCTGGTGACATGAAGCCAGATCCTCTGTTACGGGACCTCTCTCCTCTGCCTGGGTGCTGGGCCTAAATTTATGAAAATGGACTGTTGCAGTGGTGGGTGACGTGAAGCCTGATTCTCTGCTATGACATGCAGACTGATTCTCTGGTGACATGAAGCCAGATCCTCTGTTACGGGACCTCTCTCCTCTGCCTGGGTGCTGGGCCTAAATTTATGAAAATGGACTGTTGCAGTGGTGGGTGACGTGAAGCCTCATTCTCTGCTATGACATGCAGACTGATTCTCTGCTGACATGAAGCCAGATCGTCTGTTACGGGACCTCTCTCCTCTGCCTGGGTGCTGGGCCTAAATTTATGAAAATGGACTCTTACAGTGGTGGGTGACGTGAAGCCTGATTCTCTGCTATGACATGAAGACTGATTCTCTGCTGACATGAAGCCAGATCCTCTGTTACGGGACCTCTCTCCTCTGCCTGGGTGCTGGGCCTAAATATCTGACAATGGACTGTTGCATTGGTGGCTGACGTGAAGCCTGATTCTCTGCTATGATATGAAGACTGATTCTCTGCTGACATGAAGCCAGATTGTCTGTTACGGGACCTCTCTCCTCTGCCTGTGTGCTAGGCCTAAATATATGCCAATGGATTGTTGCAGTGGTGGCTGACGTGAAGCCTGATTCTCTGCTATGACATGCAGACTGATTCTCTGGTGACATGAAGCCAGATCCTCTGTTACGGGACCTCTCTCCTCTGCCTGGGTGCTGGGCCTAAATTTATGAAAATGGACTGTTGCAGTGGTGGGTGACGTGAAGCCTGATTCTCTGCTATGACATGCAGACTGATTCTCTGGTGACATGAAGCCAGATCCTCTGTTACGGGACCTCTCTCCTCTGCCTGGGTGCTGGGCCTAAATTTATGAAAATGGACTGTTGCAGTGGTGGGTGACGTGAAGCCTCATTCTCTGCTATGACATGCAGACTGATTCTCTGCTGACATGAAGCCAGATTGTCTGTTACGGGACCTCTCTCCTCTGCCTGGGTGCTGGGCCTGAATTTATGACAATGGACTGTTGCAGTGGTGGCTGACGTGAAGCCTGATTCTCTGCTATGATATGAAGACTGATTCTCTGCTGACATGAAGCCAGATTGTCTGTTACGGGACCTCTCTCCTCTGCCTGGGTGCCGGGGCCTAAATATCTGAGAATGGACTGTTCCAGTGGTGGGTAACGGGAAGCCAGATTCTCTGCTATGATATGAAGACTGATTCTCTGCTGACATGAAGCCAGATTGTCTGTTACGGGACCTCTCTCCTCTGCCTGGGTGCTGGGCCTAAATTTATGAAAATGGACTCTTACAGTGGTGGGTGACGTGAAGCCTGATTCTCTGCTATGACATGAAGACTGATTCTCTGCTGACATGAAGCCAGATTGTCTGTTACGGGACCTCTCTCCTCTGCCTGGGTGCCGGGGCCTAAATATCTGAGAATGGACTGTTCCAGTGGTGGGTGACGGGAAGCCAGATTCTCTGCTATGGAACCTCTCTCCAATTGATTTTGGTTAATTTTTATTTATTTAATTTTTATTTTAATTAATTTCCCTATCCACATTTGTTTGCAGGGGATTTACCTACATGTTGCTGCCTTTTGCAGCCCTCTAGCCCTTTCCTGGGCTGTTTTACAGCCGTTTTAGTGCCGAAAAGTTCGGGTCCCCATTGACTTCAATGGGGTTCGGGTTCGGGACGAAGTTCGGATCGGGTTCGGATCCCGAACCCGAACATTTCCGGGATGTTCGGCCGAACTTCTCGAACCCGAACATCCAGGTGTTCGCTCAACTCTATATATAACCCAATATTAAGTATTTGCTGGAACCCGGTAAATCTAACCCCTTAATTAATATTTGGTGAAAGCTGGTGTATCGCAGGCCTCAATCAATATTTTGTGGAAGCCGGTATATCAATCCACTCTATCAGTATTTTATGGAAACAGGTATATAAAACCTAATAATGAGTATTTGCTGGAAGACGGTAATTCAAACCCCTTAATCAATATTTGTGGAAAGCTGGTGTATCGCAGGCCTCAATCAATATTTTGTGGAAGCCGTTATATCAAACCCCTCAGTATTATGAGTATTATGTGGAATCCGGTAAATCTAACCCCTTAATTAATATTTGGTGAAAGCTGGTGTATCGCAGGCATCAATCAATAGTTTGTGGAAGCTGGTATATCAATCCACTCTATCAGTATTTTGTTAAAACAGATATATAGAACCCAATAATGAATATTTGTTTGAAGACGGCATATCAAACCTCCTAATCATTATTTGGTGGAAGCTGGTGTATCGCAGGCATTAATCTATATTTGGTGGAAGTCAGTGTTCACACCCCTCAATCAATATTTTGTGGAAGCCGGTGTATCACATCCCTGAATCAGTATTTTGTGGAAGCAGATATATTGCACCCCTTAATCATTTTTTTTGGGGGGGCAACAGGTATATCACACCAGTTGAAATTAGTTATTCGAATAGCGTTGGTCCCTCTATATAGCTGCGGTATCTCAGCAGAACCACACACAACTGCTGCACAATACAAATGCACTATAATATACTTTCTATGTTAGAAGGTATACTATAAGTATATCACACCCCTCTATCAGTTTTTTTGGGGGGCAACAGGTATATCACACCAGTTGCAATTACTTATTCCAATAGTGTTTGTCCCTCTATCTAGCTGTGGTATCTTAGCAGAACCGTACACAACTGCTGCACAATACAAATGCATTATAATATACTTTCTATGTTAGAAGGTATATTATAGGTATATCACACCCCTCAATCATTTTTTTTTTTTTTTTGGGGGGGGGGCAACAGGTATATCAAACCAGTTGCAATTACTTATTCCAATAGTGTTTGTCCCTCTATCTAGCTGCGGTATCTCAGCAGAACCGCACACAACTGCTGCATAATACAAATGCACTATAATATACTTTCTATGTTAGAAGGTATATTATAGGTATATCACACCCCTCAATCAGATTTTTTTTTTGGGGGGGGGCAAAAAGGTATATAACACCAGTTGAAATTAGTTATTCCAATATCTATAAATTTGTATTTTTTGCAATATGGACATCATGAATTAATGTATAACTTCCAAGTCGAGACATCATGGACTGCACATATATATACCATCTTGACCCTTTTATTGGTTTTTAGTCCAAAGATGGGTACTTTGAACATTTACATGATGCTATATTAATACTTTGGGTGCAATTTTGACTCATTATTATTGTTTATACAATTTTTTTTACACCATTTACTTACACTATCGTTTTGCATTGTTTCTCATCTCACGTTGATGTTGCACACCACCATACATCTATACATATATTTATCTACTCCGTATAGAAGAAGAAGAAGAAGAAGAAGAAGAAGAAGAAGAAGAAAATCCCTTTATTGTCCCTCAGTGGGGAAATTTTGGCATAACAACAGCAATCACATTCACAACAGGAGCAAAATAAGAGTAATTAGAAATTAAAGAGTAAAATACAAGAAAAACATAACACAGAATTTACCTAAAAAATTCACTACTGGGTTTCTGGGAACAGTGGTCGTTATAAATCCTAACCGCTGCTGGGAGGAAGGACCTCCGATAACGTTCCTTCGCGCACTTAGGTTGCAGCAGTCTGTCACTGAAGGAGCTCTCCAGATCCACAACAGCTTTGTGTATGGGGTGGGAGACATTGTCTAACAATGATGTTAATTTTGTTAGCGTGCTTCTGTCACCCACCTCCTGCACTGGATCAAGGGGACAACCTAGGACAGAGATGGCCTTCTTAATAAGCTTATCTAATCTCTGTCTCTCAGCTACAGATAATCTGCTCCCCCAACAAACCACATCATAGAATATGGCTGATGCCACCACTGAGCCAAAGAAGGTCTTTAAGAGCATCCCCTGCACTCCAAAGGACCTCAGTCTCCTCAACAGATAGAGTCTGCTCTGACCCTTTTTGAAAAGAGCATCAGTGTTATGGCTCCAGTCCAGTTTGTTGTTTAGGTGAACACCCAGGTACTTATAAGAGTCCACCACCTCAATGTCCGTTCCCTGTATGCTCACCAGAACCAAAACGGAGGGCCTGTGTGTGCGAAAATCCACCACCAGCACCTTGATTTTGCCCGCGTAGATCTGGAGCTGGTTCCGCTGACACCAGTCCACAAAATCCTGTGTCCCCTGTCTGTACTCTGAGTCATCCTCACCTGTGATAAGGCCGACTATGGCAGAGTCATCAGAGAACTTCTGTAGGTGGCAGCCTGGGGAGTTGATGGAGAAGTCTGCAGTGTAGAGGGTTAAGAGGAACGGTGCCAGCACAGTTCCTTATGGTGCCTCCGTACTGCAGATAAGCTCATCATAGACACAACCCTGAGATTTAACAAACTGTGGGCATTCTTTTGTCAAGTATCCAATGTGACATGTGGTGGCCCACTTCTGCCATCTCCAGCTTGTCCCTCAGAGGTCCAGGTTGGATGGTGTTAAAAGCACTGGAGAAATCAAAAAACATGATCCTCACAGTGCTTCCAGGCCTCTCCAGGTAAGTTAGGTGTAGGAGGTAGATGATGGCATAATCCAGTGGATCCAATGAAGACCTCACCAGGGGGCGAAGATGGTTGAGAACCAGCCTGTCCAGGGTCTTCATCAAGTGTGAGGTCAATGCTACCGGCCTGTAGCTGCGGAGGTCTTTCGGGTGTGAGGTCTTTGGCACCAGTACCACACAGGAGGCCTTCCACAGCTATGGAACCTTCCCCAGCCTCAGGCTTATGTTGAACATGTGACCCATGATGCCACACAGTTGGTCTGAGCAGCACTTCAGGAGCCTGGAGCTGATGCCGTCTGGTCCTGCAGCTTTATGCACCTTTAATTTTCTGTAGTTCCTTCCTCACCTGGAGAGTGGTGAAGGACAAGGTGGGCATGTGGGGAGGGGTGTGAACAATGGAGTCCTCTGGTGTAGAGGGGAGAGTGGTGGTAGGTTGCTAAGAGGTGAACAGGCAGTGATGGTAGTGGTGGGGGAAGAAGATGGGGGGTGTTTGTAGCAGCACGGGGGATGTTTTTACATTCATCACTACATCATCAACTATTCTGATGATATATTTGTTATTGTATACTTTATATGTTACTCACATTTTTTTGTATGTTTATGTATGCATTCACTGGCATACCTGTTCTTTGCGGGGTATGTATACACTACTGGCCTATTGCACGTGTGTCACTTTTCACGTTTGGTATGCACTTTATTGCACTGCACTTTGTGTGATATACAGACATTTGGGCACGCCGTTATTTGCGCAGCGTTAGGATTTTATTTTGCATCTCTTTAAAAAAAAAAATCCTTTATATATTTTAGTTTTTTATATATAAGTATGTATATGTATGTATGTATCTATAAAGGTGTCTTTTTGATCAGCGCTATTGTTCAATAATTCAACTACGATTTGTTGTCTATTGTGGTTGCTGTCAATGACAGACTGGATATTTCTTTATTATGCATCCTGGATGCTCTGCCTGTATTATTTACAGACTGAGGCTAGAGATCATATGACGTCCTTATGCTCAGTTTACTCATAACGTTATAATGTATATTTTGGCCTGTGATGCTATATTTTTTTAAATATTCATCCTTTAATCTATTGCAGGATATGTTCATTTATGTGGTTTATTTTAGGTCTATGGTGGAGGTATGTGTCCCTTACCTATCATGTGATCCAGTCAGGTGACCGCGGTTTCAGCGCATGCGAGCGGGTTTGGGCGGCCATTCTGTTTGCTGGTTACCACCTCACCTTGCGTAATTCTGTCACAAGACTGTGACATCATTGGCACACGCTCGCAATGGAGCAGCTAATATAATCCTATGCCGGTAGTTTCCCTCTCTTCGTGACATCTTTAGGCTCAGATCATGTGATGGGAGGCGGGACACATTTTTTCATGTGATCCTCGATGCATAGACGCTTCACAGGTGTTCTGATGTATCTAATGTATTTGGCTATATATATTGCAACCGTTCCACTGCCCCTCACTTCCCCTGACGAAGCTATCTGGCAAAACACGTTGGGTAAGTGGGGGACACTTGGATGGGCTTTTTTGCTACTAGATCGCTTTTATGAATTTCAGAGAAGCTTTTTGATACTCTTTATCTCCTTGGCACTGTTGCTGTTCGGCACAACAATGCACTTTAATTGATTTGAAGCCTTTATTAGTGATGAGCAGCAGGAGTCATATTAGAATTTGCGATATTTCGCGAATATTTTGAAGAATATTTGTCGAATATTCGCAAATTTGAATATTCGTTATATTCTACGATTTTTTTACTCGAAAAATTGGCAAGGTTATGATCGTGTAATATGCGAATTTTCGTAATTCTAATTTTATTGCTAATTTTTCAACTTACAACTATTAGACAAAGAAGATTATAGCACTATATTAGCTAAATTGCTCTATAGTCATTTTAAAAAAAAAATATTCGCTATATTGCTATAACTTTGTTTTTTCAAATATTTGTGATATTCTAAAACAAGAATATATAGCAATATAGTGAATATTCGAAAAAAAAAATTATATAGAGCAATTTAGCTAATATAGTGCTATAATCTTCTTTGTCTAATAGTTGTAAGTTGAAAAATTTGCAATAAAAATTAGCATTACGAAAATTCGCAAACAAGACTACTCCTAAAGTGAAATATACTGCAGCCTTCTCATTGGCCCACAAGCTAGAAGCAGGGAGGGATCATGTGTATTGACTAAAGAAAAAATTGAATTGCATTTTCGAAGTACCTATATTCGCGATAAAAATTCTAAATTAGAAAATTTGCGATCAACACTAGCCTTTATATGTACTATTCTTTTGGGAGATTTAAGTCTTATTTCATTAATATATATTGCTGTAAATTACCTTGTATGTATTTTGAATCTAATCAAGCTTATTGGAATTTGTGCTGTTCTCAGATTTACTATGGATTAGTAGTCCCCTCCCATTCGTCCCCCTTTGTGTATGTTTTTATTCCGCTGAATCATGCAGACTCCATTGTATGTCTTTTGTTTATTGTATTCAATAAATATTTTTTGATAATTAAATAGGTTGTGTGAATTTCCATGACCTGGGTATACACATGTAGCTGTAGGTTTTGTATAATTTTCATGTGACCCTGATAGGTAGTTTCTATAGGTTTGAATAGTTATTCCAATAGTGTTTGTTCCTCTGTATAGCTGCAGTATCGCAGCAGAACCGCACACAACTGCTGCACAATACAAATTCACTATAATATACTTTCTATGTTAGAAAGTATATTATAAGTATATCACACCCCTCAGTATGTCACACCTATCAATAGCACACCTATACTAGTCCTTAAAAGGACTTTTGTGGTCCTATTAGCTAGCGATTTGTGTCCCTAACAGTCTGTCCCTGCTCCACACAGCAACCTCTCCCTACACTGGCAAAACACTGAATGTAAAATGGCAGCCAGATCAGGTTTATTTATAAAGGTAGGGGGTATGTCCATGCGCTGAAACATCTCAATTGGCTGTCCTGTACCACCTGATGGATGCGTCATGGGTCAAAGTTCTGCACAATGCAAAAAATATGGCGCTGGCGGACATCGCCATATGTTCTCTGTTCGGAGAATGAGCAAAGTTTGCTGCAAAACGACCACCGGGCGAACCGCAAGGCCATCTCTAGTTGTTTGCTTATATAAGTGCAGCTCTTAAAGAGGACCTTTCACCGATTATGACACTGTGAACTAAGTATACAGACATGTAGAGTGGCGCCCGGGGATCTCACTGCACTTACTATTATCCCCGGGCGCCGCTCCGTTCTCCTGCTATGCCCTCCGGTATCTCCGGCCACTAAGTTATAGTAGGCGGAGATTTAAGTCACTAAGTTATGGTAGGCGGAGTCTGCCCTTGTTCTGCTCTAGTGCTGGCCAATCGCAGCGTAGAGCTCACAGCCTGGTAAGTTATTTTCTCCCAGGCTGTGAGCTCTGCAATGTGATTGGCCAGCGCTAGAGCAGAACAAGGGCAGACTCCGCCTACCATAACTTAGTGACTGAAATCTCTGCCTACTATAACTTAGTGGCCGGAGATACCGGCGGGCATAGCAGGAGAACGGAGCAGCGCCCAGGGATAATAGTAAGTGCAGTGAGATCCCTGGGCGCCGCTCTCCATGTCTGTATTCTTAGTTCACAGTGTCATAATCGGTGAAAGGTCCTCTTTAAACCAGACATTTTTTTACTCTGGATTCAAAGAGAAAATAAAGAGAGAAAATAAATATATTGTTTTACTAAACATGATCAATGCTACAAGGCAATATGCCTGGTTTAATAAGGTAGATCCTTGTGGCAGATGGACTTTAAATCAATGTGGTAATGGCCTATTTAATTTTTTACAGGTGAAACATATTGATTTATCATGTTTCACCTCTAAAATTCCTATCATCATAAAAATTCATGCTTTTTTCGCTATGTGCTATAAGTAACACAAAAGCAGTGTGTAAACCCTCCCATAGGAGGGCACCCAATTAACTTATCATTTGTATTGCCTGTTTTACCAAGGGGAACATGTGTAAATATTTCTAACAAACTACAGAGAAAAGCTGATGAGTTCCTAAATACAGTCCAATTATATAATTGAGCTAAGTCACCAAGGCTATGAACAGGGAAGAGATTTTCAAAGCTTATAATTAAAGATGAGCACATTTCTTGAAATTTATTTCAGGACCAATTCTAAGAACTCATTTGGTAGATTTAATTCAGGCATAAATAAAGTCTACCCTAATTGAAAGTCCTTAGATTGCCCTAAAAAGTCATACTTTTGGAAAAAAATGTGCAATTGGAAGCAGTCCGAAGCAAAAATATAGGATGACCGTGATGCTACACAATATGTCCGGTCAGGTTTGGTACACTTGTTATTATTTGAAAAAGTTGTGCAACAAGTTTTTAGATTTTTTTTTTAGAAACAGTCTGGAAACAGCCTGTAGCAAAAATAAATTATATGCTGACCGTGGCGCTGCCTGATATGTCCAGTTAGGTTTGAGATGCTTATAATGGAAAACATTTAGCAAATATACAAGGACTGTGACGCTGCAAAAATTGAAGAAATACCTAGATTAGCCGGAAGAAGCACACACAGTGCGAAACGGCCATCGCTGCCACACACCGCTCAGGCGGTTCTTGACTCTAGTTAAAGGCTTGTTCACCCCAGCCCTGAAAAAAGCATGTACCGATTATCACAATAAAGTGATGATATGTTGAAAACCTGCATTTGGTGAGTGCCACAGATTTTTTTCTTATCTTCTCGATTATACATTTCAATTTTTTTATTTTTTTTGCAGAACGGCCATGTGGACATATGGAAACGAAATGCACATAGAGTAATTTCAGTTTTTTTTTTTTTGCAGACCCATTGAAATTTCCGCATATGGGCCGCAAATAAAAAAACTACAAACAGACACGAAAAACAAATAAGTTTGTGTGCATAAGCCCTTAGACAGTGCCCAGTGAAGCTATGATACTTATGAAACCTAAAGCCAGTACATATAATTTTTGTAGATATACAATGCAAGCACAGAATTGTCATTGGGTAACTTCAGCGAAGTAACACACAGTACACTGAATGTCCCTTGTCCTGTCCATAGCTCAAACCTTTCTATCAATTAATTAAATTAATCTATCTAACTGAATTTCTATACCTTGAACTTCCTGTATTGGTTGTGTCTCTGAAGATAACTGCCTTTCTTAGCTTTATGTGTGGAAGACATGTCCTGCCTCATCAATATCCAAGCTGAGAATTACATCATTTCCTTGCATATGACATATGACTATATAGTCCCTCCTGATTGGCTGAGGGGTCATGTGATCCTCCATCTTAATCTTCCCTGCCTTGCTTACTACTGTACTGTGATATGTAGACTTTACAAATCATGTCAATTTCTGTTGCTGATTTTCATAATTACATTGTAAAGAGGTAACATCTGCAGTGAATCCACAGCAAAATCAGTTGCCACAGATTTGTAGAAAAATCTGAAGAAGATAAGTGGTGGAAAAAAAATCTACCCATAGACCTAGCCAATTGGGGGACTTTTTCACCGTGGTAATATTTGAAATTAGTGTCTGCTTTGGCGTACTTCATGACAAATTATCAAACAACGCACATTGTTTTTTTATAATTTTGATGCATCTTTAAAATGAACACTTTTGTCTAAAAGTTCTACTCCAACCACCTGTCTACTGGAGTAAGTATTTGCAACCCCTTTAAAAAAAAAAAAAAAAGCTGCATTGATAAAAGTTTAGAGTCAAATTAATTAACAAATTCAACCACCACCTTCGCACCCACTTTTCACAAAAGCCCTATTTTGTGACTATTTGAATTCTGGAGTGCAAGGCTTGATACATTCATCTTATGACTTTAGTGGAGTGATAGATTGCATTTATCTGATTTTCAAACTTGAACATTCAGGTTCTGAGTTAATTTAAATATATTTATTCCATCAACATGATTAGAACATAATTACACCCCAACACATATTTTGATTATTGAAAAATAAGATATCAAATCAGAATTTTTAAAGAGTCTACAAATAGATTCACCCATCAAAAACAAATTCTACATATGGCTGATGCTCTTTCTTTTTCTCACAAGCACTGCTACCAGGGTCTCCAAATCTGAATGCGCAAATATTCAGCAGCATCTGTCCCTTTAAAATGTTCTGCACAGATACTTAGAGGGCCTGCACACGGTCAGGTTTTCAGATGCAGCTTTGAAGCCAAACCAGGTGTGAATCGTAAAGATAGAGAAAGTATAAAGGGCAAATGCTACTTATTCTCCCAGATTTATCTTCCAAACTGCATCTGAAAATCTAAACAGCACCTGGCTATTTACAGGAATTCAATGTACATGTAAATGTTTAAGCTTGTGGGGCTGAGTTGGATGAAGACTTCATAATTTTTAATGCTCAGAACTGCTGCCCCTTGCCTGAGAAACAAGGTTTCTTGGTTAGTCCCAATGATGCCTTCTGGCAGCCAAAATGTTCTCATTTTGCTCCTTGAGTTTACAGTGGATATGAAGCTCTGCAGTCTAAAAGCAGATCATCAACCCCAGTAAAGAAATAGTATGAAATTGATCAGCACTGAATTCTGTACCTAGAATGGTATTTGAAGGTGGATAATATTTTCTTCTTCATATGTTTCATAAAATAAATGTATGATGAGGAGCTTTTATAACATACATTGTAACACGTGTTAAAATTCATTTTATTGCCTGGTCCAGGCTCGACACAAAGGAACTGGCAGAAGATGTCCACTTAGTCAATTAATAGCCACAAGACTGACCCACCTCATCCAGTGATTGGATGTGCTAAAATTCATTTATCTCAAAGACAAAATTAAATAAGAGAGAAATGAGCAGATTACAGAAAGTGGAACTTCATTAGTTATATTCTTACTTTCCTTTCATATGTGTACCTCCAAAGCTCTTTCTGTTGCACAAGATTGACTTAATTGTTTTGAGGGTGGATCTGTATAACATAGACTTGAATATATGACTAACTGGTAATTGTGCATGGTAAGGGAGTGATAGTGGATGCAAGTATGACAGAAATAGTGGTTATGTAAGAGTAAGGCCTAGTTCACACAAACGTTTTTTTTTGCGAGTGTACGGGCTGTTTTTTTGTGTTCCGTATACAGTCCGTATACGGAACCATTCATTTCAATGGTTCCGCAAAAAAAACTGAATGTGTTCCGTATGCATTCCGTTTCCGTATTTCCGTTTTTTTCCGTTCCGTTGAAAGATAGAGCTTGTCCTATATTTGGCCATAAATCACGGGTCGTGGCTCCATTCAAGTCAATGGGTCTGAAAAGAAAACAAAACACATACGGAAATGCATCTGTATGTCTTCCATTTCCGTTCAGTTTTTTCTGAACCATCTATTGAAAATGTTATGCCCAGCCCAATTATTTATATGTAATTATTGTATACTGTACATGGCATACGGAAAAACGGAACGGAAAAACGGAAAGGAAACGGAAACGGAACAACGGATCCGTGAAAAACGGACCGCAAAAAACAATAAAAGCCATACGGTTGTGTGAACTAGGCCTAACCGCAAGAGAAATCAATAGAGCATGTTAATGACATTGACATTATGAGTGGTAAGTGTGACCAGAAGTGGTAGCAAACAAAATACTGGCTGTTAAAATGGTGAACAGTGAAAACCACCAACACCCTACCTCTGCTGGCACATGTAAACACATTTTACTGTAACTCTTATTGGTTATCTTATATAAAAGATACATAATGTTTTAGTTTGCAATCTTCATTTCTTCATTCATTTTCAAACCCCCTGATATGCAAGAAATAAATGCTGGATGTGAAGTCTATATGTCCAGGATGATACTTTCTTCATTATCTCTGGGGGCTCAACTTTCTTTCTACAGTCATATGCAGCCTCCTAAAATATTATTATTATTATTATTATTATTTATTATTATTGCACCATTAATTCCATGGTGCTACACATATGAAAAGGGGTGTACATACATAATATAAAATAAGTACAATATGTATGTACAAGATGAGTTATAAACGGGTACAGAAGGAGAGAGGATTAAAAAGTTAAAGGAGGATCCCGGAGACAGATAAAGTCCTCTTTCAGCTCTTCTTTATTGGTTTATAAACAATAGACAGACAAAACCATCAGGTACACGGCAGGATGACGCGTTTTGGGTGAGTACCCTTAGTCGTAAGAAGGAGAGAGGACTCTGCCTACGAGGGCTTACAATCTACAAGGGATGGGGGAAGGATACAGTAGGTGAGGGTAAAGCTGGTCATACAGTGGTATAATGGCAGCAGGGTTACTATAGGCCTCAGGCTTGTCTGAAGTGGTGGAATTTCCATTTTCTTTTGAAGGTTTCCAGTTTGCAGTAGGTCAGAGTCTGATATGTTGGGGTAGAGAGATCCAGAATATGGGGGATTTACAGGAGAAACCTTAGAGGTGATTGTGGAAAGAGGTCATAAGAGGAGAGTAGAGAAAGAGGCCTTGTGAGGATCAGAGATTATATGTGGAGATGTATCAGGAAAGTAGCTCAGAGATATACGGAGAGGACAGATTGTGAACGCCCTTATATGCATTGGTTAGTATTTTAAACTGAATTTGCTGGACAATAGAGATCCAGTGTCAGCATGTAAGCAACCAAACATGCAGCTTGCAATGATTGGCCAGAGATACTAATACCATAGACCAACTTAAAATTTTGGTGATGGCATTGAACTGACAGACAATTTTCAATATATATATATTTTTTTAGAACAACACAATTTTAAACAACTGTTGCCAGAGATTTTAAAAAGTTGCCAGAGATACTAATATCAATACAATTTTCATAAATTTTTTGACAAGACAATTTATATGTCAGAATTGTGGTGCAATTTTGGTGTTATATGGTTTATGTGCTCTGAGTGACGGCTACAGCAATCGCCTGATTGAGCACTACAGCCGTCACTCAAATATGCTTCTCACAAGTTCATCTCATAGATTTATATGATGAATTGAGATTTGTCTCTGATTATATGTCACGGTTAGAACCCACATAGCCCACTAGTAAGCTTAGATGAGAGTTTTGATCCTTTTGTAGCACTTTGATAAACAATCTTTGCAATGGATTATGACCTATTAAATATGATATTATTGAAATTATTTTAGATTACTTAGTGTATTGTATAAAATGTCCTTGTAACTACAAACAAAAAAAAATAAAAAATAAGACCGGAGCTTGTTATGTTTAAAGACCATAGGACCTAGGCATGTTATTGAACATATTAGGGAAGCTCATAATCGCGATGTTAACTATATGAGGTTTGCAGACTTAGTAATAGTTAATATACACACTAAAAGACAGCCCATTACTACAGAAGGAGGTAATACTTTATTTCAGTGACTTAAGCTCTGTGCTACCTTGGTTGCAATGATTACCGTGATCTGAAGGTATTTTTAGAATAATTTATATACCTTGGCATTGTTAAGCGGTTGTTTCATCTTAGACCTTGGTAGCATATTGCTGGGATATGCCACTAATGTTAGATAGGGGCAGGTCCCAGAGGAAGAACCCAAAATTATCTCCAGAACCGGACCCCCGAAGTAAGTGGAGAGAAGCCACACATGCACAGTCTCCCCCATTCATTTCTATTGAAGTGCTGAAAATAGCTGAGCCAGTGCTCCAACAGTCCTATAGAACTGAATGGACCGGTAGTCACTCTTGAGAGTTGCACTGTACATTCATTTCTATGGGACCTCCAAAAATAAAGAGTGCCCTCACTCAGCTATTTTCAGAACTCCCAAAGAACTTAATAGAGAACACACTCTGCATGCGCATTTTGCTCTCTTTTACTTTCTGAGGCTCATTCTGGAGGTTGGACCCGCACCTACCTGGCATGTCCTAGTGATATGCCATCAAAGTCTAAGATGGCACAACTCCTTTAAGGTTTCTTGGATCATCAATTTGAAACTGTTACTTTTTTATGTGTATAATAACTCATGATGCTGTATATATGTGTCTAAGTAATAGTTCATGTGATGTTTATGAAGTGTTGTGTGTGCGACACGAATGAAGGTTGCAATTCCCTGACTGCTGTGAAGGGTCAGATTTTTCATGGATGTATGTATGTAAAGATTAAAGAAGAAGAGACCAGAGCCATGGGTTTTATGATAATTGAGAGGTTCATTCTAGAACACTTTCGCTGGACATAGCTTTCCACGTGTTTCTGTAAACTGTGAGCAAAACAGTACTAAAAGTGTCAACGGCAACAAACCAAACCCTTCATGTAGGCAGATTAAGCAGGTTGCTTATTGCCTGTGACATAATTTAGATGAATGGTGTGGGTAATCCATCAGCCAAATTCATGCGTTAGGCCCTGTTAGGAGCCTGTAGGGGATCCCATTACCTTACATGTGTTAACAGCCAAACTCTTTTGTGTAAACAACAAAGTGGCTCTTCTGAAAAGGCCGGTTTCCCTTCATTGTCTATGAAAAGACCAGAAGAACTCAACATGATGAATGAGCCCTTGTACCGAAAAGAAGGTTAGAGCTGGCTCTTAAGATGTTGCTATAGACCAAGATAGACACCTAGTGGAGGATCATTGAACTGCCATTCAAAACATTTTAAAGTATGAGTATATTTATATCTAGACTATGATAAACAAATGAAATATGACTCTGAAAAGATTAGTAGGTATCTCAAGTGCTCAAGAACTGTATGCAAAAAGGTTCTTTAAATAAGGGCATTTGTAAGGTGTCTACAAAGAGTTAAACACAAAACACTAAGAGCATCCCTGGTTCATTCAGCTCTTATAGTCAGAGCATGGGGGCACTGGGTACTGAGCTTGGCAAAGAGCTGAACAGGGCATTTTACAGGAATATTTTGAGCATTAGTTAAAAGTCAATCTGCTGCTTAGAAAAGTAGTTTATCTTGTATGGCATTCTATGCAAAACAAAGTTAAAAGTGTATGCCATGATTGATTTAAAAATGAAAATCAGACATCACATTGTGCATGGCAATTTCATTATAATAAAGCTAGAACCAGCCCTGTACCTCACAAGGATCCAGAGCTTTCCCCATTCACTGTGCCAGTTGTTCTGCTAGATACTCTTTAGGCTGACAGCCAAGCTCAGGCTGGCCTTTATTATTACAGTATTAAATCATTAATTACTCAATATAATGTTTAAATAGAATCACCAGTTTTATTGAGTCCTAACTAAGTCCTAAGTAAGTCCTAAATAAACTAGTAGTTTAGCCATCTCCTTGTGCAATAAAGCTGGACCGGGGTATGCACTCTGGGGCTGAAAGTTAAGACAGAGTTATTGATTTGGCCTATCCACAGTGTTGGTGGTGCAGCCAGGTCCGGGATGAGTGGTTAAGGTTCAGGCTGAGGCTGTTCCTTAAAATGCAATCTGCCATCCTGAGTCTCTTGCAGACATCTCACTTTCCCTGCAGAGCATGGGTCTTCCTGACAGGTCTCTGGAGTAACTGCAGGGGTTCAAGGTTTGGCCAGCAGGGTCATTCCGGCAGCATCCAATGGGCCTTGGATTGAGCGCATGGGGGTGTATTCCACCTAATCTCCTGCATACAGGTTGTGATGGGCCTGGGGCAAGTAATGGTGCTTAACAGAGAGGCGATCCACAAATACTTCAGCTCCGGAATGACTGTCTTGGAGGGAGCCCACTCCTCTTTCAACTGAGAATGAGAGTACAGTCCCAGTGCGTCTGGTAGGCTTAGGGTCTTCTGGCTGGGGATCATCTATGACTTTTTTCACCCATTCCTCCATGGCTGATTTATATTCCCAGGCCGTCTGGGCATGGGTAGTGATCTCTGTGGGGACCTCTGGGTTCAAACTTTCCGCTCTGGCAGTATTGACTCTGAGCGGTGGAGTGGAAGTTCCGGCCGCCTCTGCCACACCAGTAGGTGTGCTTGGCGGAGCAGGCTTAGGCCTATCAGGGGTATGGTAACACACTGGGCCTGATGCAGGGCAGCTTCGGACTGGGCCTGGGCCTCAGGGAGCGCGACTGCTCCTACCTGATGTTGCGGCCAGGCGGCCAGTTTCGGTGCCTCCTGGTGGTGCGCGTGGGGCCTCCGCGATAGGAGATGTCATCATGGCCGTCTCCGAAGATGTAGTCCGCTCCTCAGGAATCAGGACTTGCTTCTGAGCCGAGACGTTAGTCGCTGGGGCAGCCAGTAAGATAGTTGGTGCAGTCGTCTCCTCCAGTGTCTTGAGAGGGGTGACATCTGCTTCCGAGGGAGCGGGCTGGAATGCGGTGGCCATCTTGTCTTCAGCACTAGCAGCGGTCTGGGTTGCGGGGTCGATAGCCGCGGAGGGATCCACTGCCTCTGGGATTGCGGCAAAGATGGAGGGACCACTTTTCTTCACCAGCTGGGAGACTTGGATCTCTGGCGGATGGTCTTCATAAACGGGCTCTCCTCTGATAACCATTTGGTTCCATTTTGGTGAAGGGAGCGCCATCTTCCTTGGCTTCTCTGTCACGATCAGTGCAGGAAATGCAGGAAGTGAGGGTGGAGCCCAGAGGGAGGAGTCTGCACTCCCTTGGCTCACATTGCAAAGTTCTTGGTGGGCTGGCTTGAGTTTTCCCGCTTCTAGGGGGGCGTAGTCATCATTTTCACGGTCTTGAAACCCATGAAGACACTGAGTCATGAAGGAAAAATTACAGATTAACCCTTGTAGTGCTGAAGTGCACCATGCAGCGTTTTCTGGTCCCAAAACAAAAGTAATAAAGTCAATTTTCAGGGTTTTGGCACAATTCTCAGGTCTTGCAGTACTGTGAAACATGCAATTTGATCCTGTTGGCACACAATTGGACCTGATCCTGTTGTAGCAGGGATAGGCACACAATTCAATCCGATCCTGTTGTGGCAGGGGTAGGCACACAATTTGATCTGTATCCCGTGTTCCAGTGACGCCAAAAATGCAATTAGCAGGACCGTGGTACGGTTACACGGACGCCAAATTATGCAGTGGGTCAGGATATGGGTTTAATAGTCTCTAAGTTTTTTTGTGACGCCAATTGCAGCATGTGCAGGGTACAGCCACAGGGCCCTTTAAGGTGTTGTAACTCACGCACCAGATTAGGAATGCCAGAGTGGTATAATATCTCTGTATGGTGGTAGTAATTGTGTCAACGGTGTCTCTTACCTGGGTACAGCTGAACTCCTGAATCCTGGCTCACTTGCAATAAATTGAGTGTGGTGCTAGTAGGAGTAAATTAGGGATTATGCAGCAGTAATTTAGATCCAGACCTTGGGTAAAGTTCAAACTTGTCTTTACTGGTTGAAGCTTTCATCCAAGCAAGGTAAGGTCTTTGGTCCCAGCAGGTATTGGCAATGTGTGGCATACAAACCGGATTCCAAAAAAGTTGGGACACTAAACAAATTGTGAATAAAAACTGAATGCAATGATGTGGAGATGGCAAATGTCAATATTTTTATTTGTAATAGAACGTAGATGACAGATCAAACGTTTAATCCGAGTAAATGTATCATTTTAAAGGAAAAATATATTGATTCAAATTTTCACGATTTCATCAAATCCCCAAAAAGTTGGGACAAGTAGCAATAAGAGGCTGGAAAAAGTAAATTTGAGCATAACGAAGAGCATAATGAAGAGCTGGAAGACCAATTAACACTAATTAGGTCAATTGGCAACATGATTGGGTATAAAAAAAGCTTCTCAGAGTGGCAGTGTCTCTCAGAAGCCAAGATGGGTAGAGGATCACCAATTCCCACAATTTTGTGCAGAAAGATAGTGGAGCAATATCAGAAAGGTGTTACCCAGCGAAAAATTGCAAAGACTTTGCATCTATTATCATCAACTGTGCATAGCATCATCCGAAGATTCAGAGAATCTGGAACAATCTCTGTGCGTAAGGGTCAAGCCCGTAAAACCATACTGGATGCCCGTGATCTCCGGACCCTTAAACGACACTGCACCACAAACAGGAATGCTACTGTAAAGGAAATCACAGAATGGGCTCAGGAATACTTCCAGAAACCATTGTCAGTGAACACAATCCACCGTGTCATCCACCGTTGCCAGCTGAAACTCTACAGTGCAATAAAGAAGCCATTTCTAAGCAAGATCCACAAGCTCAGGCGTTTTCACTGGGCTAGGGATCATTTAAAATGGAGTGTGGCAAAATGGAAGACTGTTCTGTGGTCAGACGAGTCACGATTCAAAGTTCTTTTTGGAAATCTGGGACGCCATGTCATCCGGACCAAAGAGGACAAGGACAACCCAAGTTGTTATCAACGCTCAGTTCAGAAGCCTGCATCTCTGATAGTATGGGGTTGCATGAGTGTGTGTGGCATGGGCAGCTTGCATGTCTGGAAAGGCACCATCAATGCAGAAAAATATATTCAGGTTCTAGAACAACATATGCTCCCATCTAGACGTCTTCTCTTTCAGGGAAGACTTTGCATTTTTCAACAAGATAATGCCAGACTACATTCTGCATCAATCACAACATCATGGCTGCGTAGGAGAAGGATCCGGGTACTGAAATGGCCAGTCTGCAGTCTAGATCTTTCACCTAGAGAGAACATTTGGCACATCATAAAGAGGAAGGTGCAACAAAGAAGGCCCAAGACGATTGAACAGTTAGAGGCCTGTATTAGACAAGAATGGGAGAGCATTCCTATTTCTAAACTTGAGAAACTGGTCTCCTCGGTCCCCAGACGTCTGTTGAGTGTTGTAAGAAGAAGGGGAGATGCCACACAGTGGTGAAAATGGCCTTGTCCCAACTTTTTAGGGATTTGTTGACACCATGAAATTCTGATTCAACATATTTTTCCCTTAAAATGGTACATTTTCTCAGTTTAAACTTTTGTTCTGTGATTTATGTTCTATTCTGAATAAAATATTAGAAGTTGGCACCTCCACATCATTGCACTTAGTTTTTATTCACGATTTGTATAGTGTCCCAACGTTTTTGGAATCCGGTTTGTATATCTTCTGCTCTATCATTTACTTGGAGCTTTGCAGGAAAAGGATGTCTGCTTTGTAGATCTAAACTGTGGCAGGAATTTGGCTTCTGCACTGTCTATCTTCTGCTGTCTGGGGACTGACTAGCTGAGGAGGAATATGGCTTCTCCTGGGGTCTCTGATCTGTACTAACAGCTATCTTCTCAGTGTATGGTTCGTCCTGGAACTGGAGTTGCATGCTTGCTTTCTTCCAGCTGAGACTGCAGGGATCAGGCTGGGGATGATGATCAATGTCTCAGCCGAGACAAGATCCTAGCTTTGGATCCCTATATCTGGGAGCTCCTACACGCACAGCCTTCCCCAAGCAGGGGTGGCTGGCACACTAAATCTAACTTCCTTCTCCACCCATGAGGCAGGATGTGGGCACAGCCACTCTGCTCACAGAGGGGGGAGCTAAAATGGAATGTACTATTCCAGCCTAGAAACACTAAACTGACTCTAACTCCTTGCTAACACATTGCTGCCACCTGCTGGTGAACATGGAAATTACAGCAATATACATTTAACAAGGCTTTCAATGCACATTTGTGAGGATGTTATGTAAAATTACATCTGATGACAATGTAAATGCTCTTAACAGGTTGTAGCGGGGTTAAAGAGTATTGTAACACAACTCTGGGGTGCTACACTTGGCAAAATCATTAACCCCTTCCCACCCAGCGCTGTACATGTAAGGGGCAGGCCAGGCCTTTAAAGATGTTGCCTGCTCATGAGTGCAGCGGGCACCAGAGCCACCAGGTCCCTGCTGTTTTAAACAATTGACACCTAGAACTAATGTATGAGATCAATGATAATGTCAATTGCACACACTTAAAGGGGTGTTCCTATCTCAGACAATGGGGGCATATCGCTAGGATCCAGAGGTGGGACACACACATACACTAAGAATGGTGCGGGGAAGGTGGTGGCCAGAGGACCCCAGGTTTTCTGGGGTCCGGCCACCACCAAGCGATCTCACCATAGGATTGAATGGGATTGCAATACGCTTGTGCGGCCATTGCTCCAATTCATTTCTATGGGGTTGATGTAAATAGCCAGCGCTTGGCTATTTTTGGCATCCCAATAGAAATGAATTGAGGTGATTTAGATAGGTTTTGCTGCCTATGGCAGTAACATAGCTCACAAGTCTAATAGACGCTAATGCTAATCTATTGATTGCTTGTTCAAGTTCCCTAGAGTACCTAATGAAAAGGGTAAAACAAATAATAATAAATGTTTACATTTTTTTTTATATATATATATATATATATATATATATATATATATATATAATAATCTGCATTATCCCACAAAAAACAAGCCCTTATTAGGCTATGTGAATGGAAAGGCAGTTAGCGAAAAACGACAACAAAAAATGAAAACCCTCCGGGGTAAAAGGGGTTAAATGCCCCAGCTGCTTTGCTAAAACCTTGCATTGAGCATCTCCAGCGCATGCCAATGAGTCCTTATATTCATAAGCTCACGTCTTTCTCTGCCCACCTGTTGCTAGTTTCATTTGGAAAAGAAAAACCTGACAGCCAGTGGCAAGGGGTGGGAGAGCTGGGAGATCATGAATATGTGCATTGGCATATGATGGAACTGTTAGGACTCAGCAGTTAGAGCAGCATAAAACTGGTAACAGATTCCCTTTGAGGCCCAAAAACTGTATTTTTAAGACCATTTTGATTGGTTTATTGTATATGCTGTAAACATAATGAGTAATATCACGTTGGTGTTTCTATGTAGAAATTATAAGTATATATTGGGAAGTTATACTTAAAAATTACACCAAGAATTAAATTGATACTATAGTGATCATTTTGTTGCCCAAATATGGTATATGCCCTTATAGTTGGTGGTCTTATTTGTAGCACAGGGTCATGCCCCAGTGATTACATAAAAAGAAGATAATAGCACCCTCTTGGCACTAAATACAAAGCTTATAGATTAATGAGCACACTATTATGATTAGTAGAGTAGTTTCCTGCCTGGACTGAGGTCACCTTGCCATTGTAGGTAGGCAGAAGCATTTTGATCAAAATATTGTATATTTGTTAAGAAACTCAGAGTAATTTATCATATAAAAATGGGGTGTTAGTTCATGAATAACCTTTGTATTAATGTATTAAGTGCCATGAGACTGCATATTCAGTTTTTTTTTGTGGTGGTCATGTACATCCACGGTTGTTTTTATCATTTTATTTTTTTTCCCCAGTTATTAAATATCTCTTCCTATGCTCACATGATTGCCTTTCCGAATTGGGTGCTTCACTCATTGATTTTTGGTTGTTTTCTAAGCAATACGTATCTTGTTCTTGTTTCAGCTGTATCAATAACTCTTTAGCTGATTTATTTATCACATCAGTTTGTAGCTCAGTAACTGAACCAGAGTTGGTCTATTTTATGCAGCGTGCACATGCACTAGATATGTGTGAGAGTAATAAAAAGAAGCTTCATTAGAAAATGTAATCTGTAAATGAAAAATGTTTATAACATTACAACAGCAGGAGGCAGATAACACCATAGAAAGTAACTGTTGGACACAATTCACTACTACGCCATACATGCATACGCCACAGAGCATGCTCACAACAAATAATCAGATTGAAGTTTCTTGATCCCTGGGGCCTGCTATAAAGCAAATCTCTGAAATACTGTTCACTGCTCAAGGTACCAACTAAAGCAACATGGCTGCCTACAAAATAAGGCAGAAAATATAATAAAGGAAATAAAAACTAAATAGAAATCCAGTGTAAGTATTACTACAGAATTGTATCTTAACACACATCAGAAATTATTTGACGAGAAATGGACATCATAAAGAAAGACCCTCCCCATCTATTTGTTAGGGCTGCTTCAAAAAGTGTCTCTCACTTTAGAGTAGGCTAAGGGAACATGAGTGCCATATGCTACAGCAATTACTTACAGCACAGCAGTTAGACCACTAGAGATCCATTACCAGTCAGGAGAATTGCCATAAAAAGGGAGAGGTCCCCCAGTAAGAGTAACTGTCTAGGATACTTATACAAATAATACTTGGATCAGTGTGTAAAGCTAACCTGCTTATGAATAGCAGGTGAAATATAATAAGCTGACTGTTTTGGTGTAGATTTATTTAAATATATTGGTAATATATTGTGTTGCTTAAGAGGGACATACTGTTTTTATGTTAGCCAGTATATCAAACTTTTAATGTTAGAAGGCAAACCAACATTTAAAAAAATATATGTATTGTGGGGATGTATACAGTATAAGTGCTGGGAGGCGTGTATATCCCACCCAGATACCTCAGCAGGGTGAGATAACTGAAATCCAGAAAGCTACAGTGGTTTCAGCAAAGTGTAGTTTGCTGAGACAGTTTTGTCTAGATGTTGTTCTGGGCTGGATTTCATGTGGACTGGGGAATAGGTTTGGTAGTGGGATCTGCCAGTTCACACCCTTCCAGTACATATATTGTCTTTTGCTGGAAATGATCGCAGGTGAGGCCTGCTGCTGTAATCACGGAGGGATAAAGAACCCTCTGTATATGACTTGGAGGGAGAAAGGCTGAGGAAGCCTGAGAGGCTCTGTGTGGTCTCAGCCAGGAGGGATGAGGGGCCACGAGGCTTTGTAAAGCCTGAAGTTTGGGGGGCCCAGCGACGCCTATGAAAAGAGGGTCGCACGGTCAGAGTCAGGAGGACTTCTGGACCATATCCCCCCCAAGGGTGTTAGTGTGGTCACAGCCTGGAGGCTGCTGGACCACATATGGCCGAGGAAGCCGGATCTAATCCAGTGTGTGAACAGCGCTCTATAGGTGAGGTAAAGACAACACTTGTATTAGGTAGAGCCCAGATAGGCAGGTGTTTATTTTCAATGTTTATGTGTGTGTTGGTGCTGAAGTGCCAAAATAGAGCACCTTACAGTACATAAAAATCTAACACCACCTTAAAGTCTAACTGTCATTCCATTTTTGTAATGTGTAGGGGCAGTGATACTGACCATTTTTTTTTGTAAATTACTGAAATTGTACATTTCTATTAGAAAAATAGCTCTAAAGTGGCCCATTTTGAGCCTTAGCAACACTCTTCTGTTTACATAACTGTGGAGAGCGTATGTAAAAAGAAGACAGGGAGTGTTGCTAAGGCTCAAAATGGGCCACTTTAGAGCCTTTTTTTATAGAAGTGTATGATTTAAGTAAATAAAGTATATCACTTGCCTATACATTACAAAAAAAAAAAAAATGACAGTTAAACTTTAAAGGTCTTGTGATTGAAATACATCTTATGACCTCACAAATTTAAGGAAGAAAATGTGATTTTATAAACAATTTGGTGAAGAATAAAGCAGTTTCCTTCTCCTATACACTAAGCACATTGAACAGGAATCAATACTGTTTATGGTATGATAAGATGAGTGGATTTCCTGAAATTAATTTCTGTTCAAATTCGAACAAATCAGATAGTAGATTCAATTTCAGAACAAATACAATTGAAACAAATCAAATGTGCTCTGATTGCCCTGAAAAGTCAAGTATGACACTCAGGTCTCCTAGGATTGTATCCAACCCTTTTCAAGCTCCTAAACACCAAGACAACATTAAGTGTCATAGTGGCAGTGTCATATATGGCTATGGGTAAAATAAAATTCCCCAAAATGTCCCTTTTACTTTTTAAGCTGTCCAAAAAATATATTTTTTTTGGGTAGTAGCAACAAGTTTAATGTTATGTTAAAGAAAACACTTTTCCGAATTTCAGAACCACAAATATACAGTACAGACCAAAAGTTTGGCCACACCTTCTCATTCAAAGAGTTTTCTTTATTTTCATGACTATGAAAATTGTAGATTCACACTGAAGGCATCAAAACTATAAATTAACACATGTGGAATTATATACATAACAAAAAAGTGTAAAACAACTCAAAATATGTCATATTCTAGGTTCTTCAAAGTAGCCACTTTTTGCTTTGATAACTGCTTTGCACACTCTTGGCATTCTCTTGGTTTTCACTTCACAGGTGTGCCCTGTCAGGTTTAATAAGTGGGATTTCTTGCATTATAAATGGGGTTGGGACCATCAGTTGCGTTGTGGAGAAGTCAGGTGGATACACAGACTGTTAGAATTTGTATTATGGCAAGAAAAAAGCAGCTAAGTAAAGAAAAACGAGTGGCCATCATTACTTTAAGAAATGAAGGTCAGACAGTCCGAAAAATTGGGAAAATTTTGAAAGTGTCCCCAAGTGCAGTCACAAAAACCATCAAGTGCCACAAAGAAATGGCTCACATGCAGACCGCCCCAGGAAAGGAAGACCAAGAGTCACCTCTGCTGCGGAGGATAAGTTCATCCGAGTCACCAGCCTCAGAAATCGCAGGTTAACAGCAGCTCAGATTAGAGACCAGGTCAATGCCTCACAGAGTTCTAGCAGCAGACACATCTCTAGAACAACTGTTAAGAGGAGACTGTGTGAATCAGGCCTTAATGGTAGAATATTTGCTAGGAAACAACTGCTAAGGAAAGGCAACAAGCAGAAGAGACTTGTTTGGGCTAAAGAACACAAGGAATGGACATTAGACCAGTGGAAATCTGTGCTTTGGTCTGATGAGTCCAAATTTGAGATCTTTGGTTCCAACCACCTTGTCTTTGTGCGACGCAGAAAAGGTGAACGGATGGACTCTACATGCCTGGTTCCCACCGTGAAGCATGAAGGAGGAGGAGGTGTGATGGTGTTGGGGTGCTTTGCTGGTGACACTTAGTGTTGAGCGCGAATATTCGAATATCGAATGTTTTAGTGAATTTCGGCACTTCGCTAATTCGCGAATATTTTGAATATAGTGCTATAAATTCGAATATTCTTTTTTTTATTTTATTGTTATATTTTTTTCTTTCCCACTTCCCTAAAGTTGTTCTTGCCTGCCCTTAGAATTCCTGGCTTCCTGGCTGCTCCAGTCAGTGCCCGTTGCCGCTTCTGCCGACTTCCGTGCCCATGGAGCGTCCCCATCACCATGGGAACGTCTCCATACTAGAATGTACTGTCAGATTTGAGAATTACATTGAAATCGCAATTCGATTAATTCAAGTTATAATAATCGAATTGTGATTTCAACTTGGACCTTGCTTTTACTATGGTTGACTTGGTAGAATTAGCGAATATGACGAATATATTCGTCATATTCCTCAAAACGAAGATAACAAAGTATTCTCCATCTTCGTTTTAGCTCCATATTTGTCAACTTTGCTAATTCTAGCAATCAAATAGGAAAGTTGACTATAGAGACAGCTAAGTTTAATTCGCTATGCAATCAAATTTATTATGCTTTTTTTATAAATAGAATAATTATAATAATTATCAAGTATTATAATTATTCTATTTATAAAAAAAAAAGCAAAGTAATATAATCGCATAGCGAATTAAACTTAGCTGTCTCTATAGTCAACTTTCCTATTTGATTGCTAGAATTAGCGAAGTTGACGAATAGGTAGCTAAAACGAAGATGGGGAATACTTTGTTATCTTCGTTTTGTGGAATATGACGAATACATTAGTTATCTTCATTTTGTGGAATATGATGAATACATTCGTCATATTCGCTAATTCTATCAAGCCAACCATAGAAAACCAGGTCCAAGTTGAAATCACAATTCGATTATTATAACTTGAATTAATTGAATTGCGTTTTCAACTTAGCACTGCTTTATTCCATAACTTCGTTAATTCTAGCAAGCTGACCCATTAGAAGCACAGCTCTAAGTTGAAATCGCAATTCGATTATTATAACTTGAATTAATTGCATTGCGATTTCAACTTGGACCTAGTATGGTTTTCTATGGTTGGCTTGGTAGAATTAGCGAATATGACGAATGTATTCGTCATATTCCACAAAACGAAGACAACAAATGTATTCATCATATTTCACAAAACGAAGAAAACAAAGTATTCTCCATCTTCGTTTTAGCTACCTATTCGTCAACTTCGCTAATTCTAGCAATCAAATAGGAAAGTTGACTAAAGAGACAGCAAAGTTAAATTTGCTATGCGATTATATTACTTAGCTTTTTTTTTATAAATAGAATAATTATAATACTTGATAATTATTATAATTATTCTATTTATAAAAAAAGCATAATAAATTTGATTGCATAGCGAATTAAACTTAGCTGTCTCTATAGTCAACTTTCCTATTTGATTGCTAGAATTAGCAAAGTTGACAAATAGGTAGCTAAAACGAAGATGGAGAATACTTTGTTATCTTTGTTTTGTGGAATATGACGAATACATTCGTTATCTTTGTTTTGTGGAATATGACGAATACATTCGTCATATTCGCTAATTCTATCAAGCCAACCATAGAAAACCAGGTCCAAGTTGAAATCGCAATTCGATTATTATAACTTGAATTAATCGAAATGCAATTTCAACTTAGCACTGCTATATTCCATAACTTTGTTAATTTTAGCAAGCTGATGTCACGGAAGGTGTACAGGAAACAAGAAAACACAAAATCAATATAGGACTGACTGGATCGAAAACTAAGGAACAAAAAGGGAGAGCCCTGCATCAGACCTGGCTCTCTCCCTTACTGCTCAGCCTATGCGAAAATCCCAATGGTAGATGATCGCATATCCTTGTACCTCAACTGTGTAACACCTGAACACCCTATAATAGTGAGGGGACACGACCACCGGCTCCCTACACTAGATACGGAGGGAGTCAGGGTCACCTGGGATCCAGCAAACAGAAAAACACAAATGAATGAACAAAACTTATCTTGTAGAAGACTCAGAAGTAGGATCAACATGCACACACTCCAGGAAGTAATATAAACGGCAAACTGATGCACTATGGGGAGGGATTTAGAGGGATGCATTCAGTGCAACTACGTGACAGCTGAGAGAGGCTAACGAGATGAGAAAATGAAAGCAAAACAAAGGAACCTCAAGGAGGAGGTTCTGAAAGGCATCTGTCAGAGCTTCTCAGATGTCTGGTGGTGACAGCTGACCCATTAGAAGCACAGCTCTAAGTTGAAATCGCAATGCGATTAATTCAAATTATAATAATCGAATTGCGATTTCAACTTAGAGCTGTGCTTCTAATGGGTCAGCTTGCTAGAATTAACGAAGTTATGGAAGATAGCAGTGCTAAGTTGAAAACGCAATTCGATTAATTCAAGTTATAATAATCGAATTGCGATTTCAACTTGGACCTGGTTTTCTATGGTTGGCTTGATAGAATTAGCGAATATGACGAATGTATTTGTCATATTCCACAAAACGAATATAACGAATGTATTCGTCATATTCCACAAAACGAAGATAACAAAGTATTCTCCATCTTCGTTTTAGCTACTTATTCATCAACTTCGCTAATTCTAGCAATCAAATAGGAAAGTTGACTAAAGAGACAGCAAAGTTTAATTTGCTATGCGATTATATTACTTAGCTTTTTTTTATAAATAGAATAATTATAATACTTGATAATTATTATAATTATTCTATTTTTTTTAAAAAGCAAAGTAATATAATCGCATAGCGAATTAAACTTAGCTGTCTCTATAGTCAACTTTCCTATTTGATTGCTAGAATTAGCGAAGTTGACGAATATCGAGCTAAAACGAAGATGGAGCATACTTAGTTATCTTCGTTTTGAGAAATATGACAAATACATTTGTCATATTCGTCATCTTCGCTAATTCTAGATATCAAACCAATTGGAAAGTAGCCTTAAGTTACAATCGCAATACGCGATTATTTAAATCGCATAATAATTGCGATAACTAGAAAAATTACGAATATTCGATTTCGACGAATATGAAACTAATATTCTAGCTAATATTCGCAAATTTTGTCAAAATCGAATATGGCACCTCCCGCTCATCACTAGTAACACTGTTGGGGATTTATTCAAAATTGAAGGCATACTGAACTAGCATGGCTACCACAGCATCTTGCAGCGGCATGCTATTCCATCCGGTTTGCGTTTAGTTGGACCATCATTTATTTTTCAACAGGACAATGACCCCAAACACACCTCCAGGCTGTGTAAGGGCTATTTGACCATGAAGGAGAGTGATGGGGTGCTGCGCCAGATGACCTGGCCTCCACAGTCACCGGACCTGAACCCAATCAAGATGGTTTGGGGTGAGCTGGACCGCAGAGTGAAGGCAAAAGGGCCAACAAGTGCTAAGCATCTCTGGGAACTTCAAGACTGTTGGAAGACCATTTCAGGTGACTCCCTCTTGAAGCTCATCAAGAGAATGCCAAGAGTGTGCAAAGCAGTAATCAAAGCAAAAGGTGGCTACTTTGAAGAACCTAGAACAGTGATGGCGAACCTTTTAGAGACCGAGTGCCGAAACTGCAACCCAAAACCTAATTATTTATCACAAAGTGCCAACACAGCAATTTACCCTGTCTATACTACAGTCCTGTATAGTCGATCTTTCATGTACTTTATTATTTAGCTATAATAGATTGCATTCAGTGCGCTGCCTGTGCTGTTCATAGTGCGTCCTGCCCTGAATGAATTGCAGGAAAAGTCTAAGGCATACTGGTACACCATAGGCTTTCTCCAGGGTGCGGGTGCCCACAGAGAGGGCTCGGAGTGCCGCCTCTGGCACCCGTGCCATAGGTTTGCCATCACTGACCTTGAATATGACATATTTTCAGTTGTTTCACACTTTTTGGTTATGTATATAATTCCACATGTGTTAATTCATAGTTTTGATGCCTTCAGTGTGAATCTACAATTTTCATAGTCATGAAAATAAAGAAAACTCTTTGAATGAGAAGGTGTGTCCAAACTTTTGGTCTGTACTGTATATGCCGGTGACAGTAGGCCTTCAGTGAAAGCAGTGGGGATAAAAGCAATGGCTTATTTTTATGAAAAACCCTAAAAACATTCTCCCTATTTTGGAAGCATCAGTATAGTATGGAACAGGACAGTCAAAGCAGGAGGTGCATGGTGTGCATATATAGTAGTAATGGAAGCTGGGGCAGTAGTATCTGCAGCCGCTGCAGTAAACTATAAAACCTGACTGCAAGTAGCTGTAGCAGCATAAATACAGTACGGGACATGATGGACAGGCAGAAAGTGACAGTGGCATCATGCGCTAGTGATTAAAAGCCAGTGCCCTCTGTCAGCAGTGGCAGATCTATTCATTGGCATCAGCCAGTGGCAGCAGTGGCTATATAGTTTGGAACATAGGCACACAGCAGCAGTGGCATCATTGGGCCAGAGACAAATAGCTACTGTCAGCAATAGCAGACCTATTCATTAGCATCTGTCACGGTGTGAAAACCACATTACAGATCAATCCCTGATTCATTATTGCAAATATAATGTTTTCCACATTTATGGAACTTCGGTGTGACAATGCCACCTGATAATCTGAATACCCTCCTTGACAGTACCTGAAGACTGGATGAGACAGTACACTGATTGCAAACTGGGCCAATTCCTGCCACTGGTCCAATCTGATGACCCAGATGTCCATGAGGTTAGGGCTACGGGAAAAATGGTACAATCTAGGTATGACTGAACCTGGTAATTAAGGTGGTACTTATTTCATTGCTCATGTGAGACAGTTTGGCATGGTGGTTGAAAAAAACAGTTCCATGATGTTGAGCAAACTGTATTGGCTGCTGTGTCTGCTACTTGTTGTAGCCATTGTGCTTTTATATAAGTAGTGGTGGAAGAGGTAGTGGAGTGGTAATTTAGCAGGGAACATAGAGGGGACTCATGGTCAGACACATGAACAGCAGGCATCTGCTCAGCGAAAGCTGTGGTAAGCTGGGTACAGGGAATATCCTGGTATTGCAACAAAATGCAACAAAAAATAATAGCATCTACTGCATGTATACGCCGTTGATCAGTTGCCTAAAGGCACTGGAAAACACTAAGGCCTCTTTCACATGGGCGAGATTTCCGCGCGGGTGCAATGAGTGAGGTGAAAGCATTGCACCCGCACTGAATCCGGACCCATTCATTTCTATGAGGCTGTGCACATGAGCGGTGATATTCACGCATCACTTGTGCGTTGCGTGAAAATCGCAGCATGCTCTATTTTGTGCGTTTTTAAAGCAATGCAGGCCCCATAGAAGTGAATGGGGCTGCGTGAAAATCGCAAGCATCCGCAAGCAAGTGCGGATGCGGTTCAATTTTCACGCATGGTTGCTAGAAGATGATCGGGAGGGGGACCCGATCATTATTATTTTCCCTTATAACATGGTTCTTAATACAGAATGCTTAGTAAAATAGGGCTGGTTCTTAATACAGAATGCTTGCTGTGCTGGAGGAAAAGGACCTGTGGTGACGTCACTGTGCTCACCACATGGTCCATCACGTGATCCATCACCATGGTGATGGATCATGTGATGGACCATGTGATTAATGCAGTGACATAAGCACAGGTCCTTTTCCTCCTGCACAGCAAAGAAGATGAAAGAAGAGAAGCTGGGCTGCACAAACAAGTGGATTAAGGTGAGTTATTTTTTTTATTTTTTTTTTAACCCCTTCAGACCTAATTTACTAAGTATTCTGTATTAAGAATGCTATTATTTTCCCTTATAACCATGTTATAGCGGAAAATAATAACATCTACACAACACCTAACCCAAACCTGAATTTCTGAGAAGAAGTTTGGGTTTGGGTACCAAACATGCCAATTTTTCTCACGAGCGTGCAAAACGCATTAAAATGTAAATGAAAAAAATGTGCATATTCCAGCGACGCACGCACATCTTATCCGGACAAAATCCATGACTCCCGTGTGAAAGAGGCCTAAGTGGTATGAGAGCGATTGCACCAGCAACTTGGCCAAGTGGGAGTTTAGTTGGCACACAAGTGGACTACTGGCCACATTTTTTTTTCCTCATCCACATTCTGTTATGGATGACTGATCATGAAGCAGATGGTGAATGGGAGTAGATGGAGCCGGAGATAAAGTACCTGATGTTGATGACGAGGACAACAACAACACTGAACTGTCTGTGGATTTTGTCTGGCTACTAGAAAAATGACAGGGAGAAGGAGGGCAGTATTTGATGCTACCTTATCTGCTAAAGGGGAGCTATAGTTACAACATTGGCACTTGAATGACCATGTCATATTTTTTTTTTTGCCTGCAGAACTTGCACAGAGCCTAGTTTTGTCAGGCAACAGTGTTGTGAAACATTCCCAAATAAGAGATGCCCACAGAGCCACCACCAACCAAGCTTGCCCGAGGTTTGACAGCTTTGAAGCCTGCACCAACAGTAGCAATGTCATCACTGCTCTCGATTAACAGTTTTGTATAAACAAATAGTCAATTAAACAATATCCACTGCAATATACAGTAACTGTTACACAGGAAAATATGTCAGGTGGTAATGCATTGCAGTCTATGAGAGATGTGATCTGAGGATCACTTGTTTAAGTTCGCTAGGGAAGAAAAATATTTTAAAATATAAAAAAATATTAAAATTCAAATCATCATTTTTTCCTAAACTTAAATAAAAATAAACATCATAGGCATCACTGCATTCTAAAAAGCCCACACTATTAAAATATATAAATATTTTTTCCATACGGCAAATGGCACTACGTAAAAAAAAAAAATAATTAATGGCCAATTTGCAGTTTTTTTTTTTTTTATTGCTTCATGTCCCAAAACAATTTAATAGAAAGTGATCAAAAAGTCATGCTCATTTTTTGTGGGACAATCTACTTTTGTACAGACCATACCACAAAAAATGAGCCCTCACATAGCTCCAGAGATTCAAAAATAAAAAAGTTATGAGGGCTAGAATATTATGGTCAAAAGAAAAAAAAAACATTCCCAAAGTTATTACTCACTATATAGCACTGACATATTCCGCAGCACTTTACAGACATTATTATTGCTTGCTGTCTCCAGTGGAGCTCACAATATCAGTATGGAGAGTGGAAGGAAACTGGAATACCCGGAGGAAACACATGCAGACACGGGGAGAACATACTAACTCCACGCAGATGTTGATTTGATTTGGATTAGGACTAGTGGTTAAATCTCTCTGTCTATTTAATAATTTAAATTTAACTCCCTATTATTTTCCCTAAGACTGTCCCCGTTTGACCCTAAACTAGCTGCATTTTGAGAAGATATGTGACACTTTCTTAGCTCCCTATACCAGATGTCTGGTCACATCAATGTACAAGCTCACAATACACATGGCTTCCCTGCCTGGAATCTTGTATAGTACCTGTGACACATGTCAATATTGTCTCAACTGATTGAGGCTGACTGCAAGGCTTTAGGGCAAGTCTTCTGGCCAATATTCTGCCGAGGGTCATGTGAACCTCCTTCATCTTCCATGCCAGACTGTACTGCCTCCTGATCTGAAAAATGGAAGATCCTGTTTTTTTTTTTTTATTTCACTCAAATCAAACCACAACATTTAGATTTGCTGGGAAGCCCCATTTTTGGGAAATTCTAAACAAATTTGATTATTTTAAAATCAATTCGCTCATCTCTAATTTAAATATTTAGCCGTTTTTGTCTTCATTTATACTTCAACTACAGTAAACTTTGCATTCACTACTTCTGATCAATTCTATTTTATTAAAAATTAAAGCTGTGGTCTAGATGATTACATTTTTTATGTTTTCCAGTCTTACACATTTTGGATATAAAGTTGAAAATCAGTGACTAAAAATGGATCAGACATTTTGATTAAAAAGTTTTTGGTAGTTAAAAAATATATAGCCATCTGTGGCTAATATATCTGTGATTTAGTTGTTTTGAGCTCATTTGATGTCTATTTACTTTCCAAGTAACAGTTGGTGCTTGTTAACATATCTCAGCTCTATCTTCATTCTAAATAAGACTTTAGTATGAGAGATACATTTTTTATATTAAAAGCTAACTATAATATTAACATTTTTGCCCGTATTAATATAGTTAACTAGATGCGTGTTTAGATGTGCTTTTAAACTGCTTGCCCAGCCTTATGTTAATAAAACTTTAAAACTACCATACATACACCTTTCCAACCATTTTTTTACATTGTTCCAATGCACGTAACAAAGAATTATGCATTTTTGCCAAGTTTTTGCCAAGTGGTTACAGACCCTGTGGAGTTTTTGTCTTTGTCATGCTCCCTTCCATTAGTACTTAAAAACAAGAAAACAAGAATATATGTAGTGCACATGCCTGGGGCCCACCAGTGGAATAAATTTTGGGGGCCCACCCTAATACTACCGTAAACAAATACGCATTACATGTATATTTTTGGGCCTCACGTGCATGAACATGTGCACTTTAGGACACAACACAGCGTGCAGAACAGAACTGTATTTATTAAGAGTGGCGTCTAAAACACCGGTCTTAATAAATATGCCCCTATTTTTTTAACTCCCTGCCGTCTGTTCCACTCACTCATGTACTTGCGCACTTCTGTCTAAACGGCAGTAAAAAATTGGCCCATTGATTTCAAAGGGGTCCATCTGGCTATCAAAATATCTAACTGTACAAAAAATAGGACATGTCGTATTTTTTGATGGCCGCTAAAAAAACAGCCAAGTGAATGGCCCCATAGTCTGCAATGGTACTGAAAATGGCTGTGGCGGTTGTTTTCCATTGTTGTGTGAACTTCATTATTATTTTATTTTTCACAAAGGAATGGGAAAGAAAGTAAATATATAGCTTTTCTTAGCTTTTTTTATGCCATGCACTGTCCAGTGTAATGTACAGTGTGTAGCACTCATTAGCACATGTTACCATGATTTATATATAAAATACAGTTTGATTTTTATAACTTTTTTATTTTTTGGATGGAATAGATTTTTTTTTTATCTTTGTGTGCCTGAAAAGTGTAGAAAACGAGGAATGAGATGGGCCTGCCGCCCCGACACCTTGCCTGCCCACGCCACACCCACTCTTTTAGAAATGGTGTGAGTACAGAAAAGTCACAGATTGTGACACAATTAACCTTTGCGACACAAATACGCCCAATGTGAGTATTTCTGATTCGGAAATTACCTCTTTACTACTAACTGTTAATGGCTGTGTGATTTTAGGCAAATTAAAAGGGTTCTCCAGGTATCCTGTGAAATACACGCGTTTCGTGGACCTGTGAAATAAATTTGGTTTCAGTACTACTTACCTGTCAATGCCTCTTTCCCAACTGCAGTTGCACAGGCCACAAGCTCTTGTTCCAAATGGATGTGTGCACTTTTCCTGTTCATTTGAATTTATTAATATGTTGCATATAGTAATAAATGTAAGTGAACAGGAAGAGAAGCGCACACATCCGGTCGGGACAAGAGCTTGTGGTCTGTGTAACTGCAGTTGGGACAGTGGCATTGACAGAGAAAAGTATAAATCCAAACAGTACTGTACCTCAGAAAATTATATACAGTACAATAGATGAAGGGAGGTTGATGGAAAAGTAGTAAACTAAGATTTTGTTTTTCAAACTGCAGAGATGAGAAATGGCTGAAAAATCGTGGTCTGGTCTGAAGGTCTGAAAGGAGAAGATGAGGAAAGACAACATCTACATCACTGGAGGATGTAAGAGGTATGTGGCTCTGTATTACCCTGTATGTAGGGGTGGATGGAGTGGTTAGTAGTACAGAACTATCTGCACATTGTAAAAAAAAAAAAGTAACCTGCAAAATACTATATAATTGTGCCAGAAGTTGTGCTTTTGTAATTTTTTTGAATAATGATACAGCCAATTTATTTGATACTTTGTGCTGATTATTTTTTTTTCTTCTCTATATTAAGCGGCACTATAGTCACCAGAACCACAACAGCTAAATGTAGTAGTTCTAGTGTCTATAGCATGTCTCTGCAAGATTTTTATTGTAAACCCTGACTTTTCATGAAAAAGGAACACCTCTAGTGGCCACTCATCATTATTAAAGTTTACTACTCTACGATGTGTGTGGATTTTTTTGTGTGTGTGTGTTGTGGTGGAGGGTGTGATTGCATGCTAGGATGTTGAAAGGCAGGATCCAGGGGGCCCAAGTAAATTCCTGCCCAGGGTCCAATCAATATTAAAGACGGCCATAAGTACAGCGGCGATCTGTCAGTTTTGCCAAACTAAAAGTACTGCCCATGCTGCCCACCCACTTCACTACGGGCTCCTCAGCAGTCGGCAGCCATGTGAATCTTCCCCCGCCCACCTCAGCTGCTATTGACTGGGAGGGAGAAGGCAGCACTGCCATTGGCTTTCTATTTATTTCAGCCAAGCAGGGCCTGCAGAGGCAGAAAAGAATGCAGCTAGGGGATTTAACATAAGGAAACACCTAGAGGAAGTAGGCACAAGGACTTCGTATTCAACATAAGGAAACACCTAGAGGAAGAAGGCACAAGGACAGAGCACATCAGAACTGTAAGTACCTTTTCTATCTGCAATGCACCCCTGACCAGCGCCCCCTGCGTTACATACACCCCTGACCAGCGCCCCCTGCTTTACATGCACCCCTGACTAGCGCCACCTTGCATTGCATTCACCCCTGACCAGCGCCCCCTGCTGTACATGCACCCCTGACCAGCGCATCCTAGGTTACACACACACCTGACCACCACATTCTGCGTTACAAGCAGAATAAGTAGTATTAGTTGCACACACCAACAACACCCACAGGTTTATTTGACAAAAGGGTGAGGAGTTTGGTGATGTCAGGAGAAATGAACTAGCTGATTTAAAAAAAAAAATCACCAATTCAGCTCACTTTCCTATTCAGTTATGTTGTACTAGATTGTTCCCTTCTCCAAACTCTTCACCCTTTTGTGAATAAGCCTGTGAGCGTCTGTTCATTTGTTTTCTTTAGGGACATGTCTAACATATGGGATTGTTTACACAGCCCTGGCGTTTGCTGAAACTGCTTTAAACTATAAAGAAAAGCTTTTGAGAGTGTTTATCTCATTCTCGGGTCTAAAGCAATACCAAGGAAGAAAGGAAAACTCTTGAATGCTTGTTTTTTTAAGTATTACAGTATTAAGTTAGTACAATAAAAAGGTATCCATGCATACCGCAATACTCTCATATTTTGCAATCTTATTTATATATACTTATTTCCTTTTTTTCAGTAATATCATTAAAGGGGTATTCTCATCTTGCTATTTCATCCTCACCTGCAGCAGCTCTGCATTTAACTTCCTGATTCCCAGCTTCTAAGGCTGGGTGGGCTTAGGCAGTTCAAGTGAAGGCCAGCCACGCCTCCTTATGACATCACACAGAGAGCTCAGTTCTTGCTGAGTGTGCTCGTTCATGAGGATTAGTTCCTTGAATAAATAAAGGTGTCCCCTGTGCCCCTCCTATTCAAATTGTCCGCCCCTCTGTGTCCCTGCATTAGATAAATGTGTCCCCTTTGTTCAACAAAATAGTGTTGCCTGTCCTATTAGGAAATAGTCTCCTGGTCCTCCGATGTCGGTACGCACCCTCCGCTGCCTCGCCCGGACTGTTCGCGCGGCCACGCATGCGCTGCTCTATCTCAGACCGAAAGAGCTGCCAACGTGCGCGTTCACGATTTCTTCCACGATCGGAGACTCTGCGGCAGGTGAGATGTGGCCGTATCCATGGAAAGCGTGAATAAACACTGGAAAGAGAAAGGATGAATTTTCATGGCAAATGTAGGATATTTTTAATGATATGTATGGCAAGAAGTCTTCAATGGGGGGGGGATTTAAAATAACCCTTATTGATAAGATGAGAATAACCCTTTAAGTGGTGAAAATTATTCGTGCCCCCCCTCCCCCCCATTTTTGACTTTGGTATCTTATGTGCCCTCCCTATATATTGTTTCTAGAGTCGCCACTGGCTGTAACCATTGCATGGCTTGACAACCCTCCCCCTCCCTCTCCGACCTCAGCCCTGACTACAGAGCTGCATCATTTACAACAGCCCTGGGAATGTCTGGCTGCATAAACACCAGCTGCTGGATACGAGGGTAAGGGTTAACAGGCACCACAGCTAGCCAAGGAATAAGAGATGGGAGGGGGAGGGAGGCTTTAACCAGTAGTAATTCTTACAGCAGTGTTGGCTCCTCTTACCAGGAACAAGCTGGGAGGACGAGCATTCTTCTAAGCTGCTGTGTGAGGGACCGACTCCCCGGTGGGCTAGTCCGAGCCTGGACATATTTACCAGGAAATTCTCTTGACAAATACATTAAATGGGTTTTCCAGGGTAAACTACCCTTAGGTCATTAATATTAGATTGATAAGGATCTGACACATGGCACTACCACAGCTGTTAGTGTAAGTCATGTTTCTGGAAGTACACATTGTACAGAGCCGTAACACCACAGCTCTGTAAAATGTGTAGTGGTCATTCTCAGGTACCGCAGTTCAACTCTCTAACACTTAAAGGCATGACTACACAGTGATTTTGAGCACCACACCTTTCATATGCCCAAGTATCGTAGTGTAGCAGGACATCCATAGAAATTAATGGAATCGCAGTGTTATTTGCCCATTTACAATAGCATTACCCGAGAATCACAAAAAAATCCAACAGTAATCATGCAAGTTGTGCTGTGTCCCCGTTAATTTTTATGGCTGTCCTGCTACACTGATATTTGGGAATGCAACATGTGTGGCTCCCAAAATTGCCTTGTAGCCATACTCTTAATAGAATCTGAGGTGCAGTATCTGAGGATGGCCATTACTCAGTGTACAGATCTGTGGTGCTCCAGAACGGTCGCTAAGAGCTGATCATTGGTGGAGTGGGTTGTATATCCACCGATCAGGTATTGATGACATATCCGTCAATATGATGGTCCTCAAAACACCTTTTAATGTGCATTAATGGTCAAATACATGCCATAAATGTGTCCTTTTGGCACAAGAGGTCCTAACATAATTTTAAAGCATTGTTGACAAGAGTATTTAGAAAATATGTCTAAATCCAAGGGAAAAAATGCACTCTATTCAATTGGCACTCCACTGTAGAAAATGTAATTTATTATTTAAGATCTCCTTTGACAAGTGCAATATTATTTTTGAGTAAAAAGTTATACATACATATTGGTAAATGAGGGAATCAGAGTACGATCTAGACCAGGTATGCACATTTTTCCCAGTCTGAGGACCACAACATCATATTCAATCCCTCCCCAGAGCCATGGTAATAAGTAAAAGGGTATTACCACCTATGGTATTTTTTCCATATATGCACTAAGGGGGAGATTTATAATTTGCGTTTGTTTTTGTGCCAATTTTAAGTCTGTCTTTGCTTTGTGTGCCTGCACCAAATTTATGAAATGGTATATCTTAATAATATATTTGTTGTAAGAGCAATATGGTTTACACCTATATGTGTAAAAGTACACCAGTGGATAGCCTGGCACAGGTTGTGACATTTTTGCAACTTTTGTAAAAATTGCACATAGTAAACGAGCCATAATCCAGGTCTAACCTCATAACCCCATAAGGCTGACCGCATACATTTTCCCCTTCAAATGTGACCACGGCATCTGATCAGTCTGGAAGCGGGAATGTTGCGCGCTTCTGATCCGGTAACAGCATTCCCCGGTTGAGATCAGGGAACCTGTTACATCTCTGAAATAGCCAGAAGCCTCAAGCAGGATCCTGATCAGTCTGAAAAATGCCTGATCAGTCAGAAAAATGCATTGCAAAACCAGATCTCTTTTTCCAGTGTCATCTGGCAAAACGGATCCGGTATTTTTTTTTTTTCCATTTTTAAAGGTCTCCGCATGCACAGAGCGGAATACCAGATCTGTAAATGCGGCAATTTGAATGCCGGATCCGGCACTAATATATTCCTATGGAAAAAATGCTGTATCCGGCATTCAGGCAAGTGTTCAGTTTTTTGGGCCAGAGATAAAACCGCAGCATGCTCCGGTATTATCTCGTCCTGAAAAGTCAAAAAGACTGAACTGAAGACATCCTGATACATCCTGAATAGATTGCTCTCCATTCAGAATGCATTAGGATAAAACTGATCAATTATTTTCCGGTATAGAGCCCTTAGGACGGAACTCTATGACGGAAAAGAAAAACGCTAGTGTGAAAGTACTCCAATTTACATGAGACAGTATGGTGGAGGGGCTGAGGATTTATAATTTGTGAGGACACTAAGAGGAGGAATATAGCTACAGGGGGCACTGCAGGGGAGAGCTGAGGGGTCTGTGAGGGCATTATTAATACTGGAGGGCTCTTCTACTAATGGAGGCACTCTTGGGGAGCATTATCACTGTTGGGGGCACTGTAGGGGGCCGTATTACTAATGGGGACACTATTGGTGGGACTATGAGAAGCACTATTACTATGGGGGGCTATCTGTACAGCACTCATTTTTCTTCAGGGTAGTATTTAGGGGTATTGGGGAGCACAGTGAGCAGCAGGAGAACACTGTTGGGACTCCAGGTTGGGGGATGATGATAGAAATGTAAGGAAGCTAAGATGTCTGTGTGTCACACTCTGCAGAGATGAGATGCAGCTGAAAGAAGTTGTCTGGACCAAGTGGAGAAGATGATGACAGAGAAGATCTACATTAGAGTAGACGTCACCTGGAGGCATCGGATGTGACAGGTATGTGCTGCTGTATAGCGAGTACAGCAAAATGCAGCATGCGCAGGGAGGGTAGGCTTAAACTACTTTCACACTAGAGGTAGCCTTCTCTGGCAGCCTGTTCTGGTGGGTGAGCAGCCTGCCGGATCCGTGCTACTACTAGTGCACCATGCCGCCGAAAGTCCTCTCTGGCCCAGTCACTATAATTGGGCTGGAGGTTCGGGCACAGTACGGCAATCATACCGAGACGTGGGCTGAGAAAAACTACAGCATGCTGCAGTTTTATTCCAGCCGCCTCTCGGCATGTTTGATATGCTGCGGCCGGACCTCCGGCCCGCCGCATTATAGTTAATGGGGCCGGAACGGACATCGGGCGGCACGGTACACTAGCGGTACCACAAATCTGGCAGTCTGTTTCTCTGACAGAACAGTGTGAAAGTAGCCTGAGAGAACTGGGCCATATTCTTTGGGGCTTGGGCCCTGGATCCTTTGAGACCCTAGCAACATACTGGTAATTACTCAACCCTGCAGAGATAAGAAGAGCAATGTGCTCCTGTTCTCTCTGACATGAAAATTACATGTGATCAGTCACACACAAACATATTTTATATACATTTCCAGAAGGTTGTGGGCAACACAGAATGGCATTGAGGGCTACGGATTCTACTGAATTTGAATTAAGTTTGATTCAATTCAGGAAAATCAACCATAGCTCTTTTTATTTGGGTAGAATGCATGGGCAGCCTCTACTTTTCAATCACTGATAGAAAGCAGAGGCATTACAATTGGTTCCATATTTGGTATATTTGGTTAGATGTTTAGTATTTGGTAATATTCACATGCGGGAGATTTGTTGCAGAAAATGTTGTCACTGTGTTCCTGTTCCATGCATCTGAATTTAGTTTGTATACACTGCAGAAACATCATCGCTAAAAAGTAAACAGTTTATTTTTCAATTAAGTATTAAACACTGATTTGATGACCCGGCTTAGGTAGCACATAGTCTTTAAGTGTGCAATGAAAGACTACAAATCCAGACATCCCCTTCTTCTCTACTCAGCTCTTCTTTGCCTAAACACGCATAGCCTTTGTTCTAGTGCAGCGGGAGTTGTGATGAAAGATGTGGCTGATTCAGCTATTTTAAAGTTATTTAAAAGTCAGAGTGTCGGTACGTGACTTATGACATGTCGACACACAAAACAAGGGTTGGGGGGGCAGCTCACTTTTGTGTTCAGTTGTGATGATGCATACCAGCACAGAAGTAAATGCCACAGCTTTCAGGATCACATGAAGACCTTTGAAACTGGATAATACCTGCATCCTTCAAAATGAACATATTAATAAATTAGTAAAGCAGTGCATGAATGTTCACCAGAAAACCACCTTACAAAGGTATGTCTACTTTATCAAAATATGTGTGGAACGTGACTATATGCAAATTATTTTACCCTTCCTGCTGCTTCATGATATTCTATTACCTCATGGTAAGGGTACAGCCACATGGTCAGGTTTCTGCATGCAGTTTTGGAAGCCAAAGTCAAAATGATTGCAATAATCTTTACATCTACCTCAAGGCAAGTAATTTAATTTCTT